>NC_056725.1:1591328734-1591556234 GCF_019279795.1 Protopterus annectens
TAGGTGTATGTAAGCAGGCATGATACATTCCAGCTATGATCATCAATGTAGTATAGTGTACAGCACTGTTAATTCTGAAGATGTATTATCCATCCATGTGCCATTTGACTGATGTGTGTAGTATTGGCAGCATGTGTTACAGAGTGTGCAGTATGTGTGAGATGTGTGTAGTACAGATTTACATGTATCTATATGTGAACATGGTGAAGGTGCACTGTCTGCATCTACATGTATAGTGGACACATTGGAATGGTGACATGCCCTGTATTTCACACTGTTAACACGTCATACTTTCTATTGGTGGCCAGTATGCATTATACTACACATATTGTTGTACTTGTCTACACATGTGTGATTGCTATGGTTTTACATGGTGCTGTGGGTGATACTGTTACTATCTGTCATAGTTTTGCATTATGGTAGTAGACACGACCTCAACAGTCTGAATGACCAATTGTTATATGATATCTTCACAACTGTCCCACACATGTAGGACACACAGTAGCATGTGGATCCTACATGTACTATACTATACCAGTTCACACTGGTATTGACCACCACACATTGCTGGGACCATTACTGTTTGACATGTAGCCATGTTAGTTACAAGCAAAGACAATAGGGATATTCCTGTCCACATCTGGGAATTCATACTGTGGCCTAGAATGCATTCTGCACATGACACAGTTAGTCTACACAAAGGTATCATACAGACAGATATGTGTTATCCAACCCATGCTGTACACCTATAAGGCTAAACAGAGTCAGTTATCCACATTTACTACACATACTTTACCAACAGTAACACATAGGAATTACACCCCAATATGTATAATGGGTAACAATGTGTACATATAGATATGTGCTATGTCATTTGTCATTTGATATTTGCATTTACAATGGTATTGTGAAGTACATCACTGTATCACATATGCAATGAGAGTTCTGCATGCATATCCTCCAAGGTGGTTGTACAACTATGATGAATGTCCATTATTGACATACTTTGCTGTGTTTGAACTGTTCTGCAGTATTACACATACATGAACAGTCACTCACACTATGTATATAAACTGTCATGTGTGTGTGTGTGTGTGTGTGTGTGTGTGTGTGTGAGACACAGATGACCTAGGCCACAGACAATTCTGATACATGCAGTTGACAAGTGCGGTAATGCTCCACCAGATGTGTCCAGGCACCAGAACTGCGACTTCAGAGACACAAACACATGCTAGAGTAAGGTTTCTGTATGTGCGTGTGCCTCATTATGGCATTCCTGTTCATGTGTATGTGCATTTCTGATGTGTGTCATCAGCCACAGTTGAACTGCACATCCGGCATCCCCCACTAGGTGACCATGAGGGTTGCCCCCATTGCCAAATGTTTTGTACAGCTGCGTCAGATGCCACATATCGGAAGCATTGTAGCTTCCAGGGCATTCAGCACACACATTCATTATTACAGGCTGGCCATCACACACAAACCGCCACTTCATGGAGGGGAAGCCCTTGTGGATGATGTAGGCCCTACCACACTCACTGGCTTGTGCTTTGATGCATATGTGCGTGCAGTGTATTGCACACAGTACTTAGGGTATTCCACTATTGTGTGGAAATGACACATATTGCTGCCCAATACCTTACGGGAATTGGGGATATATACATCATCACTGACATGTGCTGACATGGCATTCATGACCTGGTGCAGTACCCTGGATGCTGATGTTTGTAAAATCCACATCATATCACCAGTTGATCTCTGGAAGGTACCTGTTGCTGGTATCCTTAGGGCAACACATACCTTGGTTTCCACTGGGATAGGTTTCCCTCTGTTGGGTCTGTGTGTGAGACATGGCCTGCACAGATCCACAATCTTCTGCAGGAGGTCTCTATCCACTCTATAGCGCTCTACTATCTCCAGCTCATGTTGCCCCTGGTAGTTTACCCTGTGCCTGCACACTCCTCTCCGTCTACTCACTGTGTGATGCTGAGCAGCATTCACATTGGCACAACCCTCCACATGTTGCATATGTTGATGTATAATAGCAATGGCAGCCCCTAACATTATGTTGTCTCAGTTAAGCTTTTACAGTTTGCACTTCTCTTAGTATACTACAGTGTTGCAGTGTGTCTGAGAATAACATGGTGGACTACTGTTTGTAGAGTTGTACGTGCTGTGCTGTGCTGGCCTACTGTACTGGCTGTGTAATATACTCAGTCTGATTGTTTTCACTTCTGCTAGCTGTGGTAGTTCTCCTTGGTTAACTTACTGCTATTTGTTTACCTTCCTTTTCACTGTTTGTGTCCACAGTGAGCGGCGCATAGGAGCACAGTGAAGTGCATATCTGCTTCCACGTGCGCATACAGGCTTATACATGCGTACAAACACTTACACTGGCTTATACAACATTACACGGGCTTCAACAATCTTACAGTAGCTTACTCATTCTTCAAGTCGCGCACACAGGCTGACACACATACACACATGCTTACTCGGGCTTACAGGCTTGCACGGGTGCAAACACACTTCACCAGGTTTGCAAGGAACTTCAGTGATATCCATGGCATACACCGTCAGTTTACTGACTTTACCTAGGATAAATCATAACATGCCTCTTCCACTGATGAGTCACTGACAGCAGACATGTGACACACTGCTCCAATAAGATTACAGTGTTTTATACATACACACTCATGATGTCACCTATCTTCTACGCTGATAGTCCCCTTCACCTACTCTTACACTGTGGAGGCTTGGCCCATATGGCATGACAAATTGTGCTTCACTATCCTCAGCCTCAATTGCATAGGATTGCCTACTAATGCTTGGTTACATCTCTGAGTGTGCGCTTCCACACATAGCAACCACTACTCAGTAGCCATGTTGTCTTCAGCTTGCCATTCACCTGCATGACGCAATAACTTTTAACTGACATTACAATTTGTATGTATATTTTACATATTTGTCTTGTTTTGTATGCACAGCGCGTACTCGGAGATCGGGGGAGGACAACTAGAGTTTTATTAATTTCCAATGGGAATACATGCCACTGGCCTTATATTTGGCCATTGGCATGCTTCTTCAACTAAACCATCCTTTATTTGCAGATGACATTGCTCCGTTTAGCTACTTGCAGAACGTTACTCGGTTAACATCCATGTGCATTTCTGCACATACCTTTACTCTTGCACGGACAGCTTACTGTTTCATGTATCGCATATTTTACATCGTTTGCATTGCTTTCACCTACAAATGGGGTAATTTGCATATCCTAACATTGTCCGTGCAACGTTCGTTTGAGGGGCTGTGTTACACGCCCCTGCAGGATATTGCTGAATAGCTCGGCGGACATCTTGCCTTGCTCTACTCTTAGTCTACTCGTACACCGACCAAAGCTTTGTAAATCCTGGCCTAAGCTTTGATGTGTGCTAATATGTCTATTTGTGGAGTAAGCATGGCTGTAGGTATGTTTTGACCTGCTACGTCTGTCATTTCTACAGAGCACCTCCCACTTTCATCATTTGTAGAGGTGACAGCCCTATACGAACTATATGTGCAGCTGTGACATTTGACAAGTCCACACATACCTGCGGTCAATACTAAACTGACTACTTCAGCACTTTTCATACCTTCAGATTTGTCTTGTAGTGGTATAGTCGATGATACTGTTTCCTATAACATGTATCTGTTTCTGATACAAGATATGTCATTTTATTACACCACTACACACAATATATGGAGAAATCACAGATCAGATGCCATTACATTCCTTTTGTAGGACACACCCGCCCAGAGTGTTGTGTTCCTCACAAAAACCAACAGGTGCTGATCAAAACATATTCTGCTATCATCTACCTTATGTGTTCGCCGGTATTTGCACTTTCCGTCAGTGGCAGAACTCACATGCGTGTGTGGGAGACTGAACACTGTCTCGGGGACACTGCATAGCACCCTGAGGGACACATTTATGTTGTTTCTATTAACCTTCCACATTGACTATCACAGGGCATTAGTATTCATCCAGATTTGTCGAGGTACATGCTTTTGACTTATACATGTTTTGTCATTTGTCATCATGTCTTTCTTCAGACCTGTCCACCTAATCGCACTAGTTCTGTACATTTATTTAGGTCAGGGTTACCTTCATACCTCTCAACTGTACACATTTTGGGTAAATGTCCCGAACTTAGACGTCTGATTTTGTTCCTTTTTTAATAATATTGTGCAATGCCTTTCTGGTAATTTAGTGGGAAGTCATTTGGGACTGTGGGGTTAGACAATAATGACAGACATTTGTTGTTTACAATTAATAACCCACAAAACATTCATTCTATTGACTGATCCATTATTCTATCCACGTTCTGACTTTGTAAGAGGAATATTTGAGATATTCCCTATTTGTACTTATTTTAAAATGCCTTTGTCCAGATGTCTTATTCTGATTGAGAAGTATGGTTACCATCTTATTCGTACGCATGTACGCCCATGATAATCACTTACACGACACTAATATAACTCCCTACATCTTCCCCCAATAGTTTACATGATATCCAGTAGATGGGTTCTTCATTTTAGGAAGTTAGAGGCGTCTGCTATACCCACATAGGTATATTAATTACTCCCATGGGGCGGACCTCATAAATCTGTGCCAACCAACACCTAGGCACCTAGGCCCATTATTGCATACCCATGATTCCCAGACCTGACACCCTCCACAGTAGTCATAACACATATTTAATGTGAGCGATAATAAATTATGACGACACTTCTAAGCACTATCCACTCTCCGCATGTCGGTACATATGTCTTACATTCTGTCAACCCATGTGTTATTACACTTGCACAAGCTACTGTTGCATGTACAGCTATATTGTAGTTGCGGATGACACTTCTTTGCAGCAATCATTACAGGACAGTGCATTTATAGATTCACTATTTTTGGAGTCCTGCAAAGGACACCTATATCCATGTTTAAAGAGTAGACTTACAGATCTGGCACACTGATACTTTCTGGGCAGTAGTTTTGAGAGCAGCAGTGTATTTACCTTAATTGCATGTCTGTTATGTGTATCCATACTAGCTATGGTGTAACCTATTTATGTACATGTGTTATATCTACGAGGACATTTGTTTATATGTTTGTTAGGTATATATCAATTGATTTTGTATGTGTTTGAGTGTATGTAGATATATATATATATATATATATATATATATATATATATATATATGTCTGTACATTCTTTATTTCATATATTTATTTAGTTTAAGTCTGTGGATATATATATCTATACACAAATGTATATATCCATATATAGATATTATGTGTAGAAACCAGCATTCATTTGCTATGCTGTGAGCGGATTACACACACACAGGCACACTTGCATTTCCTTATTGTGGGTTACGCGCAGGCACACATGCATATCCTTATTGTGGGTTACATATGTTTACTAAGTCTTTGTGCTTACGTGGGCTTTATTACTTGTGACAGTACCAGTAAAATATCTGTAATCCGGTTAACGGACATATGCGAAACACACGTTCACCTTTACATATTTAAATGTCTGTACAGCACAGACGCATTCATTACACTTTAACATTATATGTGCTGTAGTCGTAGTTGAACCAGGACTGCATTCACGTTAGCCGGATGCTGTAACCACTATACGTTTGGTGTTCTGACTCATTTATATGCATACCCATAGTACATAGCTACATTAACATATGCCTCACCGCTTCACTTACATCACAGGCATCCATTCTCCTGCTGGGAAAAATGTGGTACTACATGTTACACATTCCCTATTCCCTACTGTTCTGGACCCAAACTGCATATTTCATCACTGCAGGGATATTCAGAACCCCAAGGCTTATAGTCCTGACACATACAAGTCTTTAATTGTCAGGGTGTTCATGTGGTGATCTGGGTTTAGGCTTGTCTGCCTGGTGAACGGAACTGCCCTGACCATGTTCAAATGTCAGACAAAGCACATGGACAGGGTTTGTCCATTTTAAACATTTTATCTGTGTTTACAGACACAGGTGTTTGGGCACCTGTCAGCAGCTTATGATGTCGGCAATACATAATATGGGTGGGGGTGGTTACAATACATAATCCACGGTGAGTTGTGTTCCCATTCACATTTGACTATTTCCTGTATTCATTCTTACGAGGGTTATTATTTTGCATATGACTTAACTATGAATTAACTACAGGTATGCAGTAGTACAGTCAACATATGTGACGGTTTGTTACAGTATAAATGTACGGACCTCTGTAATACTGGGGACTACCCCACATCCTTCACAACATTTCATGCTTATGTACATACTATTATTCTGTGAACTTTCGAAGTTTGTGAGCGCAATAATTATATCTGTCCTTATTTGTCCACCCATCCTTTTAGGCTTTGTCCAGATTTTGTTGCTGTAATAGGTTGAGAGGTGGTGTCGGTATGTGATTGAGTTGAATATATACTGTCGATAATTCAGTGGGGAGTAGGGTTACCACTTGTTCCTCTTTACGAGGGGAGGTCCCACTTTGGACAGTTGTGTCCTGCGACAACACCTAAGATGGCAAATGTCCTGTGATTTTAAGACAATAATATATTTCTTATTTTCTTTACTAGTTGCATGATACAGGTATTTTGTATCTGGTACACATAACTATTATTTGGGATAGCATAAGCTATTCAAATGCTATGGAATAAGCTTTTATCTTGGCATACAAGTGTAATTCTGTCCTTTGCACTGGCCGGGGGTATGTTTTATCCTGCAGATTCTCACATTTCTACAAGGGATGTCCCATCTTGGCCATCTGAACAGGTGGCAACCCTAGTGGGGTGACCTGCATGGTGGACAGCTGTTCCATCCTGCGTAGTCTGTTTTGCATGTCTGTGTAGAAACTGAACAGTACCGTAACTACACATACATGTTTTGTCCAGATGTGTACAGTACTGGACACTGTGGCATGTAAACAACTCTGAGGTTTCAACAGGTTACTTATCCCACGTGGGATGTACACACATTTTGCCGAAACATGAACGCGCGGGCATTTGGATTTACGTAACTGTGATGAGATGTTTACAAACGTGGGATACATATTTGCAATCCTGACACTGCCTAGGATGATACTTCCTACTACATATGGGGAATACTCGCTATGTGTAGGTGTACGGCTGCGCAAGGCTGGTAGCTGGATTTGGTGGACGTTCGGACATGGGTGCAGGTTATGTGCTATACAGGGGTTGTTGCGTATTGCATTTGCATGCATGGGTTCTGCTTTTGGATATCCCGGTTCCGCATATAGCATCCTATGTGTATGTGACGGTTACGTTCCTGTTCATGTGTATAGCACATTTTAATATACATATGTTTGTGTGTGTTTGGTATACAATTTGGACTGTCAGGTTTCTTTATGGTTGTTATATAGCCACAACTGCCCAGCTGTGTACTATCACTACCACTGTGGCACTGCTGGTGACCATGGCCATGAGGCTAGATGTGTGTATTGGCGGCGCGCTGACATGATGCGCTTCACTTCCACTGGGTATAACTACTGACAGTGCAGTACATTACGGACACACGATTTTAAATGTCATTTGTTCCATGGACGGAAACTCATATTGTGTTGCATGCATTTCTGTTTGGTTCTCCATTTTGTGTGGCCGGGAACTGTCTTGCATGCTTTGCATATGTTTCATTATCCACGGACACTGATAGTTGCGATTACTATTGCAGGCAGGCTATAATATTCAACAGTTTAGGTTGCTCATCGCCAGCCGACATTGACACGCCTCCGGGCGCAGCTTAGTAACACCCCATGCACTCGCGCACGTGTCCTATGCATGTGGATGTGGTAGTGGCGCACCTTCATTAATATGCATATGGTGCTACTACACCATTTATACGCCGCATGGCTGGAGCAGGCCTTACACCGGCCTTGCGCCGAGCTTCATGAATCTGGGGGAGAGTGTATAAATGAGAAAATTAAGTATTACCAAGAAAAATATTTTTTGTGGAAAATAAAAATTGATGATATAGAAAAAGAGAATAGCATGCTATAAGAATATAATGATAAAACATCAAGATGTAAATAGATGACAAAAATCTAACATGAAAAAATTAAGGCTATAAAATAAGAAGCAAATTATGTTATCCAAAGGTAGAATGTCAAGATTTTTTGTGGAGACTGGTAATAGATAAATTGCCAGTAAAATGGAATATGCCATATACGAAGAAAATTGATAAAATATGTTTACATTGTCAAGAAAAAGAAGAAACTATGGAACATTTGTTTTTGAAATGTGAAAGAGTATAAAAGGCATGGGGAAAACTATGTACAGAAGATTTTTTGAAGGTATAAAAGAAGTGGATAAAATAAACATTGGCATAATTAAATATGGATATTATAAGTACAGAAGTAAAGACTATGTTAAAAGAATAGATAAAGTTATTTTGTTATATGGGTTATATGGAATGAAATAATAAATTAATTTATTTGTAATGGTAAATGGATTTTGGCAACAATATTAAGCAAAATCAGATGGTGGTTATGGAAAAAGGAGTGGGGGTCTAAAAGGGATGAAAATTTAATATGATTGTGTAAACAGATTTGTATATGTATATATTTGTACATTTGTAAATATTTGTAAATATGTAAATATTTTGAAAATAAGAGTTATTTTTGTATATAAATAAAGGAACCCTACTATTTTTGATAGGTACCTTGTGATCTTTTACATCTGAGCTACTACCAACGCAAGCAGATCAGATCTCAGTTTAGCATCTCATCCATAGAATGACATACTCAGGAGTGCAGCATTCCCATAATGGTGCACTGCAGTGGTAGCAATCCAATCACCTGGAGTGGGAATAGGACCCACAACTTCATTATTTAAATAACATAATGTTAATTGTTGACATTAGAGGCAGGGGTAGTGGGAATAGGGCCCACAACTTCATTATTTAAATAACATGATGTTAATTGTTGACATTAGGGGCAGGGGTAAGATCAGAGTTAACACATAAGGTAAGCACTCTTGTTACAACTAGAACCAAACTGCACATGCTTTCCCCCCTCAGGCACCTTGTCTTTGGCAATACCTCACCATCCACGTTATGGAAATTATCATGTATTCCAAAGGCAGAATGTAACTCAAAAAAGCACTTCTTTATCCAAGCCAAATGTTCTGCATCAACAAATGATATATCACTTAACCTATCTCCTGTCAGTGTTTTTTCTCATCTCTCAAGATTCACTGAAGATTGACCCACTTTAAAAATGAATGTATGTATTGTACATTACACTCTGCTTGATTGTACATTGTGCTTGTTCAATAGAATCTATACACAAAGTTTATTTCTATGTAATTAGTCTGCATTACTCTAGAGATAGCTTACATTTTTGTATTTTTGTTTGTGAAATGTTTTGTATTTCAAGTAAGCAGAGCCTGAAATTGATCAATATTGATCAGTGCACTACCCCACTAAATAAATATATTGTTTGATGGGACAATAATCTATCCTCTTGACTACCTATTACCACTGGGGTCCCACGAGGGTCCATTTTAGACCCTTTACTATTCTCCATCTTCATTAATGATCTTCACTGCATCTGCAAAGAAACATCCATTATACAATATGCTGATGACTCAACATTAGTCTACTCAGCCAATAACCCACACAAACTGCACACCATTATGCAAAAAGCCTTCCAAACTACTAAAACCTGGTTTGTTAACAAAAAATCTCCTACTTAACTCAAAAAAGACCAAATTGATGATATTCAAACCAAACAAACCCACTCCTATTCCTGACTCATTCAATATTGTGTCAGAGATGGAACTATTATCTCTCCAGACACACAAACTAAACTACTAGGAGTGACCATCGACAACAATCTCAAGTTCGATCTACAATATTTATATTTACTATATTTTCTATAAACTAAACTATTAAAAACATCCACAGAAAACTGGACAGCCATAATGAAAACAAACCATATGTAACTCAACCTGCTAGAATAACCATAGCTCAAATCCACCTCATCTCCCCACTACTATATGCCTCTCCTATCTTCTCCAACCTACCCAAAGCTGAAATTGCCAAGCTCAACATCTGTTACAATTAAATTGCCAGATTTGCTACGAGTGCACTAAAGTGTTTCCACCACTGTCAAGCACTATGTCAACTTGATTGGCTTGAATTCCCAAATCTCCTCTCATTTCACCAGCTCTCCTTCGCTAATAAACTGATACTACTTCCTGAAAAAAAACTCCTGCCCTATCTAACTTATGTAAACTACATGCTAATCCCAGACAACTTTGCTTTACTGAAAAAATACAAATTAAAATAACCAAAGCCAACAACTCAGCAGGTGATTCACTATTCCCCAACTACACAAGCAAAATCAGGAACTCACTACCCTCAGCAGTTAGCTCTGACAATTCAGATGCTACTTTCAAAAAACTTCTAAAAGAACACCTGCTACTCTCATGGAAATGTCCCTACCTCCCTCCTGGTTGAACCCTTACCTTACCTATTTCCCACCCCCAATCTTGCTGCCTTTCACCTCTATACCTTGCAGCTCTTCCATAATCTCCCCTAAGATACTTCATTCCTTAGGATTCTTGACTTCCCATGCACTATCATGCTTCAAACATTATACTAGTGTATGCTTGATATGTCGGTCAATATCAAGGATGATTGTATTACACAATTGTAAACCTATACACTCTAGTAGAATAATGTGTTTTTCCTAATAATATTTGCATGTTATATATATATATTTTAATCTTCAATGCTGTAAACCTATGCAGCATTGTAAATAATCTGACATCTCTTTCCTTTTCTGTTTTTCCTATGAAAATGAGCTTGTATTTGTTTAATTTAAATCCACTACCAAACATTAGCGTACCGGAGTTCAGCTGTGGTGACCCCTAACCGGGATACGCTGAAAGACACAACAACAACATTTTCTCCTATGAAAATTGGCTTGTTATGTATAAACTTCTTACTTTCTGTTATTTACTGTGGAGCTATTCTCCCCGGGCCTCCACTGAAAATGGACATATATCCAGTCAGAATCTCCCGGTCAACAAATGTAAAATAAAATAATTAAAATAAAAATAAACAAGTAATTATGAGTAAGTTCAGAATAGGATGCAGCTTTCCTTTTGTGACTGATGTAGTTTTCATAAGTTGTTTTTATAGGTGTGTTGCTGACTTAACTGCTGTTACTGCATATCAATATTTCATTAACAATCTTACATATATATCGATACATATCTATATATATGTATAGTTATAGATACATATATATATATATATATATATATATATATATATATATACACACACACACACACACACACACACACACACACACACACACACACACACACACACACACACATACATACACACACACATAAACATATACATAGACATCTCTAATTAATCAAAAGTTTTTAACCCTGAATCTAGTAAAGCTACTTCATCTCTATAATTAACTTAAAATATTTACGTATTCATTAAATAGATTTAAGTAAATACATATTGTGTATTATACATGTTATGCTAATTCAAAATGAATTCATGAAAGCTTCCCCTAGTCACATAATTTTTAATTGCTATTCTATGTCATTAATTACAAAATGTAGGTGTGTTGCTGACATAATTGCTGTTACTGCATATCAATATTTCATTAACAATCTTACATATATATCTATACATATCTATATAAATGTATATTTACAGATACATATATATATATATATATATATATATATATATATATATATATATATATATATACACACACACACACACACACACACACACACACACACACACACACACACACTTGTGTGTGTGTGTGTGTGTGTGTGTGTGTGTGTGTGTGTGTGTGTGTGTGTGTGTGTGTGTATATATGTGTGTATATATATATATATATATATATATATATATATATATATATATATATATATGTGTATATATATATATATATATATATATATATATATATATATATATATATATATATATATATATATATAATAAGGCATCATTGAACAGAACCAAGTTGGTAATGTGAAGAGAAATGAATTTGTGAAATTCATCTCGACATCAAAGCTTGCGGAGTTAACACCTTTAATCTACTTCATAAACATATTTATAAATGTTTATGACTGGTGACCTAATCATAATTCTTAGTAATAATGGAAGAGTTTTTAAAGCCCCAATATAGATATTAAAAAAGTGTAGGAGCATGAAGTGTCTAAAACTTTTAAAAGATATCACCCAGTTTGCACAACCACACAAACAGCAACAAGAAGCAAAAGTGCATCTCTTATTAATTATGAGCTTTAAAAACTGTTTTACAACTTTGTTGTGCTAAATTTGTTTCTATTTGTGCGGCAGTGTGAAGTGTATTACAGCTTTCAAAGATGCCAAAAGGTTTGTGAGCAGTTCTGTATTAATAGCCATCTATGTGACATTGCAAGCCTCATTGTTAACATGGCTCATAAGCATAGCTCACTATGTAAGCTTGTTCTAGCTTGGTTCATCTGTATACATCTCAATAAAATAAGAATAGGTTCATAGGTTCATAGGTTTGTACTAGGCTATTGGCCCTAAGGCCTATGCAAGCCTAGCCATAACAATTCCCTGGAAATTTTATCCCACAATATTTACTTCTCTGGGCCCCTGTCTAGCAGGGCAACTGACATGATCCCCGGGGTGAATTTCCTATCTCCCATCCAGTCATCAAGGTTCCTTTTGAAGAGGGCCAATGAGGTGCTCTGCTTGACATGTATGGGCAGTCTATTCCAGAGTGTGGGGAGTCTCTGGGTAAGGAACCTATCCCGCCAGCATGTTTTGTTCATTGTAATGATAAGGTTTAGATCCCTGGAGCATGTGGCTCTGAGGGATTGGGATTTCTTTAAGTGGAGCATGTCCAACAGCTCAGGGTTTGACATGGCCTTGTATGTTAAGCAGAGATCGCCTCTGAGTATACGATATGCCACAGAGTATAGCTGGAGTTTTTTTAGACGGTCAGCATATGACATCTGCTTTAGGCCTGTGATTCTTTTAGTGAGGTATTTCTGTGGCCTTTCCAGCTGTTGCAGATGTCTTGTGAGGTATATACCAAATGGGGCATTATACTCTATAATGGGTCTAATGAGGGATGAGTACAGTGGGACAATGGCCTCCTTTTTTCTGGATGAAAAGCCCTTAGTGATGAGGTGTGCCACGTAGAAGGATTTCCTGACTGTTGTGGCAATGTGGTTATCGAAAGTGAGACCACTGCCCACTTGTGTCCCTAAGTCTCTCATCACACTTTCGATGTTTAGTGTCCTGCCACCTATGTGGTAGCTCATGGGTACATGTTTTTTCCAAAGGGGATGACTATACATTTCTTGGCATTAAGCTTGAGCCCATGGCTCTGGCACCAGGCATCTGTTTCTATAAGGCCCTTTTGTAGAATATCCACATCATTTGGGGATTTAATAATGGCTCCCAGTTTGCAGTCATCTGCAAACTTTGTTAGCCAGAGTCCCTTAGTGTTGGCCTGTACTTCAAAGAAGTAGATGCCAAACAAGAGTGGTCCCAGGACTGAACCCTGAGGTACTCCACTTCTCACTTGTCTGGAGCTGGATTTGGAGTCAGCTACTTTTACAGTTTGGCTTCTGTAAGTAAGCCAGTTGGTAACCCATCGAGTGACATAGGGATTTATGCCCAGCTTAGTAAGTTTATCTATGATTGCAGAGTGGGAAATGGTGCCGAAGGCCTTGGTGAGGTCCAGATAGGCTGTGTGGATCTCCTTACCCTTGTCCACAGCTCTGGAGACAAATTCAAAGAAGTCAATCAGATTCAGGAGACAAGCTCGGCCCTTCACAAACCCAAACTGGGTGGGGTCCAGTGTCTGGAGGTTGCCACTGTCTTTGTTTATAAGTTTCATGATAATGCGTTCCATGCCCTTGCAGATCAGGCTTGTTAGACTGATGGGATGGTAGTTCCCGGGATCCAAGGTGGATCCTCCCTTGTGGATCGGGATAACTGTAGCTGTGCGCCACTCAGTGGGCACGAAGCCTGAGGTGAGGCTATGATTAAACATGACACTTAGGTGGGGTGCCAGTTCATTTTGTAGTTCATGTATTACACAGCCTGGGATGTCATCTGGTCCCATGGATGCTGTATTCTTAGCTTTGGAGAGTGCTGTTTCTACCTGTGTGGCTATGATTATCGGAATTTGGCAATCTTTTGGTATTGAGATGGGCCCTTTAGGGGGTGAGAGGGGAGTGAAGTTGGCACTAAATCAATCTGCCAGGATATTGGCAATATCCTTGGGATCAGTATATTTAATGCCATTCTGTTGTAGCTCAGACCACATCTGAACATTGCCATTTAGATTCTTGACATAACTATAGAATGCCTTGTGGTTGTCTTTGGAATCTTTGGCAATTTTATTTTCGTAACTAGCTTTTGAGGATTTTATGATGAATCTCAGCTTCTTACTGAGGCTGGTGAGGTAGTTTTTTGCATCCTGGGATTTTCCACTTTTCTGCAACAGTTTCCTCCTTTTGTTGTATAGTTTGTTTATAGCAGGGGACCACCAGATTGGCTTCCTTTTTTTGGAGAAGAGCATCTTGGTTCTATTTGGGATGGCATGATTCATGCACAAGTGGATGTGCTCGTAAAGTGCCTTAGTGTAGGATTCTGCAGTCGAACTTCCATATCCCGTCTGCATGGGTGTTGTGAAGTTTGTCACTTCTGAATTCAGTAGCATGAAGTTTTCTTTGGAGAAGTTTTTTAAGGAGGTTTCCTTACTGAGGGGTGGGGGTGGGATGTGGATGTCAAGGGTGATTTGCTTATGGTCAGACCTGACCAATGAGGGGGTGACCACTGGTGTGGAACATCTATCTCCCATGTTGGTAATGACCAGGTCTAGGATATTGGAGCCCCTGGTGGGACAATGGATTAGTTGATCCAGGGTGTTGGAATTTATGAATTCCAAGAACCGTTGGGAAAAGGAGTTGGTACCCGAGTAGTTTTCCCAATTAATGGCATGGTAGTTGAAATTACCTAGTATTAGGGTGTTTGGTTGTATCTTAATATTTTCCAGTATGTTTAGGAAGGTGTAGTGAGAATCTTGGGGTATGGTGGGGGAAACTGTAACAAGCTACAATTTGGATTGCAGTCTTACCTAGTTTTAGTTGCACCTGGAGAATTTCAGATGCATTGTGTTGGGCAACTAGCCTGGAGGTGTGAATATCCCTGGTGAATATGGACACTCCTCCACCTTTTGTGTTTCAGTCTTGGTTTTGTGGCCGAAAAGTGTGGTAAGAATTGTAGCCTGGTATTGCAGGGGTGCTCTCTGGAGCCTTGAACCAGGTCTCAGTCACTGCACAGATATTGATGTTCCCCATTTTTAGGAGTGCCTCGAGAGAGTGCATTTTGAGGTTTAGACTTCTAGCATTGAGTAGCAATTACCTTCAGATTTTGCATGCTTATATCTGTTACGGTGGTGGTTTTATCCTTTGAACCTTGCCTAAAAAAGGCACCATAGGGGTGGCAAGAGCTTTAGCCAGTAACCTGAATCCCAGGGGTGACAGGTGCAGACCATCTCTGGCAAAGCATCATGGTTTGTCGATTATGTCTTCCCAGGCAGACAAATACTGGATCCCCTTTGAATGACACCAGAAGCTTAGCCAATTGTTGAAGTCAATCATTTTGTCCTTATACTGTCGTATCATTCTGGGCAAAGGCAGGATGCTACTTAGGGCTAGGGTCATACCTGCCTGGGTCACATGATCCAAGAGCTCTTCTATGTCTCTTTTCATGTAGTCCAGGGACGTACGTCTCAAGTCATTTACTCCAGCATGGACAATGACAGAGTCATATTTGTACTTGTTGTGGAGTGACTTGAGCACATGCGTTATGTGGTGGATCCTGGCACCCGACAGGCAGCTGACTGTAAATTTCTCCTTGTTCAGCCTGGTGAGTGGGACATCAATGTGCCTGACTATAGAGTCACCTATGACTAAAGTGTTGGGTACATTGTCTTGCCTTAGGGGCTGTTGTTGGGTGGCACACTGGTGTTGTGAGCTATGTGTCACTTTGGTTGTGACTGGTGTTTGTTTGCATTTCAGCTTCGGAGGTCCTTGTTGCTTGGGCAGGTTAATGTTAAGGGTCTCCGAATATGTGGGTTTAGTGTTGCTATGTGTGGGAGTTGATGGTGTGGGTTTTGAAGGGCTATGAGTTGCTAGAGGTGTAATGCAGGTGTTAGCCTTCTCCTCTTGACTGTCTAGCACAGTCTTGACCAGAGAGAGGTTTGCTTCCAGTTTGGCTATGTAAGTGCATCTCTCGCAGGTTGTAGTGTTGGGTGGTAGGAGGAGAGGATTGCCTGTGTACATGAGGCAGTTGCCGCATTGCCCCAGTATGCTCAGAGTCACCAGGTGGACAGGAGAAACCACTGGAAGCCGACCCTTGGACATGCCTGTTTTTTTGTAAGGTTTAAGAGTTGTTTTCCCTTACCTTTGCAAGGTACTTTGCAATTGTAGGCTTTTTAGTGCCTATGATTAATTTCTCCTTATTGACATGGAGAGCTGAGTGCTTGTATCCATTTCAGGCTTTCTAGTGCTTTACAGCAGGTTCTATAGAAAGTACTATTCACAGGGGTTCAGATTTTAGTGCTACTACTGAGAAACCAGCTAGTTTTAAGGGAAAATTTGAAGAGCAGACTTTCTGGCACCTGGAATTGTTAACTGTAGCCTCATAGTGCTGCACGATGTGAAAAATGTGCAAACACACGTGTTTCTAAGCCAGAAATTTGAAAGGGATAGAAATCAACCCAAAAAGGCTAATAAAATTACAATTTCAGAGCTGGAAACCACTCCTCTAGCGTTAGATAGGCAGTACAATGCTCACCAGTCCCACTGGTAGGCAGTACGACTTCCCTCTGCCACAGCAAGGTCTGGATAGCTCTGAGCACAGAAAATAAAGTCCTGAGACAAGCAAGGCCTGGGATATGGACTGGCTAGAAAAGGTGGGAAACGAGCAAACAAGGTAGTATATATATATATATATATATATATTTTTTTTTTTTAAACAGGCTAAACAATGCAATAATACAATAAATAAACACAGAAAGGTCTAACACACTTGAGTGTGTAGTCCTAAACAGTAAATGCAAATAAAACTCTACAAAATTAGCAATTTAAAACTGTTTAAATGAAGCAAGGCAAGTGCACAACTGAAAAACGATTTAAGAGGCAGTAACACAGCAGAATAAGTAGCTAGTCTACATATACAGAGTCTATATATACAGAAAAGCAGCTAAAACACACAAACACTTCAGATGCAGTGCAACCTAGAGCACTTGAGTTATAGCAATATTAAGGCAATTACAGTTATAATAAATGCTCTAAAATATACTCTATATCTCCAAAATGTTTGAGAAGCACAGTCAAAACATAAGGAAATTCAGGCAAATTTTTTTTTTTTTTTTTTTTTTAAGGGAAAAAGGAGAAACAGAAGGCCTTATCAAATGTTCTCTCTGTATTAGGTAGAATGAGCTAATGACACTAGACTGGGAGGAGTGTCCCAGATCAGATTTACAGTAGGGGCAGGCAACTGCAAAGCCACCAAGTATAACACAAGACACCAACAGGGAGGGTGAGTGGGGAGCTTATTAGCCTACAAAGCACTAGAGAAAGCCATAAAATGAAAGTTTTTAAACAGATAAAGATTTGTAAAGATACAGAATGCTTTAACTGCAAACAAATCAGTTACCCATGCAGATTACAATAAAAGTGCTATATATAAATTGCTAGAAACAATAAACTGTAAAAATAATTGAAAAAAACAGGATGCTTATATATCTCAGCTAAGAGTTGGAGTCAACAGCTCTCATCCACTCTGCTCAGTTTTTTCTCACCTGTGCAGCATAATCAGTGTGCTCTACGGATTGCATCATTGTTCTACACGAATTGCGTCATTGTTAAAAATGCAAGTCTGATCATAACACTATGAATAGATTCACAATCTTAGCAAAACGGATCCCTGTTTAAATGTTGGCACTCGAAATACCAAGTGCCAACAAGCCGAAAAAAAAGACCAAACGTACAGAGACCAAACTTACAGAAGGAGACTGAATCTTGAAGATTGTTCTTCTTTAAACTTCTTTTTTTGAAGAGAGACAAGACTGCTGAATCCCTGAATAGGTGGGCAAGCCCCCCACACTTCCCAAACTTATATATATATATATATATATATATATATATATATATACTATCTAAAAGATTGCTATACTTCTGAGAGAATGGAATATTTCTAGAAATGGCCATCTCAGACTTGGTATTTGTAGTTTTTTTTGGGTATTCAGTCTCTGTGTTTTGGGACTCGCTCATGCAGGTCCAAACTTTTCAAATCATTACCTAGCAAAACATGTCACCTGCTTTGAAAGTCAGTCATTCATTAATTGTGACAGCAGCATTAATGATATAGAACATACACTCTAAAACTACTTACCATTTGGTAGAACAGAACATGACACCTATTACATTCTACCAGTTGATTATGTAGTAGTGATGCATGAACAGCTAGATCTTAGTAAGATCTGTAGTATGGAATTATTTGACAAGGATGTTATGTCAAAAAAGAAATTTTACTTGTTCTGTACAAAAGCTTTTTAAAAAGGCATGGAAATTCAGTATGTGGTGTATTCAAATGTCATGGATGGCTTCATTAACATTGAATAGAGATTCTTAATTTACTCATATAGCCATATAAGAGCCTTGGAAAAAGAAATGCAGTATTAAAATGTTTTGTCTCACTCATGCCACATGCAAAGGAAATCCAATAATCTTTTCCTTTCCAGATTTTTTTGATTAGGGTTATAATTCATAGATATTTACCCTGCAGCTGTGCAGCACCTGTGTTAATATGAAGCATTACATGCCAAGAGTAACAGTAATCATAAATTGCCCAGCAGGGCTTCTGAGTAACTATCACTGCTCATGACAGCTATGCTAATAAATAGTGCTATAACACAAGAACTTTGTCAGGTTGTATGACTCTTCTGTTAAGTAGCAGAGCAAAGCAGTAGGAATATGCAAAGTAAAAGCAGTTCCCAGTTGCACATCTGGTACTATGATCTTCAGATATGTAATTATTTGAAGTGGAGAGGACATAGAAAATGATGGTTGGTATTCAGAATACTGCAACATAGCATAACCTGTTTCTGCATTCTTCAATAAAGCAATGTAAAATAGTGAGATATGTAATTTTGAAAAGAAGTGAATAACCTTGGGGAGGCCACAGTCCTATAGACTCAACTTTCAGCATAAAATTGAGGTAGAAAGGGCATGTATAGGACACTATGGAAGGGGGTAAGGGAAAGGAGAGGGGAAACACTCAAAGGGAACATACAGATGAGTACAAGATGGAGGGGGGAAAGGTAGGGTAAATTTTACTTTGGGGAGGATAGAATCTTCTCTTTTTATGTGAAAAGACAGATAAGGGATGGAGGATAAGGTATGCTGGAGTAAAATGATTGTGTAAAGATTGTGTAGGATATCTTACAGAGGGCAAACAGAAAACATAAGACAAAACAGATAGTATGGTTTTCATTTACAAAGTTGGAGTGTGAAAGGATGGATACACATATACACAGACTGGACAATTAGTGATGGAGATGTGTCGATTATGTACAAGTTATGTGATATGAAAAAGTAGGGAGTGGTTCACTCCTGAAAGAGGATAAGATGGGGTGTTGGTTGCAGGTACAATGCCAAGAAGGCCTTCAGTTCAACCTACTGAACACCATCACCAGCAGACGAGTCTATACAAATGATGTCTAGGGTTTATGGACTTCAGGTCATCCTGGAATTAAGGTCTACCACTCAAGTGAATCTGGTATTCCTTTCAGGAGGGATGCAGTGTTGCCAAGTTTTTGTCCCATCTGATGTTCTGGCACTGCCTTAACTAGCTGCTGCAGTTGAGGCTGATTCAGAGGTGGTGGGACATAAAAGTTTACCCAAAAGTGTCTTCACTTCTTTTCTTTCTGCTGAGGTAAGTACATATCCAGCATTAGAACTGCCATGTGCCACATCACTGATATGTGATTTTGAAAGTACTTACAGCTAAATCTTCCCCATAAGGTAGACCAAAATGGCGGAAGTACAATTGGAAAGTCATCATAAGTTTGGTATGTAATGGAACCAGAGTCAATTCTAAAACAGAAATCATTTTAATTGATCCTGTCTTCAGCCAGCCTCTCCAGCCTCCTGAGAGTGTTTATCTGGAAGAGTCATACCCCTTCATTCATGAGCTGACAGAGAAACGTGAATGAAGGGAAAAGTATTTGATTGCATGATATGCATGTAATGGATAAAATCATTACAAAAAAGAGACTTAATAGATCTGTGGAAGTATCTCCAATGGCAAGCTATGTATACAGAATGCAAGGTCATCATAACAATGTCTGCATTACTCTGTAGTCTGTGAAATACCTGTAGTTCCAATTAGCTGCTGGTCCAAGTCACGCCAGGCATCTACCTTCATGAAGAGCCCATTATAATGACTCAGTAGCTGCTGTTTGTAATGCCTCAGAAGGAGATCATGGAAAACTCTTTATCTCCTTTACACACACTAGGTAGGAGCTGTGCACCTTTCACTGGAAGCCATCTTTGTCTTATAGGATATTCAACAAATTGTAAAGCAAAATGGCAGGAAGCTGTGCGCTTATAAAATTACAAATGTTGTATTCTGTTAAACCATTAATAGCTCAGTTGTGCAGCATGTGTATATGTATAGCTTCCCTGCATTGGCCTCGTGACTATGTAAACCCTCGAGCACCTTTTGCATGGGAAGTTGTTAGTGTATGAAAGTGGAATAATATGATTTGTAGAAATGTATGATACAATGCCATATATGCATGCATGGTACACAAACTAAGTATAAAGCTGTGGAGTTTGCAGAGCCATTGACATTGTTTTGCATTTAATTAGCAAAGCATGCAGTATTGTGTAATGTTTATATCTATATCTATCTATATATATATATATATATATATATATATATATGTATATATATATATATATATATATATATATATATATATATATATATATGTATGTATATATATATATATATATATATATATATATATATATATATATATATATATATATATATGTATATATGACCACTAGATTTCTGCATTTTGCTGGTAAGGTGTTTATTATCCATTTTAACAATGGCCTCAGATGTTAGGTCCATGTGGGAACAGCAGATCTGTTAGTTGGTGAGTTTGTATGTGCTCAGGCTCTCTTCTTATGTTTGCCCTGAGAGCCTAAATGTTTTAATGACTACAGCTGCAATTAGTGTTCTTTGGAGAATGGGGGGCTTGGAGGGGAGGCTTTATCATTCCATCTCAGCAAACCTTTTTATATGCTATCCTTTGTCATGAAGAATTGTATGGCACTGAAGCACAAAGTGTAAGATCCACATGCTGTGTCTTTGTGCCTTTGTGGAAGAGGTAATTTCTCAGTACCTATACACATATCCTTAGCAATTTGTATTCATATATTCCCTAGATCTGTATAACATATCCTTAGCAATATGTGAAAATGTAGACCCATGCCTAAACAGGAATCAACTTGTCCACTGAATGAGGTAAACAGTGGTTGGAAAAATTCAGAAATGCTAAAAATAACATTATGCTACAAACATTCAGGCTGCATGGCTCTATAGCTAACAGGTAGATGGAGTACAGACCAGCCACCAAGAGATTAACTGTGACAGGTCATGCTTTGGTTTATCATTGTGTCAGGTAAACATTAATACAAGCTGGGCAAATGTCATTGTTGCATACATTTTACGATCAGCTGTACTGAGCACACAGAAAGTTACAATCCTAAAGATCCTTTACTGTAGGTGGCCCTCCATGGTCCACAAAACTGAGAGATGTGGAGGGGTTTCTTATTTCACTGGGAGGAAGAGACATAAGAGAATTTATAGCCAATAGTGATGTGGATGTTGGTTGTTGCTGACCTATTTCATCCACGTCTCGGTGAGTGATATGAGTGATACATGTTAATAGAATGTAACATACATCTGCATATACAGCCATTTTACATACCCACTGTAGTCTAACAAAGTAGGCATGATACACCTTTCTGCTTATAAGCACATATAACGTGTAACACAGTCTTGTCAGCCATACCTCTCAAGCTCTTAGAGCAAGAAATCTGGATAAGGCAATAATTAATAGGGGAACAAAGGACCCAAAATATGGATACTTTTTAAATATTGCTCTTAGAAACATAGAAAGTTGACTGAATAACAGGTTATGCATTAGTATGGATTTTAAGAAGGATATGAATTGTGAAACTCAAATATCTGTCACTGTTTTCTGACTTCAATCCTCAATGATTTATAAACGATTTGTCAGAACACCACAATTTTATGAGAAACAGAGCAAAAATATGATGCTAAATCTGGGCATTCTGTGAAAAGCTGGACAGCTGGGAGTTATGTTGCCAGCACAGCAGGTAAGGATGAGTAAATGAAACATTTGAGGCATTTCTACTCACTCATGTACTGCTTGTCACATGGGTACCATTTTAGTATATGTTATTGCTCTCACTATGGCAATCTACAGTGGTGGGCATAGGTTGAAACTGCTGAGACTGTATAAGGGACTGACAGCTATTCTGCAAAGTTTGGTGATGACAGTGATATACATGTCATGTAGTACTGTCACAGGATACAGTGCATTTGTGTCTGTCTCACTGCTGGTTTGGATGCTACCCTCTGCACAGGATTATATGTGCAACCAAGCATACTGAGCACCCTCTGACTATATTAATTGAGCAAATACCACTTCTTGAAGGGGTTGGACATCCCGTGGCTGACAGCCCCACAACAGCACACCCTTGTCTAAAGCAGCAGCTTCAGGGGTACCCACTGTTTCTTCTAATGGCATATCCACTATAGGTCAGCAAAACAGGAGTACCTGATGCCAGCGAAATTTACATCTGTCCCTTGCAATTCATGTGTCTTTGGGAATAAACAAACAGATGTACAGGAATATCATCCAGGTACAGTCTGCAGCCATACAGCAAAAGGAGAGCTGGAAAATGTGTTGAATTGCATGTATGAGCATGCAGTCCAGCACCATAATGAATCCATGTGGACATAGTGGTCAGACATCGCAAAATAAGAAGTCCAGTGAGATCTGTGATAGTTCATGCAACCTTAATGAGCACCTGCATATGCGTAATTAACAGTCCATCATGGCTTCCAAGACTGGCAACATTGTTCATTGCCATGGCAAGGTACGTTCGTGAGGTAGATATGTTCATGTGCCTTTTTGGAGATCGGGCTAGTTCAACAGTTGTATATACAGCTGTCAGAATGTCCATTGTTCCTCATCATGTGTAATGAGGACTTCCTACTGCAGAAATGAAGCACCTCATTAGTGACATCTATCCAAGTCCCAATCATGAAGTAGCACCCTTTCAATCCCACAGAAGGTCTCAGGCCTTGTTCCTTCTCATTGGCATCATGAAACCAGGTAAGGGCATGAAGTGGCACTCCATCCCTGCCACAGGATCAAATCAATGTTGATGCAATGTATTCTTCCACCTTCCATAGCCCCTCATATGTAGCCATTGTTACATGTTTCTTTCACCCAATTTGTATTGACAAATGTGTGTTACTGTATCTCCTGTTTTCTGTGCAGATGATGACTTTGATTTAAAACACACTTCCTCCCTTCTATATTGTAATGAGAGGATGTCTGATGTACAGTGAGATCAGACTATGCACTGAAGAGCATGGCTTAATAGTAGTACTACATATATCATGGTTATTCTGTGTAACACCATCATTTTTATAGATGTCATGCTGCATTGTTGTTGGCAATGTTTATGTACTGCCAGTACTGTAATTAATTGTGTCTGACACTGCCTCAGAAGGCTCTTACTGGCTGTAAGTGAGGAAGCCTATAAATGCTTGGCTCTCAATGTCCTATTTGGAAACAGGACGTCATTATTCTTTTGGGAAACATGGCTAGGCCTAGAAAGAACCCCAGGTCATTAGCCTAGTAAAAATCTATGAATCTGTGAACTGGTTTTTGCTGCTGCAGTGTTTCACAGATGGTGTAAAACAGCCATATATCCAGGATGTCAATCCTGCAATACACAAAATTATGTAGTGAATCATAGCACATACTGCAAAACACTTGCTGCCTTTCTTAAAATAGTACCTTAGAAACCCACAAGATATATCTGACAAGACAATCAAGCCTTCTTCTGCAGAAGAACACGTCTAGTAATGTTATATGTTTGGATGTTGTTGGTGATGTAAATTTTTTCCCATGATCTCGGGGTGGCATATGGGGGCTTTGAGTCATGTTTCAAAGAGGTAGCTAACATTACCTGCAAAACATAACATAACAATTTTTTGGGGGAGGTGGACATTGGCTACATAAATAGTGTGTGAACATATCAATTTTTTTCTACCCACTGTCCTGGCACATACCAGCTAGATACTCCTGTGGGATAGTGGATATACAAGTCAGTCGCATGATACACACACACACACACACACACACACACACACACACACACACACACACACACACACACACACACACACTGAAAATAACACAGAGTCACTGGCAGTTCAGGGAATGGTAGCCTTTCCACTTAATGTATCTCTATGACCATGTCTCAGGTAGACTCTTATTGCTATATGACTTCAGTCTATGGCACCCAGTTCTCTGGAGAGTTGTGCAGTATTGCAGGACCATATCTGTTCTGTGCAGTGTTGCAGGACTATATATGCTTTGTGTGGTGGTATAGAGGTATACAAAGTGTTGCTCTCTCCTCAGCAGTCCTGGAGGACCATGCACGCTCTTCCACATGCAGATGTGTGATATGAATAAACATGCTGAGTCTTCCTTGTCCAGGCATAAAATGGTAAAAACTAAATATACCATATTATCCGGCAGGGTAGACAACATATTCCCTGAGATTTAGCACTTGGGTGAATTTGACCAATTTTCTTATGTTATCCTTAACTTTGTAGTGACCCAATGTCCAGTCTTCAGTCAGCATATAGTATGCCTCTCACTATCTGTATTGTTCCTAATTTCAAAGACTACAAGGATTTATAATCCATACAAAAAATTAATCTGCATGCAAACTGCTGCATCTGTGAACAAGATTGCAGTGCTAAGAGTTTTGGTACATGGTCTCTATGAAACCTCACAATGAGGAGCACAAGCACATCCACCAATGTCTGTAAACATTTGAGTTCTTTTATGCCCTTCTTTTAAACCTCATTCACTCATTGCCATGTGGCAATGTTTTATTTGTGTGTGCTGCATATTGCACTGTGTAAGTTGTTGTATAGAATAACAACTGATGCCTACCTGTTAGCACTACCCTGTGCACTGCTGAGAACCACACAAAAAGTCCTTGTATGCTACACAAATTGTCTTTGAATTCCACCCAGTAAGTTGCAAGGAAGTAGTTATTCCAGACATTGAATGAAAAGCTCACCCAGACTCTGCCACACAGAAATTAGAACAGGTCAATTAAGTTTAACTACCTGTGAACTGAAGGTTGTGCTAGGAATTAAACCTTCAATTTAAGGGGTAAAATAAACCATTCCAAGGCTTTACTAGAAAAGCTCACACAGAGTCTGCTACAACTGCTCTGAGGAAAAGGTTAGTCTGTTTTTTGCTTTCTTGTATTTTGTGTTGCTTTATTGCCTTCAGTTTTCTGTGTTGTGGTTCATTTCCTTTACACTTTGTTTTATTTGCACCCTGCTTTTAACTGCATATTTAAACTTGGAAAGAGACCACAGTTGTGCTTCTTGTGAGTCACACACAAATAAATCCCCTCCCCTACCCTCCCACATTGTTGTGTTTTTAAAATCAACTGTCTTTCTAGTTGCCTGTTCCCTTATGTTAATTTGACTGTATATCTCCTCCCCTCCCCTCTCCTCTTCCATTGGCTATTGTGAGTAACCACAAAATTATCAGTTTGTGAAATCACTCTCCTTCAACTCTTTAAATGTATTGGCCATTCCACTGTATTCTACAGAACCAGAGTACAATGTGCTTCTAATCTATCTTGCTCTTTAAAAATTAGTGGCTATTCACTTAGATGGCTAAAGCTTATTACACCCCCTCTTCATATCTAACTGCTTAGTGCACAGAACAGCTCTTAGAATGCTAACCTATTTTTCCATCTTACCTTTAAAATCTGCAACAACTCCAAGACCACCAATTACTAGAGAGCCTACATTCTGCCTCTCAGTAGTCAGCTTGGGATTAGTGCTTCTATTTTACTCAAGGTAAAAGAAGGAGCATAGGAACATTATTTCCTGGGAACCGCTGATCACTGGATAGCCTAATAACTGCTTCATAAGTGCCAGCTTATAATTTGTACTTATATTTTGCTCCTGGTGAGAGAAAGAACAGAGTGCATAGATTCCTGACTCCTTCTGGTTGGGAAGTGAGTGTCTGTGCTTGATCTTCCTGATTGGTCTGGTTGTTATTGCAAGCATCTACCAGGAAAAGGCTACAACAAGCCTACAGACTCTTACATCATCTGGGGCAAGACTGTGGATCATCAAACAGGCTGTGGCCTGCTTCCCATCTTGGGATTGGTACTACTATTTTGCTTCTGGTGAGAGAAGAACCAAAGAAGCACTGCATCCCAGTAGAGAGAAAACTGTAGTGAGACCAGGGCTAGTAGTTGTCAGGCAGTAGCTATTCAGGTGACTCCCCTCTTTCCATCATTCTGGACAAGTTAATTATTTCTATGTCATGGGGAGGGACTTATGTAACAAAAAAAAATCTTATGATGGAACCTGTGGCTTGATATACTAGGTTGTTTAGGGGTTCCTTGAATGTTTTGAACAGTTAAAGAAGAGGCTGCAGTTTTTGTTGATACCATAAACTCAACTACTGAATTTTTACCAACTTATTTTTTTAAAAGATACTAGACATGTTTTTCAACATAAGGGATCTTTAAAACTGAACTGGTGTCAACGGTGTTCAGACTGACTGCACAGACTGTTCGTCTTTAGTATTCTTTTCTGTACGCTTTTGCACTTTTCTTCCTGCCGGTCCATTCAAAAAGGGGTCCATTGTAAAAGGACAGACAGTGAGGGCAGGAAGATTTGGGCAGGAAGAAAATTCGATTTTGGGTTTGGTTGTGAAAATGAGGAAATGTTTTGTTATTTCGAGGTATTAGTGATCTCACCTATTGTTTTTTATTGGATTACATTACCATACTATTAAGGAAAGACACAAACTTTAAACTGACACTTCACTGACCACACAGAAACCAAACCTGAACTTGACTGGTGACAATCAATTTGAGATTTGAACTTGAGCATTGATAATGAGGTGACAACCAATTTTATACTTTAGTAGAAATTCTAGGATTTTTTGATGTTAATCCACCTAGAATTTAGATTTTTCTAGGGGATAATTGATAATTGACTGAAAAACTCTATTCATCTTTCCAATCATCTTTAAGAAAAAAACAGTAAACAAACCCAATTTTATTTTTTCAGACATCAGGACCTTGAGTTAAAGGAAGGGATGTCCGGTTCAGACGGCTAAAAAAAATTATGGTTAAATGTGGCTTTAGAAGAATTTTGCAAAATCTAACACAAAATAAGAACAGGGAAAACATTCAAATTGTGAGAGTAAAATATCAATTTATATTGCCCTAAATTGTGATCATAAATCCATCATTTATATAGCCATGGTCAAGCATTTGTTGGGGAAAGACGACCATCGGAAGCGACGCCGGGACCGAAAATATATAAGAATATATAATGCTGGCAAGACACATGAGCAAAATCCTGGAGAGAGTTTTGAAGTTCATGGCTATTGATCACTCTATCACAAGGAGTGATCAAAGTATTATCAAAATTAGGGGCGGCCCTAGAACTGGAATGCTTGATTCAAGAACTAGGGAAGCACTGACGAAACAGCATTGTGTTTAGTGTTGCAGCATACAGTAGTGATTTTAAAATTATTAAGTTATTATAGAGTTATTTCAGAGGAGTTAGATAGAGTAATCCAATGCTGGGTGGGCACTGTTGTCTGTTGTCGTTAAATGTATTTTAAATAGTTATAATGATGTTCATAATCACCGCATTATACATAATCATCGTAAACTGACATATGCCCAATTAGTGTATAAAGTGGGCATTAGAAGTGAGTGATGTAGGGGATTGTTTTTATATTATATATATATATATATTTTTTTTTTTTATTTGTGCCAATAACAGATCAAGGTAGCAATTCACCCTTGTGGTTGTATATATGTTTTTAAATACAATTTTTATACATATGTTTTCATATAGCGTAGCTGGTTTCCAGTGTGTAAAACACACATATATATATATATATATAAAAATGATGTTCACAATTGATATTTAATGTGCATATCATTGTTTTCATTTCGGTAAGTACTGCTTGATTTGCTTCTAACTTCAGAATATCTGCCTCAGTACTTTATCCATAAATCATTAGGCTCTAACTGTAAGTTTCTTCTCAAATGTTTATCAGTGCCCTGTATAGCCACAGAAACCTTAAGCTGACATTTTTCCTGTAAAGGCACCATAGAAATGTCACCAATACTTAGTTCCACATAGAACAAATAGTTTGCAGTGACAAGTACTGCCCTCAGATACTCCTGACATTACTTTATATTCTCACTCCAACTGTCTAATCAATAAAAAGGGTCTTTTGCCATGGATGTGAACTTTCCCACCATCTCTCTTATCAGCTTGGTGGATATGGGCATCCTGAGTCAATGTAGAAATTGCTTCATGTTTACTAACAAGCATTTAATTCTCAAACAAACTGATATGATATGTGAGAGATGTATTTACACAATGTCACTGGAGGCAAAGTTCTCACATAAAAGCTCTCCTAATATCAATGTCTGTCAGTAGTACACACTCTGCACCCATCACACACAATTCAAACCAGACACATAGACCCACATATGCTGATGTACTTAAATGTAACCTTCCTAAGCCCCAAAGACCACCTAGATGGAGTACACATAAGAAACACCCTCAGCAGCCCCAAATGAAATCTTTCAAAACAACACCTGCCTCAACACATATAGCCACATCTCATGGATCCTTTACTTCTAAGCACACAAGGCAAGTCACCAAAGAATCCACATTCTATTCATTGGAGACTCCATTGCGAGACATACTGATGCCCCTCTCACCAGGCTGAGTAAGGAGAAAATCACAGTTAGTTGCTTATCAGGGGCCAGAATCCACCACATTACAGATGCACTCAGGTCATTGGACCACAAGTACCAGTATGACTAAGTTATAGTTCATGTGGCAGAAAAGACCTGAGATGTACCTTCCTAGGCTATATGAACAGAGACATCATGAGGCTCTCAGAATAAGTGTCCCAGGCTGGTAGAATTGAACAAGCATCTTACCTTCTCCAATGATGATGCCACAATATTAACACAAGTTGGCTGACTACAATAATTGGCTTAATTTCTGGTGCCATTCTAAGGGAGTGCAATATTTGTCAGCTTGGAAGGAGATGGTAAACAGACTATGTTGCTTTGCTAGGGATGGTCTGCACCTCTCCCATCTAGGCTTTTATATATTAGCTAAAACATTGTCCTCCACCATACAGCCCTTTTTAGGCAATGCCAAACTAAAACTACAAAGCAAATCAGCACCAAGAAAATGTAATGGCATTACTGTAGAAGTCTAAACAAAAAAACTATACTCCCTAGAATCTCTCTAGAGAATGCTGACTTCTGTGCAGTCACAAAGACATGGTTTAAAGCCACGAAGAGCACACTGACATTGCACGATCATAATGCCTTCCACACATTTAGACCAGCTATGACAAAGACAGGGACTAAAGGAAGAGGTGTCTTGATTTACATAAAAAATAAACATACCTTTAGGCTGTTCTAACAGGACCATATACTTGAGCTTCTCCACATTCAAATCACCATAGGCAAAATTCAATACCACTTCCTTGCAAGCTATAGGCCTCCCTGTATGACAGAGGAAACCCATACCATGAATTTAAACTTAGTGGAAACATCCACCATCCACCCCAATATTATATTCATGGGCAACTTTAATTACCCTACTATGAAATGGCAATCCTATATGACAACAAAAGTGCAGGCACAGAGATTTCTGGATTCTGTAAACACAAACTTCCTGGACAAGAATGTCAATACACTAACCATGGGTGCAACCATACTGGATTTGGTCCTCGGTAATATGGGAGATTGCTGCACATCCTCTAGTGTAATATCTTCTCTGGTAAGGTCAGACCAAAATATGGTCTCCTTTAAAGTAAAAATAAAACTTGGAACCCCAGCTAACCTTGGAATCAGCAACTACTCTTAGGCTAACTTCCTACTATTAAGTGATAATCTGGCAAAATTTCAAACCCCCATAAACCCCAAGAACACTGCTGCCTATGCAGAACTGTTCACAGAAACCCATTACAAGTATGTTAATAGCTGTATAGAGGCAGCTGTGCCCAGTAGGAAGAAATACAGAACTAACTCTGAAAACAGCCACCCTGGTGAAATCACAGCACCTGTAGACTTTATAACAAAAGGAAGATAATCATGGAAAAATTTACAAGGTGCAGCACCCAGCAAGATAAAAGCATTCTCATCAAATTAAATAAAGAAGTGAGAGCAAAAACAAAGTCTACGAAAGCCAAACTTGAGATAACTTTGGTCTCCCAAGCCAAGGACAACCACAAGGCATTCCTTAGCTATGTCTGCAACTTCAAAGGCAATATAAAATTGTGTGCAGAGCTCATTCTACATGTAGACACCTATACTGAGCCAGCAGGAATGGAAAACAAATGAAAAGTACATAAACATCAGGCAGTGACTGAATATACCAAAAACAAAAGAAAGAATATAAGGTGAAGGATTAGATGAGAAGGCAAGAAATGTGGAAAATGCAGAAATATATTTGCAAGTATAGAACACTTCTGGAAGAACCTCGTGTTGATCAGGAATGAATGCAGGAATGGTTAAGGAGAGGTGAATTCAAACCAAGAAATGAAAGGTTAATATTGGCAGCCAAAGATAGTGGGATGCATATACACTGGTTTACAAAGTCCATTGAAGATGTGGAAGAAGCAGATAAATGTAGGTTTTGTAAAACCAAATTGGAAACAGTCGCACACCTCATTGCTGGTTGTGACATACTAATGGCAGAAGAACTATATACTGAAAGACATAATAATGTGGCAAGACTGTTGCACTGGGGATTGCGCAAACATGATGGCACTGAAGTGGCTGAAAAATACTGGAAACATGAGCCACAAAGCATCATAGAAAATGATGAAGTTTACATCACATGGGATCACCCATTACCACCAGTTCAAAAGCTAGATGCTAGAAAACTGGATATAGTGGTCCATGAAAAGAAGACAAAAGTAGCATTGATCACTAAAATCATCACACCCATTGACTACAGTGTCTTGCATACAGAGAGATACAAAGTCATTAAATATCAGGATTTGCAGGCAGAAAAAAGAGCAATGTGGAAGAAAGATACCCAGACAGTTCCAATAGTAGTAGGAGCAATGGGTCTTATAAAAATAATCTACAATCATATTTAGATATGTTACCAATACATGTAACCCTGTATGAATTGCAGAAGGAGCCATTACTGGGCACATTGCAGGTGCTGCGTAGAGCACTTTTGGCTGACATCAGAGATTGAAACAATACTAATTTCATGAACTTTTATCATACTTTGACTTAGGAATGGGGTCCATTCCCATCATGGTATTAGAAACCCAAAAGATTTAGAGAAATTAAGAAAAGAAAAACCAGAAGATATAGCAAAACTACTGGCTGACAAATCTGGCTCCAACTTAACTCCTCTCTCCCCATCAACCTTCCCTCAGGAAATACATCAAATATAACTCCCCTGCTATCACTAGGGAACAGGTCCTTCATGCTCTATCTAAGGCAAAGAACACTGTATCAATGGGCCTAGACAATATCCCAGGATTCCTTCTAAACAGCATATAACATGATCTATCAGGCCTTTTAGAATTGCTATTTAACTGTAGCCTACAACAGGCTTCATGCCTCATGAATGGAGAACAGCAACAGTTATTCCTCTGCACAAAGGTCGGCCATCTACAGACCCTGGAAACTACAGACCCATAAGTCTCACTAGTCTCATATGCAAAGCCATGGAAATAATTATCATGGAAATGATCAATACTGACATAAGAAACCTCTGAAAATGGACCCAACCCAATTTCATTTCATCAAGAACAGGCCATGCATATTCAGCTTGGTGGATTTCTTTGAGAAGGTCACTAAAGCAATAGATGAGGGCAAAATGGTTCACACTGCATAACTTGACCTGGCCAAAGCATTGGGCACAATCCCACATTCAGGCATTGTTGGCAATCTTAAGAGGTTAGGAAAAAAAAACCTATGTCAACCAGTGAATAGCCAGCTGGCTCACAGACAGAACCCAGGAAGTTAGAATCAGAGTCCACCTCCACAAAGTGGCCAGTCATAAATGGGTCACTCAGGGATTAGTCCTGGGAATGCTCCGTTTTGTCATTTACTTCTCTGAAGTCAGGGGCGATGTCAGTGGGCTCTGGCTGACTAAATTTCCAGATTATTGCAAATTAGGAGCTGTCACTGAATCGCCCACTGACACAAAAGGGCTAACACAGGCAAACAACTGGTGGAAGATCCATGGACTAATGTTACATGCTAAGAAATGCATAATGGTATCCTTTGGTAAGCCATCCATCCCTGGAAACTATCATATTGACCACTAAAAGCTCACCAGTAGTCAGGGGCTTGGGGACAGAGATAGACAGTAATCTAGCCTTTGACCATCATGTGTCCGCAGTAGTGAGGAAATAATTCTATGTTATGTAACTTATAAAGAACCGTATGGCATCTAGGTTCAAAGAAGTAATTGTTCCAATGTATTCAGCATTCATCAGACCTATCACTAAGTACAGTGCCCCATTTGGTACGTACCTAATCAGGCATATCTAACAACGGAACATCCACAAGCACTCCTCATTAAAACTATACAGGGTGTAAGTAACATGTCCTATGCAGACTGCCTCAAGCCCCTATTACTGTATTCTGTCTTCTACAGACTGTTGAGGGGAGATCTATGCCTGGAATACAAGGCATTGTCAGTCCCCACCCTGATGGAGCTCCAGCATATCCACAAAGCAAACAGCCCCAGAATTACCCATCCTAAAAACTTAAACTTGCTTGTGATATAAATAGGACCTGCTGGAGAGACAGATATGTATCCCAGAGACCACCCCTTCTCTGGAACAGGCTCCCCATCCATGTGAAGCAGAGTTCCTCTCTAATTCAATTGAAGTATAACTTGGACAACTGGGTGGGGAACAGGAAATTCATCCCTGGTTTGGCACTTATATCTCTAAAGGACACAGGCAACCTGTAAATGGTTAATCTCCCAGGCCCCTCCTTGCACATGTTTCACTTTCCAAGCCCCTGCTTATACTTATTAAGGGTACCAGAACATGTCAGAAATTTGGGATGCATGGCTCAGCTTAAAAAGGCCCTTGTGGTTGATAGCCTAGTACACACCTATTAATCTATGAACCAGATGGATTTACTATGAATAATCATGTCTCCTTTAGATAACACATTGTTAAATGAATCTAACATTTCTGAAACTTTGGGAGGCCACAGCACTAAACAATGGCACTCCCAAAGTCATAAAACATGCAAAAACATTTTTTGCAAGGGAGTGGCAATTCTACCCCCCTCTCCAGAACAATTATTCTCTCTCTCTTTCTGTAAATATATATATATATATATATATATATATATATATATATATATATATATATATATATATATATATATATATATATATATATATATATATATATATATATATATATATATATATATATATATATATATATATATATATATATATATATATATATATATATATATATATATATATATATATATATATATATCTGAGAGATACTAACTGTTAAATTGTATAAACTCAAAGAAAAGGTAGAATTTGAGAAAAGTACATAAAACTCACCTTCTTTCTCCTTTCAGTCTCTAATATTGATAAAAATAACCAAATACCCTTAGAGTTCTGTCATTCTGGGCATGGCTCAGCTTATGGTTGACAAACAGTTGGTTTCTCAAACCAGATATGTCATATACAGCAGATAGCCACCATTTCTTCTAGTACACTGAAGGAAACACTTCAGATGCTATGTCACCAGCACAGCTATCTGCAGAGTATCAGTGTAATGCCAAGATGTAACAGGTGAGTCATAGGTCATGTCTGCTATGCATAATTAATATCAGGTTTGCATCCAGTCATGCACTGTCATGCACTGTGTTTCTTTAATTCTGATGTAATCTTTGTATTTTTCCTTTAAACAATTAAATTATTTATTTGCTTTAAATAATTGGACTGCATCTATGAAACTCCCATAGTATTATTTCCCTTGGCCCACAATAAAGAAGATGTGACATCAGTCTATGAATAACTGGTGTTGCCAACAATACATTTGAATTTTAGAAATGCACAGACATACAGACACACACACACACGTGTATATATATATATATATATATATATATATATATATATATATATATAGGGGGGACGGAGAGAGAGAGAGAGAAAGTGAGAGAAAGATACATACAAACATATAGTTATACTTGTTATAGATAAAAAAAACACAAGGCGATAGTTTTCAGAATGCCCAGGGAAACAGAATTATAGAAGCTAACAGAAATTTTTATAATGAGTAGACAGTGAAAAAGAAATGTGACAGTTACCCTAATCCTTGTAACAGTATATAGCATGATATATTTATTTGTTGTTTTTTACCTGGGTGAAAGATACTCAGGTACAGATTCCGAAAGAGTTGCTATCAGTCTAAGTCTGTCCTGATTTTAAAAGACTTGCTCTCAGTGTAAGTGACTTACTTTGGTGGAAGGCATCTCTATAAACAGGCTTACACAGGGAACCAGATACCCAAACACCTGCTTTCAGTCTGTGTTAGTGTAAGTGGTCACTTACACTGATTGCAAGTGTTTTAGAATCCGGCCCTCTTTATAAGTACTTCTCTTTGTACTGACAAAGTAATGTTCAGTAATGTTAATCACAGAATATAAAGTACAAACAAGAAAAAAATCTGTTTCACATAAGCAAGAGCTTAGCTGATTTGCTGTTAGGGTTTTTCCAGTAATAAATCCAGAGGACTCTGTTTGATAGTTATGCTTAACTGCAGCTGCTTTGAAATAATTAGTTGTCACAAAGGACTGCAACTAAAATATACAGTTTTTCATGGACACTGTGGAAAATTAGCAATTCTGCTATTCCAAGCTTGTAGGTATGGATAAGACCTGGTCAGAAATGTTGAAGGTATTGCACAGTTATGGAGTTTGGAATGAATCACTTTGTTGATGATGCATGGAAGTTGAGGATGACACATTTTTATTTCTGGTCCCCACTTTCTGAAAAGAAGCAGGCATCCATGATTCTATTAGGCAATGATAATTTTCTTTAAGTTCTTTGAGAAAGCATATCCCAGGGTGCATAAAAGGAAGTGTCCAATATCTGAGCCTCTGATTCAGGAGGACCAATGCAGAGTCTGTCCTTCATGGAACAGTAGAGAGAGAGAGAGAGGGTGTGAGTGCATCATATTGTCAAGATGTGTTTTGTTGACTTGTAGAAGGTATATGACCATGTATCCTGGAAAGCCGTGTGAGAGATGCCATAGAATTGCTAGGTCCAACAACAATCGATGAATGGCATGTGCTCCTAGTATTCCAGAAGGGAGCATAGTGTCCATAGTGTCCGCAGTGTCCATATTCTTCTTGCTATATTGAATATGCTCAAGATGAGCACAACACTCATCCAAGGATGTGCCTTAGCTGTTTAGGTTCATAGGTTAGTACTAAGCTAACTTCTATTGCGAGCCATTTTAAGCCTAGCCAATTATCCCTTGTAAGACTCAAACCCTGCACCTTGTGCTTGCATGGCAAACACCTTAACCATTAGGCCACCCTCCCAACCCATAAACTTATTTTCCTGCAGAAATATTTCAAGACATGTCAGATGTATGGAGACAATCCATCCTGAGCACATAAAAGGTGCATTTTTATTATTCACTGATGATATCAGCTTCTTAGCCTTCAGTGACTGTTTCCTATAACAGACAGTAAAACTGCTCACTTCTGAGTTTAAAGTATCTGAGATAAAAATTAGTGCCTGGAAATTAGAGATCATGGTTCTCTCATGGTAAAAGTGTATTGCAGGTGATATGGGAGCAACTACCTCAAGTGTGTGACTTTAAGTATGCTGCTGTCCTGTTCATGTGTGAAAGTAAGAATGACTTTGAACATGACTAGTGAATAAACGCAAGGATGGCAGCACCATTATAGATGTCCTTACCTGTGGTGGTAAAATAGAAGTGAAGCTAATTTTACCAATCATTCTTGTCCCCACCCATACATATGATCATATGCCTTACACAATGACCAAAAGAATCAGACATCAAATCTACTGATGTGGTTTGGATTCTAAGTGCAGATATCTTGTGGTGTCTCCCATGAGAGGCATGGCACACCCAGAGAAGTGATGCCTTGTGGCACAGCCAGACTTTGATGGAATTATTCTTCCTGTCTTGTTTAGGAATGCCTGTGGATGCTAAATTGTGAACTGGCAACTTTTTCTTGCATCTGAAAGTCTGATCTACCATGCTTAGCTTGCTACCCAAGTGATCCTCACCAGGACAAGCACTTTAAAAGATCAATAGATAGATGGTTAGATAGATACACAGACAGACAGATGAGGGAAAGGGGAAAAAAGCCTTTCAGTACATTTAATATATCATTTTGACTGTCACTAAGAAGTACATTTTGCTTGCCTTTTCCAAGTTATGTCCTGTTTTTTAGCAGGCCATGTCAAAAATAAAACATTTACTGAAAGACAAAATAAAATCAGTATCAAATAAACTCACAGTTATGCATGTAAATGCTGCTTCTTTATTGGGAAGAAAATGCAGTTAGCCTTTTGATAAACTTGGCAGTGGTATGAATGCATTCCCTTGAATCAGGTGTGAGTGTTACTCAAACAGTTACACTGCACGCTTCTAATCACTGCTTCACCTATGAGTTACAATCCATCTTAAGGTACATTGCCCAGTGTTAGTTTAACTGCAGGTCAAATACCACATGGAAGCTGTGCATTTTAGCTTATCGGCAGATATATACTGTTCAGCAGATACATTTTGTGGGCACATTCTTTTTGTACAACAGACTAGAATAATACCATTAAAACTGATATTTTGTAGTTCATCAGATACTCAGTGACTGCAGGCCATGTATTCTGTAAATTAAAGCATTTTCAGCACAAACTCATTTAAATCATTCACTACTTTGGATTCTGCATGTTTACCCAGACTGTTCTACACTGAATGCATAATCAAAAACATAGGTGATTAATAACACACATGAATCAGACAATTATTAGTTTACTTATGCTATGCAGAAAAGGATCCAGAATTTGGACAGGGCTATAAAATGTTTCCAGTTTATATTATGTTTGCTATGTATTCAAAAATGTATAAAACATGTTCCAAAGTTATTTTTGTTATTCTGAATCAAAATGATTTGAAAACGAGACAATCGATGTTTGTAACATTTTTCTACCTGTATAATCATTAAAATAATAAAATGAGTATTTTTTCTTCTGATTTCCATCATCCAGTCAAGCTACCAAAGTAGCTGCTGTTACCCTTTCATTCTTATTTTTGGTGCAATAGCACCATCATCCAAGCAGGGATAAGAGGAGTTTTCTTGTTATACCCTATGTTTCCCATCTTGTGAATGCCCACTGGAATGTAACAGAGGATGTGAAATGGGCTATTGCAAGGAGCATTACCTGCTTCTGTGAGTAACAAAATCCTCAAAGTCCCTTCCTCCCTTGCAGCAAGTGCCTTTGTATGATCTCTGGCCTCTTTTGCATATAATAATATGGAAAGCAAACCCCATGCATATATATATATATATATATATATATATATATATATATATATATATATATATATATTCATACATCTGCCCCCTTTCCACTAAGGAAGGTTAGCAGACCATGCCTCATTGCTCCTCTCTTTCTCTCTCATTCTGCACATAATTTCCTTCAGTGCCCAGGCCAGTAATCAGTCCCAGGTTACGTGGGTTATAGTCTTGGCTTTATTACTTTCTGACTTTGAGATGGCATGTTCTTACAAAAAATATTACAGAATTTCAGCAATTAGTTCTTGTGAGCACATGTTGCATCGGTACCTACTAACAGAAAAAACGATATCCTGTTAGAGAGTTTATTCGTTTTTTGATTTTGTATTCCCACTCATATCCTACACAAAATATCGTGTAACATGGGGAAAATGGAACACTTTCCCAAAACAAATGGATTGTAAAACTTCATGATGTTCTGCAATGATTACAGAATTTTAAATTAAAGTTATTATTTTTTTTTTGGATCAGTTTTTAAGCAAGTTGTCTGCACTTTCAGTATACTGCTATGTGTGAAAGAAAAGGAAAAAGTAATGCATATTTAGTCTTTTTGAAAACAGACGTTCTGTGCTTGTTAATATTTGGCACTGTTTGAAATATAACATTTTCACATTTTAATATTTTAAAATGTGTCTGACAATAACACAGAAAATATAACTGGCATGATGTTACATTTTTGCCCATATGAAGTGGAAGCGATTAAACGACACACTAGCTCCATATTAAGGTGGTTATGGCAACAGCTTACCTGGGGATATATAATATCGGGCTACAGTCCTTATCAATTTCAAGAGATTTTTAACTGTGATATGAAAGTAGAACCAAATTACCTTTATGACATAAAAGCCCTTGGCATGAAAAGACAGGAACATATTAGTATGAATCAGTAAACACCTTAAGACATGAGTTAACAAAGTAAAGAATGCATCATGCTAGAAAAACGCAATCATGGCTAACATAAGTGAGGACACTTTCTCTAATTTAAATAAGCACTGCCTACAGAACAAATGCCCAAGCGTGCTAGAAAGACATGCACAATGACTAATAGCTGAAGGTAAGTTTCTACCCACTCTGCAGCATGACACTACAAGGCTTGACTGTCTTACACATGTTGCAGCTAAACAGTTCGAGTTTTAATTTTTTTAAAGCAAATATATTTAAATAAGTTGGTTATATACATTTGGCAGAAGTCAAAAAAATCACCTGCTTCAATAAAAGTATTATTAAATGTTTTTCCTCAATGACCTTATCTGAAATCAAATCAAATCACCCTAACATTCTGTTTAACAGATCCCACAATTTTATGTGCAGGAACTGAGTGCGATGCTGTTTCTGGCCCCTCCAAGAAACATGCATTAGGGATAGTACTAAGGCATTTTTTCTGCATATTTGTACATTTCACACTGGTTTTTGCTGCTCGAGGTCCCTAAATGGAAGCTGGGCATCATTTTGTAGTCCAGCACTTTCAGAGCTGCCTGAAGCATCTGCATCTGTCCTTACAACCTGGCACACCTTTGCATTGTCTTCATTTATCTGAGAGATTTCAGTGGTTCCAGCATAGAACCCAGTCACTGTATTGGCAACATGAACCACATGGACCTTGTTGGTAGCCTTCTTCTTCAGCAGGCATGTAAACACTTGCTTAAACCTCTTACGGAAATGTTTGGAAATCAAGGCATAGACAATCGGATTGAGGCAGGAATTAGCATATGACATGCAGTGTGAAACCAATCTGATGGCATAAGTGGCCTTGTTGAAGGGGAAGTGACCAAACCAGAAGCACAAGATAACCACATGATGAGGAAGCCAGCAGATACAAAAGAGAACTGCAACAATAATTATCATCTTAGTGACCTTTCGCTTGGCCTTACGAGATTCAGATATTGTTTCTATTGGGTCAACAGATGTCCAAAGAAATTTAATAGTCCTAGCATATGTGATGGAAAGGATGATTACTGGAATTAAGAATCCAAACACAAAGGTTGAAACGTCCATAATCTTGCGGCGCTGATCTTCCCAAATTGGAACACAGATGGGTACTCTGTTGTAGAGAATGACCTGGTAATAGCTGAGATATGGTGCTGCAAAAAGGATGGACATTGCCCAGATTATGCCAATAGCTATGGCTGCATTGCGTGATGTTCGAAGGTCTCTGGATTTCAGTGGGTATCGAATTGCTAGATATCTGCATAAAAATTAAACAATAGATTAATGTAAAGATCAGATATACTTTATACAACTGTGTGTGTGTGTGTGTGTGTGTGTGTGTGTGTGTGTGTGTGTGTGTGTGTGTGTGTGTGTGTGTACCCACATAGCCATACAACTAAAACACTTACCTGACACATGATATAAATACTTTTACTGTTTTTACTTATGCACATGCATAATCATCATCCATATCATGTCAATATCATAACCCCTAATCCACTGAGAAACCTTAATATAAACTATCAGTCATGATTAGGCTAAGCAAAAATACAGCAAAACCAAATATGTACATATAGTATGCATTGAAAATAGACAAAAATAACCACCCAAAAATGACTACCCCTACCCAAAACAAAGGCCTACAAAATGAATCTGTCCCTAGATCATTTTATTTATCTAACTACAAGTGGTAAAAAAATAAAATAAAAACAAACCACCCCCAGCGCCAAACAGAAACTGACATTAGCAAAATGAACACAGACCTACCATAACGAACTAGATAAAGCTACCTTAAAAATGAATAAATTATGAAGCTAACAAATCCTAAGATAACATTTAAGAAATAGTAAATTGTTAAAAAATCACCTATGAAATGTAGTAGAAAACATACATGAGACAGTGTATTTATAAAACCCTACAAAAACTATATAAAGCTATATTCAGTAAGCAGGTTAAGCAAGCAACATAATTTATGCATCCAGATGAGTAATAGTAGTTCAGGTTAAATAAAACAGCACCAAATTGATAAATGGAATGTGTGGAGATCAAACCTGGGATTCAGAAAATGTAGCTTTATTGCAGTAAGTGATTTTGCATGATGAGCAGCCATGTAGGAGGTGTGTGCTGTTCCAAAACATATACACTGTCAGCGGTGCCTGCTGAACAACAGACTTGGCCATGGTATATGCAATGGCTGCATAAGCAGATGACAATGAGCATGTATGCAAGTGAGGCAAACTGAGACAGCATAGTGATTCAGAAATGTATAGTGTGTGCCACCGAGTTCTAATACCCATGTTAAAGGACATAACTAAAATCTCCAAAGTCCATTTCTGAGAAGCTTGCAGATATAATAGGGATTGCCACAGCATTATTTCTAGTGCATCAGAAAGAAGCTGTTAGTGACAGTATGAGCAATGGTGGTCGACAGCTTAGCCCTCTAAGGTGATGCATCATCCAACAACACTTTATATTTCATGCACTCCATGACACTCCATGACATTAAGAACAACTAGCATGTGAATAGCAACACCATGCAAAACACTGTGGACATATGCCAACCTACAGGCCCTGGCAGTCATGGAGTGTCTATTTCAGTGGATAACAAGGTATATGTGGCTTTATGTATACTAGCAGCAAGACTTTTAAAATACTATCTGGGGACACAGTGGGTGTATCTCAGGCATCTTTCAAGAGTACTCCATCAGTTTCTTAGTCGTGTTACTGCAAGTTGGGGGGGGGGGCATGTATGGTTGTTACATACCATAGAGAAGAGAGGCAACAATGTGTGTGATTTCTATGATATAGAAAGTTTTCCAGAAGTGCTGGGGTCATGGACTGCACCAACATTTAAATAAAGGCCTCGACTAGGGATCTGTAAGGAAGTATGTGAAACACAAATGGTATCACTCCATTAACAGCCAGGTGGACTGTAATGTACAAAGTATTATCTGCAATGTGTCAGCATACCACCTAAGCAATTATCATGACTCCCACATATGACACACATGTGACATGTATGAACACTTCTTGAAGGTTGACTTTCTCCGGTTGATCTTCTTGGTGAAGCAGGATATGTCTTGGAACCTCAGCTGATGACACCTATAAGAAATCATCAGAATGAGGCAGAGCCATGCAGTGCTATGCCCTATCACAAATGAGGGTCATTGTGAGGCATGTATTCTAATGTTATTACTGTGTGTTTGATAGCAGAACTTGGGGGGGATTGTAGAAGTAGCTCAAAATGTAAGGCATTGCTTTTCAGACTGTATGTGTTGTTGGCTGTGAGCGTGATTTCCTGCTCAGTACTATATTGTCTCATCATATGGCATGAGTGTTGCTCTTTCAGATATAATACCTGTATAATGTTACCAAAGAAAAAGGGTTTTATGAGCAACACCCTTTCATTATAACTCTCCTTTTTCTCCCATCCTCTTTCTCGCTTTTATTTTATTACATACTTTTTTATGCATTATTTTTATTTCATTTATTTTACAATTATATCCAGCACCATCTAGACCTGCACCTGTAACTCTAGCAAAGCCTATCAGCTCCCACATGTGGCACCACCATGCAGGACATCTGTAGGTCAAACTGCCATGGCGAATTTCACACTTCAAACAGCAGTTGGAGCAGACACAGTAACCATCCCTGCTTCACAGGTTGGAGCTGCAGTCCCCATTGATAGCAGTGGAAATGGAGGCCATGCACTCGCAACTGACTGACATTGGGGGAGCAGTTTACCCAGATGGCTATATGGCCACATCACCCATCTTATGAACTTCCACTGGCATCTTCCTGAGTAGTATCCCTACCCTGCACTGGCTCCTTAATCTCAGACAGGAATCTGTGATGTGGGGAGCCCACTGTGGCAAGCAAGGTCTTACTGGGTCACTGCTGGCAGGAATGGCAGCTATGCAACACAATCCATCTCACATCTTGTTACTCTCCCTTTGTTGCTTATGCACCCTTATTTTTTGTCCAGTCCTACTAAACACCATAGCCTACCCTCTGTTTGTCTGATCTCAACTTCTCCATTGTGCTCCCCCTACCTGATTGTGTCATCACGTCCCATGTCATCAAGCCCCATGTCAGTCACGTCTTGTCTTTCTTCTATGTTTACTTGTGTGCCTATGTTAGCTACCCAACTCTCTTACATTCCTCTTCTGTCCTTACCTCAGTTACCTTGTCATCATGCCCCTCAGCTGTACAACATTTATAGTGACACTTCCAATATGGTGTACCACTTCTGCTCCAACCATAGTAAAAGTGTACATTAGTTTGGAAATTCTAAGTTAATACAACCAGCATTTAAATTGTGTTCCTAATTTGTGGGCTGCAGCATAATTCCATTGTGACTGACTACCAACATTGAAGGTGACAACTGAGATGCATACTTTCTCTCTCTCTCTCTCTCTACATATATATATATATATATATATATATATATATATATATATATATATATATAGCTAGATATATAATCAGGCACCTGAAATGCAAAAATATTTTCCCCACCTTTCCCACCTCCTTCCTGTTCATTTTATACGTTTTCACCTTATGCTCTACCCAATGAATGCTCACTTATTACTTTTTCAACACTTCTCTATATTTTCATTATCAATCTTTAATTTTGGCAACAAAATATGAGTCCACCGATATAAGTTCCATTTAAGGCTCCACATAGTTTCTTCTTCTCACTGCTACTTCGTACAAATGACTGTACATAGTCATATGCATGAGCAACATTTATTGTGTTCCATTAATCTTTCCCTCTGACCACACCTCAGTAGTACTGGTTCCTGTTACTTCAGGCACTGCTTATTTCATAAGCAAACCTTCTTGTAGTGATTTCCTCACCCTTATTCTGTAATTAGCTTTGGCCTTATTGCAAAAACAAGGTAAAAAGGTGCAATCAACTGAGAAGACTACAGGATTCTTCCTAAAATAAAAGTATACTATCTGAGAAATGATTTGAGGTAAAATGCCCTGGAGACAAATTATGTTCAGTCTTATGATAAGCCTTTTAACTGGTTATCTCAAAGAAGAGCGAGACAGAAACTGGATTTCCATAAGTATGTGGCACTCAGAATATCAGTTATTGGTACTCATTCCTTCTCTGAATTTAAGTTATTTTTGTCTACAGAAATACCAGCCTCTACTCCTAGTATAGTCATCTGAATATTTTTTATAGTTTTGAATGCATTACAGGCAATTAAAAACAATAATTTACTGTACTAATGCATGCATGACATTGCTTGACAATTAGATTAAAAAGAAATACACATGGTCAGGGAATCACAAAGATAAAACTGACATAGCTGGTAGGGTCTACATATTGTTGGGCTCTTTTCCACTATATTTAATAACTTGTTTCAATGAGAAAAACTAAAGTTACACAGTGTGGAAATGATTCAGTAACACCTACACTAAGTGTACGTGATCTATATTTAAGAACATCCCTATCACATTTTTTTGCACATTCTAGTCACTCAGAAAGATTACACTAAGTGTACAAGTTGTCTACACTTTGTGGTAACCCTTATGAATTCCCATCAGTATTTAAAGCTGCAAGAAAATCAGTAGGAAACCTAAAATTAGAAAGAAGAAGGCGTGAGTTATCTTTGTGTTGTCTGTTCAGTCAGAATGGTGTACATTTAGCATACATCTTGTGCCGACATTAATAAATCCCAGGGACAGCGTAAAAGCCAAATCTTACTCATTGGTGAAAGTCTTGGCAAGAATAATAATATGCTTTATATGGAGTGATAACATCAACCCTGCTGACATGCCCAGGGAAATCAGGTTGGAAAGGTTTAACACAGTATCAGACACTGAATATTTGATCTAATGTTACACTGAGCTTAAAATGACAGCTGATTTTCTAACTGCATTGTTCATTTATGATAAATTCTGCATTAGCAGTCTGAAGCTCTGTTCTATGATCAATGTGTTTTATAGATGACTTCCTACTGAGGTTGCTCTGGAGTTACTATATATAGAGCCCCCCACCAGTTTTGTTGGTTCATTTTAATTTTCATTTTTTTCTCACTTTTCTGTGTCTGTCTCTTAACTTTGTACAATGCGAAGCCAGTGAACTCTTCACTAGATAACTGGAGTTGCTGACTGGTTAGATTTATATAAGCTATAAAGATTAGTTCATGATGGTTTCTTTCATAATCTGGTGTTGATTAGGGCTTGATCTCCCCCTGTAACCCCCCCCCCCGCCAACCAGATTTTGTCACAATTATTTATTTATCATCTCTTTGCTCAGCTTATCTTTGGGTGTCTCTAGTGAGAACATAGTGATATTCTATCATTTATCCACCTGCTTAGTTGAAGCCTGAAGTGGGGGTTTTGGCTATACATTGCCCACTAGTATATTTGATGTACTGAATAGGTGAAAACTCAGGTGTATGTCTTTTATGGTGCATAATAGTAAGAGCTCATCATCCAAACATGCTATCCTAATCCAGATTTGTGACTTACATATAATGTATTAATAAAGTTATTTTGTCTATGTAACCTTATTGCTATCCTGCACCTCAACTCCTTTGCATATTAGCAAGACTCTTAGCTGGAGCAGATGTGATATTTGTGCAGCATCTATGTGAAAGCTATTGCAATCCTGGGAATTCTAGTTACTTTATAATGTGTGGTTTATATGCTGTGAGTGCTTAGTAGTGACTGTCATACCTCTCAAACTCTTAGTGCAAGAAATCTGGACAAAGCCCAACAAAAAGGGGGGATATAGGCGCATAAGTAGGGACATATTTTAAATATTGCTTTCATAAACATAGAAAGTTGCTAGAGTTACAGGGTTTGTTTTAGCATACATTTTGTGAAGGATTTGAAGTCTGAAACTCGTGTGTGTCATTATTTAGTGACTTCAATCTTCAGATCATCCCAGTGATTTGCCAGAAAACCACACATTTTATAAGGAACAGAACAAAAATATGAGGCAAAAATCTGGACATTCTGTGAAAATCTGGACAGTTGAGAGGTATGGTGACTGTATTACTATGGTAAGAATGAATGCCAGTTGAGGTATATGAGACTGGCCTCACCCATGCTGCACAGTCTCTGCACAGTTTAACAGCGTTATGACAAATGCTTCACATTTTCCTGCTTCTGCTCAGTTACTTTTATCTATTTGATTTTGATGAGGCCAAATATTTCAGTAGAATTGGAGCAGACCAAGGATTATTTGTTGGATATAAAGATGATCTGAGAGTACCAGGATTAGAATCAGACACCTGATTGAGAGTAGTTATTAATGCTTCATGGCACATTATGATATAAGTTGCAGCTCAGTGAAAACTGGCTTAAGCTCAATTGCATATGAGAAAATATGTAAGAAATTAGGTGGAGACTATGACCCTGATATGAAATGAGATAAGAATACTGTTTCGTTAGTAGGAGTTTCTTCAATATTTGAAAACACACATTCAATATTTAGGGACCTAGATGTTGAAGAAATACAGCAATACGCTTAATGCAACTTTGAGTCATGATTATGATTTCTGGCTTCACAATGATATATGCATACTTAGTTATATATCCTAAATGTACCATAGTTAAGGAATATTGATAGTTCTTGCTAGCCAATTGATTTTTCAGAACTCCCCAGATTTTGCTTCCTATAATCGCCATTCCCTTATAAATCAGAGATTATTAGTCAATCAATAATGCTAAACTTTAGAGTTTTAGACTTCTTAGTGCTCAGAAAAGGCTCCATAATGCAACTTAGTGCAATAATTAAAAAATGTTCCTGGTGTCCCATCCCCCCTCCTTGTATTGTAAACTCAGACACTGATGTTTAGACTACAAGGAATTGAAAGGTATGGCAACCACTCTCCCCATACACACACAAACACACTTGCACTCACAAACAAACATGCACACATACCCCACACACACACACACACACACACACACACACACACACACACACACAGTCCCACACAATTACAGTGACTCAGTACATGAGACATAATCCTTGCACCTGATTACACTCATAGACACACTCACCCCTTCACACACACACACACACACACACACACACACACACACACACACACACACACACACACACACACACACACACACACACACCCAAACAGTCCTAGTCATGTACAGACAGAGACCCACAGTACATGAGGTACCCCCCCCCCAACTGCATTCATGGACACACTCACCCATTCATCTTTACATGCACACAAACACATACTGTGACCACTCAGAGAGGCACACACACACACACACACACACACACACACACACACACACACACACACACACACACACACACACACACGCACACACACGCACACACACACACACACACACATACACACACATGCACATACCTGACAAGCCTAGCAAAGGACAACCCCTGTTCCTTAGAATAGCAAGGTGTTAAGTGGAACTAAGTCAGTGACTACTGCCCCTGTCCAAGAGTCACAAAGATGATACTCCTGGAGTGAATTTGCAGTTCCCATCCAGTCATCCAAATTACAGTTAAATAAGGTTAGCAAGTGGCACTGCTTCACCTGAATTGGAAGTTTGATCCAGAGGAGAGGCAACATCTGTGAGACATATCTGTCCCTCCAGCAAGTCCTTTTGATGTCACATACTAGGTTGAGTTCCCTAGAGTGAGTGCGTCTTATACCATTTGGTTTACAAATGTGCAGCATTTCCATTAGATTAAGATCTAGGAATGCTTTATATGCAAGGCAGAGGTCACCTCTAAGTATTCTATACGAAAAGAGTGTAGTGACAGTGATTTCAGTTTGTCAACGTATGACATATGCTGAAGACCCTGAATTTTCCTTATAAGAAACCTCTGAGGTATTTACAGTTGCTGAAGGTGCCTGGTAAGGTATATACCAAAGGTAGCATTGAAGTCTGTTATTGGCCTGATGAGTGAGAAGTGCAGGGTTGTTTTAAAGAATTTTGTTTTGGATGCAATGCCCTTACTTATGAGGTGGGTGATGTAGAAGGCCTTTTTACCACTATGTTTGTATGTGGTGGTCAAAGAAAAGGTTGCTGTCAACCTGTGTACCCAAATCCCTCACTAATGATTGGGTGCTTAGGGTGTTGTTATTAATGTGGTAATCTGCAGAGATGTCACTTTTACTGAAGGGTATGATAATACATTTTTTTTGCATTTTTATCCCATGACATTGACACCAGTTGTTTTTCTGTGTAAGTCTCACTTGTAGGATGTTGACATCATTTCGGGACTTGGTTATTGCACCCAGTTTGCAATCATTAGCAAACTGTCAGCCATAGGCGTTTTGTTTTAGCCTGTACATCTGAGAAGTAGAGTCCAAACAATAGGGGCCCTAACACATACCTCTGTGGAACACCACTTATTGCAGGAATGCTGGTGGAGATAGAGTCACCTGTTTTGAATGTGTACATTCTATCGGTGAGCTAGTTTGCAACCCACCTGACAATATATGGGTGGATCTCCAGTCATTTAATTTCTCCAAGTGTTTTGGGTGTCTAATACCGTGTTGGGAATGGACACCATTCCTAAGTCAAAGTACGATTAAAGTTCATGAAATTAATATTGTTTCAATATTTGATATTAGCCAAAAGTGCGCTTTGCAGCACCCACAAAGTGCCCAGTATAAACTCCTTCTGCAATTTGTAGGAGTTATGTGTGCTGGTAACATATCCAAGTATGACTGTAAATTATTTTTTATAAGACCTGTTGCCTCTACTACTACTGGAACTGTCTGGGTATCCTTCTTCCACAATGCCCTCGTTTCCACCTCCAAATCCTGATATTTTATGACTTTGTGTCTTTCTGTATGTAAGACACTGCAGTCACTGAGTGTAGCAATTTCAATAATCAATGCTATTTTTGTCTTCTTTTCATGGGTTACTATATCTGGTTTTCTCCCATCTATTTTTTGAACTGTTAGTAGTGCGTGATCCCATGTGATATAAATTTCATCATTTTCTATGATGCTTTGTGGCTCATGTTTCCAATGTTTTTCACCCACTTCAGTATCGTAAAGTTTGCACAATCCCCAGTGCAACAGTCTTGCCACATTATTATGCCTTTCAGTATAAAATCCTTCTGCTGTCAGTATATCACACCCAGCTACAAGATGTGTGACTGTTTCCAGTGTTTTACAAAACCTACATTTTTCCATTTCTCCTACATGTTCAAAGGACTTTGTAAACCAACATGTATGTAGTCCACTATCTTGGGCCAGCAATATTAACCTTTCATCTTTTGTTTTAAATTCACCTCTCCTTAACCATTCCTATGTTTGATCCTGATCAACATAAAGTTGCTCCAAAAGTTTCCTATACTTGCAGCTATATTTATGCATTTTCCACATTTTATGCCTTCTCATCTGATCCTCACCTTATATTCTTTCTTTTGTTTTTTGGCACATTCAATTGCTGCCTGATTTTTTATCTACTTCTGGTTTGATTTCCATTCCTGCTTGACGCCGATATGCTTCTGCTGAACTAAGCAGGGAAGTCATCTTTGACTTTTTCTCCTCATGTTTAAGAACTTTCACTACATTTGGGTCTTGTGAAGTTGATAGATGTGTGTGCAGTACCATGACTGCAGATCTATACATGTAATCAATTTCGAGGAGGCCTTGACAGATGTGTGTGCAGTCCCATGATTGCAGATCTATACATGTAATCAATTTCGAGGAGGCACATACCTCCTTCATAACGTGGGATATATAATCTTGGTATGCACTGATTTTTATAAATCATTTGATGAGCATGAAGCATCCTTTTTGTTTTCCTGTCTAACCTGTCCAACACGTTTTGGGGCCAATCAGTCACTCCAAAACTGTAATTTAAGACAGGAAGAGCAAATTGATTTATAGCCTGGACTTTGCTCCTAGATGTTAATGCTGTTTTTAGTATTGATTTAAACCTTCTAAAATTTTCCTTGCTAAGTTTTTTTTGCATCTGTTCATGTTTTATTGTTGATCCGTCATCAGTTCCCAAATATTTATACACTCCCTCTTGCTCAAGTTCTTTTATATCACATTCCTGTACCAAACTGATATTTTCTTGGTGCTGCAACTTTCCTGCTTTAAAGATTGTTTTTGCACATTTATCAAGACCAAATGACATTCTTATATCATCTGAAAAAGTTGTAACCACTTGCAGTTTTACTTTCAGTTCCTCATCTGATGAACTATACAGTTTTAAATAATCTACAAAAAGAAGATGAGAAGTCTTTACACTTTGTTGTTTTCTAGGAGCCACATTATAGCCATGACCTAAGCTGTTAAGTAGTCAGCTTAATGGGTTAAGGGCACACAGAATGTCAGTGGGGAAAAGGAGTCACCCTGGAATATCCCCATTTGAATTCTTATCCCTGGAATAATAATTTGTTCTTTATCATAGCTTAATTGCAAAGTGGCCTGCCACTGTTTTATGGTCACTATAATGTGATTGATCAGGGTAGGATATATCTTATACATTTCTAAGCACTCTTTTATCCATGAATGTGTGATACTGTCAAATGCATTTTTGTAGTCAATCCATGACATACATAGATTCTTCCCCTTTTTGCAATTCTCCATTACGACTTTATTTAGCAACAAATGATCCTTTGTTCCATATGACTTTCTTTTATTACCCTTTTGTTTTATTGCCATGATTGAATTATCTTCTACATGACTATAGACTCTGTCAGCATCAATTCAAGTGTATAGTTTATACTCTGTCGGAAGGCAAGTTATTACAATATAATTTTTAGGATAACTTGCAGGTTCACTCTTAAATAGGAGCATTGCTTTTCCTATTGTTAACCAGGTTGGTGTCTGTTTGAGGTGTGTATATAAATAGTTCTTACCCGTGGCTAAATCTTCATACAAAGATGCAAATACTTTTAGCAGAAGTTAGGTACTGCATCATGCCTGGGTTTTCCAGCTGGAGGCTTTTCTTAACTTTATTTCAATCTCTTTGGCTGTTAGTTCATCCCGTTTCATATCCTGTACATTTGAACTGCTTATTCTATAGTTTACTTCTTCTATCCATTTAGCATCTTTGTTATGGTCCATAGGATCTTCATAGATATTTCTCCAAAATGTTTCTATTTCTTATTTTTTTGGTGGTGTTTCATTCCTTTTTCCCTGTTTCTCAATTCTCTATAGAACTTTTTGAAGTCATCAATAAATTGCTTATTTTGTACTTTTCCTTTACATTTATCTGCATATCTTCTCCATTTTTCTGTCTGTGCTGAGATTTTTAGTTTGTTATTTGCAATAGTGCAAGACAGATCCTGATCTATTCTAATACTGAGCATTGCTTTTATCACATATATCTTTCTGAGTATTTTTATTGATCTGTTCCCTCTTCTATATTCTTCTAACAGTGCTACATCTTGTCTTAATTGCTTTATAGTTTTCTCTGTTCAATATTTCTATGACGGTATTCAATTTCTCCCCTTCCTTTCCTTCCCTACCCTGTGTTCTTGTGGTAGAACTTTATAAGTTATTAATTTAGTGCACAGTAATATATCCTGTTTACTTCTGTTATATTGCATGAATTTCTATGAACAGTCCAACTTACTTTGTTCATTTGTTTTATCAAACTTCTAACTTTTGGGGTTTTATTGACCTTCTGCAGTCTATTTCTTTCATTGATCTTAATATGTCTATCTATTAAATCAAGCAAATCTTCTCTTAGTTAATTTTCTTCTAAACTGAGGACATATTTTTTGTTATCCATTTCCTGCAGGCACTCTATAGAAAGTTCCATAGCATCTTCCTATGGCACATTCTCTTCAATTTCATCCTGTGTCACCCATTGCAATGTCATAAGGGAACTCACTGGCCTATCTCTCTTTAACATTAACTGTGCCGGAGTTGCCATGGTTTCCTGTTCCTTCCTTTGCTGTCTAGCTCCAAGTGAAAGTTTATACTGGTTTCCTGTGGAAGTCTCCAAAATATCTTCATATGGCGACTGATCAGTTGCATCCTGTTCCACTGGTTTCTCCTTAATTTCGAAGTCCATTACTCTATCCTGTTGTGCTGTTTTATGAGTTAGATTTTCTACACTAAATCCTTCAGTTTGCAGGCACCCCATACTCTCACTTTCTATTTCTTTAACTTCTCTATTACCAATCATCTTTTCTACTTTTTCTCTTGTCTTCTTGTTTTTTTTTTTTTTTGTATTGTAAAGTTTTCCATGTCTGGATTCCTTTGCCTGTATTTCTCTTTAAATATCTTTGGTGCTGGTCTTTTTGTATTGATTAGTTTTGCTTTCTCCTTTGCATAGATATTGCACCATATTAGATCTCTTTTTTTTCCCATGTCCATATTTCTTTTTCAGATGTCTACTACTCCTCCTGTTTTTCCTTACTTTGGGGACTCGTTCCATCATGCTGTGATGTAACCTGTGTTAGACCTTCTACACTAAATCCTTCATCTCGCAGGCATTTTATAACTTCAACTTCTATTTTTTTTTATTTTTACTTTACTAATCTTCTTTTCTGCTTTCCCTCTTTGTGATATATATTTTTTATTGTGAAATTTTCTATATCTGGATACCTTTGCCTTTATTTCTCTTCAAATATCTTTGGGGTTGCCTTTTTTGTACTGATTAATTTGGCTTTCAATTTTCCATAAATACTGCACCATATGAAATCTCTCTTTCTTTCCCATGTCCATATTTCTTTTTTAATCCCTTTCAAAAATCTCTAGATTTTCTGGTTTATATTTTTGCACTTCCAATGATGCTTCTTTTTCCAAACAGCTGAAATTTCTTGGTCTATATCATGTTTTCACAAATCTGCTGTATTAATGAGCAGAAATTTTTATTTGAAGCTTCTGACAGATTTTCTCTGGAAGTATTTTTCTTTCCTCTAATTTCTCTCAATCTTTTTGTATATCTTGTGTCTGGAAATTCTGGGCTTCTTGCCTAATAGCAACACTACATCATTTCTTTCTTATCCTCAACTGTTCACTCTATTATCTTTATGTTTTTCTTTGGCCTATCAGTTTTTGTGATTTATGTGGACTGCTACTTCCATCTACAACAGGGGAACCATCCTCACCCTGGGCCTGGCCTGGCCCATTGTAGGAATGTTTTCATATTTTGAGGATTCTACACTGCCATTTTTTTCCAGTCCTGGCACCAGTGCACCTACTGGAATTGGGTACATTTTTATCCTGGGTCTTTTGCACTGAGCTATCTTTTTTAATTTTTGACCTACTTCTGTCCATGATATATGCTATATAAAATACTGTCTATCAGTGTCATTTTGGTGAGATTTTGTGATATACATATACACGAATTTAACAATTTAATGGGGTTACAGCTTACATGTTTCACTGTCCTAATTTTATCATGTATATTGTTTAGTATAGATTTTTAATTCTTGCATAGATTTTATGACTTGTATTATGATTATTTATTTGTTAGTATGTTTGTATTTTAGATTTTAATTGAGTACAACTTATTGATTATAACTTCATAATATATATGGGTAGAACATTGCTTGTTTGTAGTGAGGTTCATTGGCTGAACAATTCACATGGGGGGTGTTTTTTACAATATAAAATTATGATTTTTACTTGCTGTTTGTCTGATGAAGTCCAGCTATTAAGATGGATGAAAAGCGCTTTACGAGTACTGATTTTATTTATTTATTCATTCATTAAAATGTGTTGAGTGTAGTTCTCGTTTCCTTAGTGGTTTTTACTTAGTTGGTCTTTTTTGTTTTTGGCTGTTTTTATTCATTGTGTTGAAATGCTTGTACTTTCTTTCAGGAAAACTCTGCAAGGTCCTATGGTGTCTTGATAATGTGATGTTTCTTTGTTTTACCCATGGTCTCTCTTATTCAGTCCTTTATACTTCTGATGTGGGATTTTTTTTTTATGTCTGTTTAAAGAGTGTAGTAGCAATGGACTACACTGGATGAAAAAAACTCTTTACTGGCTATATCTTTTGCATCATTAAAGTGACCCCCATGTGTTCCCATTCTGGCTGGAAGATTAAATATGTCCTCCAGCATGTCCTAGGTATGTCATAGGAACATCTTCAAAATTAACAATTTCTGAAGAAAATAAGACAACAGCTATTCATTGGCCGTACCTACCTCAGATGTTTTTTTCTTCAGTCAATGGAGTGGAACTCTAAAGCTCTCTTGTATCAGTGACCTACTCTCCCTGTAATCAAATGAATTCCAATGTCCTTGTAAAGGAACTTAATTTCCACTGCTTGTAAAAACAGTCACACTGTTTTAACCACTGCCAGAAGGTCATGACAATTAATGAGGACGTTGACATACATTATTATTTTTTTAAATTTTATGTGATGTTTTTATTTATTTGTTTATTTATTTTTTGGGGGGGACTTGTTTTTAGGGGGAAGTTGAGGTGTTATTCTTGCTAAGTACAATTTGGTCAGGACAGGTGAAATTTCTGTAATCTCCTGTAGGAGGTACTATTGTATTGATGGTAAACATGCCAGAGATAGTATCCGTGGAAGTGGAGGCAGAGAGCAATGATTAAATTGTGGTTCTAGCCTTAGAAGTAGAAGGTCTGTCTACAGAAAGATAATGCAGCTGGATGCAATCTGTCACTCTCAAGAAGTAGTTAAACAGAACTTATGGAATGATATTGCAAACATTACTGTCCAGTAAAATGATGGAAATAAAGAACGGTTTCTTCTGTTGGGAAGTATGCTGACTAATGATTCAATAAAAAGTAATTAACCATGAGCAGACACTATTCTGTAAACAAAAGTCATGTTGCTGACATGGAAAGCTGTCCTGAGTCACTGCCGTTTGGCAGTACCAGGAATCAAATCAACAGAAGTAATTTGTTTATGTAGTAGACACACCAGTAAGCAGGGCATTAAAATGAATGAGATTTTTGTTACAATTCTGATTTTTGCAATGTGAGGATATCCCATGGGCAGATGTATGTCGTGGATCTATGCAAGTTAGGCATTAGGGCTGCTCTCTGTTATTTTTCTGAAAATTGAAGAATCATCATCATCTTCTTTTGGCTGTTAGGGGTCACCACAGTGGATCATCTGTTTCCATTTCTTCCTGTCCTCTGCATCTTGCTCTGTCACACCAACCACCTGCATGTCCTCTCTCACCACATTCATAAACCTTATCTTAGACCTTCCTCTTTTCCTGTTATCTGGTAGCTTCATCCTTTGCATCTTTTTCCCAATATACTCAGCATCCCTCATCAGCACATGTCCAAACCAATATAATCTTGCCTCTCTGGCTTTGTCTTCAAACCTTCCAACCTGAGCTGCCCCTCTAATATACTTATTCCTAATCCTGTCCAGCCTCGTCATACCCAGTGCAAATCTTAACATCTTTAACTCTGCCACATCCAGCTCAAACTCTTGCCTTTTTGTCAATGCCACTGTCTCCAACCCATATAACATAGCTGGTCTCACTACCCTCTTGTAGACCTTCCCTTTCACTCTTACTGGTACTCGTCTGTCAAAAATCACTCCTGACACTCTTCTCCACCCAATCCATCCTGCCTGTCCTCTCTTCTTCACCTCTCTTCCACACTCACCATTATTCTGAACTACTGATCCCAAGTATTTAAACTCATCCACCTTCACCACCTCTACTCCTTGCATCCTCACCATTCCTCTATCCTCCCGCTCATTCACACACATATATTCTGTCTTAGTCCATCTGACCTTCATTCCTCTTCTCTCTAGAGCATATCTCCATCTCTCCAGGGTCTCCTCCACCTGTTCCCTACTCTCACTACAGATCACAATGTCATCTGTAAACATCATAGTCCACGGGGACTCCTGTCTGATCTTGTCTGTCAACCTGTCCATCACCATTGCAAATAAGAAAGGGCTCAGAGCTCATCTTTGATGTAATCCCACCTCTACCTTAAACGCATCCATCACTCCCACCACAGACCTCACCACTGTCACACTACCCTTGTACATATCCTGTACCACTCTTACATACTTCTCTGACACTCTCGACTTCCTCATACAATACCACAACTCCTCTCTAGGCACCCTGTCATATGCTTTCTCTAAGTCTACAAAAACACAATGCAGCTCCTTCTGACCTCCTCTGTACTTCTCCATCAACACTCTCAGAGCAAACATCGCATCTTTAGTGCTCTTTCCCGGCATGAAACAATACTGCTGATCACTAATCATCACGTCCCTTCTTAACCTAGATTCCACTACTCTTTCCCATAACTTCATGCTGTGACTGATCAATTTAATCCCTCTGTAGTTACTACAGCTCTGCACATCACCCTTATTCTTAAAAATCGCTACCAAAACACTTTTTCTCCATTCCTCAGGCATCCTCTCACTTTCCAATATTTAATTAAACAATCTGGTTAGAAACTCCACTGCCATTTCACGTAAACACCTCCATGCTTCCACAGGTATGTCATCTGAACCAACAGCCTTTCCAGTCTTCATCCTCTTCATAGCTATCCTTACTTCCTCTTTGCTAATCCATTACACTTTATGATTCACTATCCCCACATCATCTAACCTTCTCTCTCTCGCATTCTCTTTCATCAACTCCTCAAAGTACTCTTTCCATCTGCTCAACACACTCTCCTTGCTTGTGAGTATGTTTCCCTCATTATCCTTTAGCACCTTTACCTGCTGCAGATCTTTCCTAGCTTGGTCCCTCTGTATAGCCAATCAGTATAGGTCCTTTTCTCCCTCCTTAGTGTCCAACCTTTCATACAACTTTTCATATGCCTTATCCATAGCCTTTGCCACATCTCGCTTTGCCATGCACCTCATCTCCTTATACTCCTGTCTGCTTTCTTCATCTACCTGACAATCCCACTTCTTTGCCAACCTCTTTCTCTGTATACTCTCCTGTACTTCCTCATTCCACCAACATGTCTCCTTGTCATCCTTCCTCTGTCCAGATGTCATCCCAAGCACCTTTATAGCAGTCTCCCTTACTAGCTCTGCTGTAGTTATCCAGCTATTTGGTAACTCTTCACTGCCACCCAGTGCCTGTCTTAACTCTTCCCTGAACTCCACCTCACAATTATCCTTTTTCATTTTCCACCATTTGATCCTTGGTGCTTCCCTTACACTCCTCCTCCTCTTCTTGCTTACCAACATCATCCTACAAACCACCATCCTATGCTGCCTAACTACACTTTCCCTGGTCACCACTTTACAGTTTCCAATCTCCTTCAAACTGGTCCTCCTAGATAAGATATAATCCACCTGGGTGCATCTTCCTCCACTCTTGTATGTCAACCTATGCTCCTCCCTCTTGTTAAAATACGTATTCACCAAAGCCATGTCCATCCTTTTCGCAAAATCCACTACCATCTGACCTTCTGCATTCCTTTGCTTAACACCATACCTACCCATCCCTTCCTCATCCCCACTGATCCCTTCACCAACATGCCCATTGAAATCTGCTCCAATCATCACTCTCTTATCCTTGGGTACAGTCATCACCACTTCATCCAACTCAAAATTTTTCTTTCTCATCCATCGCACTCCCAACTTGTGGAGCATATGCACGAACAACATTCATCATTACACCATCAATTTCCAGCTTCATAAACATAACTCTATCCGACACACATTTCGCCTCCAAAACACTCTTAGCATTCTGTTCCTTCAGGATAACTCCTATGCCATTTCTCCTCCCATCCACACCATGATAAAACAATTTGAACCCACCTCCGATACTCCTAGCTTTACTCCCCTTCCATCTGGTCTCTTGCGCACACAATATACCAACCTTCCTGTTGTCCATCATATCAGCTAGCTCTCTCTCCCTATACCAATCATACTGCCAACATTCAAAGTTCCGACCCTCACTACCACAGTCATAGCCTTTCTCCTCTCTTCCAGCCTTCGGCCATGCCTTCTCCCTCTTCTCCTCCTTCGGCCAACAGTAGCCCAATTTCCACCAGCACCCTGTTGGCTAACAGTACTGGTGGCAGTCGTTGTTAACCCGGGCCTTGACCGATCTGGTATGTAAATATTTACTGCTGTCCGCATGAATGTTTTGGCAAAGTTGTACGCTGGATTCCCTTCTTGACGAAACCCTCCCCATTTATTCGGGCTTGAGACCGGCACAAAGAAATGCACTGGCTTGTGCATCCCCAGTGGCTGAAAATGGAAGAATATTGATACAGAATTGCAATCAGGCAGCAGAAAACAGTATGGAGTTCCTGTTCATTATATAACATTTTAAACAAACCATAAAGCCACAGTGGTGCAGCGGTAGCATTGTCGCCTCAAAGCAAGAGGTTCTCCCATATGATTCTCGGCTGGAGTGCCTTCTGTGTGGAGTCTGCATGTCCTCCCCATGGTTGAGTGGCATTCGAAAGACATGCGTGAATGGGCGTGCCTTCCTTGAAGGCTGGGTGTCTGGCTGGCACCTCGGCACCGTAAAAATCTACTGCCAATCATTATCAGACCGGAGTTCCACTGTGGCAACCCCTAACCATGAAAAGCAGAAAGAAGAAGAACAACATTTAGCATATACATGCAAGAAATGTTTATGATATACGATACATTTTTAGGGAATTAAGATAAATATGCCCACTGAAATTGAAGTTAGCAAAATGTTCATAGGTTCATAGGTAGATACTAGGCTATCTGCCCTGGGGCATTTATAAGCCTAGCCAGAGTGTATTTGGCTTCCGCCTCCCTATTAGATTAGCCTACTGTGCCTCTGTAAAGTAGGTCACAGAAGGTACCCTTTTAAGATTAGTTTACTGTGCCTCTGTCTAGCAGGGACACAGAAGAGATCCCAGGGGTGAATTTGCGATTTCCTATCCATGCGTCCAGATTTCACTTGAAGAGGGTCAGCGAGGGGCTATGTCTAACATGAATTGGGATTCTATTCCAGAGTGAGGGGAGCCTCTGGGAAATGAATCTGTCCCTCCAGCATGTCCTATTTATTTTTGTGCTGAGGTTTAGGTCCCTGGAGCGTGTAGCTCTAAGGGACTTAGATTTTTTGAGGTGGAGCATGTCCATTAATTCTGGGTTTGACATGGCTTTGTATGTCAGGCATAGATCGCCTCTGAGTAGGCGGTAAGCAACTGAGTAGAGCTGGAGTTTCTTTAGTCGAGCTGCATAGGACATCTGTTTGTAGCCCATGATCCTCTTGGTGAGGTACTTTTGGGGTCTCTCCAGTTGCTGCAGGTGTCGGGTAAGGTACATCCCAAAAGGGGCATTGTATTCAATTATGGGCCTGATGAGTGATGATTAGAGGGGCACAATGACCTCTCTTGATCTAGATGCAAACCCTTTCATGATAAGGTGGTCTATATAGAAAGTCTTTCTAACCACTTTGGCAACGTGATTATCAAAGGAGAGATTACTGTCTATGTTGGTCCCCAAATCTCTAATTACTTCTTCCGTACTTAATGGATTACCACCTATGTGGTAATTTGTGGGCACCTAGTTTTTCCCAAAGGGGATGACTATGCACTCTTTAGCATTTAGCTTGAGGCCGTGGCTCTGGCACCAAGCATCCGTCTCTGACAGACCCTTTTGGAGGATGCTTGTGTCAGCTGGAGATTCGATTATGGCCCCCAGTTTGCAGTCATCTGTGAACTTTGTCAGCCATAATCCCCCCGTGTTAGCCTGAACCTCAGAGAAGTATATACCGAACAAGTGAGGTCCCAGAACTGAGCCCTGTGGGATGCCACTTGTAACTGGTTTGGATTCGGACATGGCACCTGCGATTCTGACCATGTGGGTTTTATCTCTGAGCCAGTTTGCAACCCATCTTGTGATATAGGGGTTGATATTTCAGCTGGTAAGCTTATTTATGATGCCCGAGTAGCTCCATAGCTTTACAGACCAGACTAGTCAGGCTTATGGGGTGATAATTTCCGGGGTCCGTTGTGGCACCACCTTTGTGGAGTGGGACCACTGTAGCTGTACGCCATTCTTTGGGTACATATCCTGTAGTAAGGCTAACTTTGAACAGTGACTTAATGTGAGGGTTCATTTCTTCTTGGCGCTCATATAAGACACAGCCTGGGACACCATCCGGTCCCATAGATGCTGTGTTTTTTGCTTTGGAGAGGGCAGCTTTCACCTGTGCATCTGTGATGTCAGGGAGGTTGCATTCAGTTGGGATAGGCATTTGCTCCTTTGAGGGGGAAGCGGGGCAGAAGTTTGTGCTGAATCTGTCTGCCAGGATGTTGGCTATGTCTGTAGGTTCGGTATATTTTGTACCATTATGCAACAATTCAGAGCATATTTGGGATTTTCGCCCATGTTCCTGACATAACTAAAGAAGGCCTTATGATTATCTTTAATAACTAGGGCAATTTTTCTTTCGATGCTGGCCTTTGATGATTTTATGAGGGATCAAAGTTTCTTGCTAATACTGATCAGAGATGCCTTCCCTTTTTGGGATTTTGCTCTGTCATGTAGTAGCTTCCCCTTCTGTTGTATAGCTTATTTATGGCCAGGGTCCACCAGACCAGTCTCCTGTTTTTGGAGGAGTGAGTCTTGGTTTTATTTGGGATAGCATGATCCATGCATTCCTGCAGGTGCTCATAGAATGCATTTGTAAAGGATTCTGCGGATTAGGCTGTATTATCCTCTGGCCCAGGGGCTTTGAAGGATTCCACCTCAGTCTTGAGAAGTGCAAAGTTGGCTTTTGAGAAATTCTTTACAGTGATTTCCTTGGCTGGGGGTGGGGATGGGATATGGATGTCCAGGGAAATTTGTTTATGGTCTGATCTTACTAATGAGGGGTTTACCTCTGGTGTGGAACATAGAGTCCCCATGTTGGTGATGACCAGGTCCAATATGTTGTTCCCTCTTGTGGGAGTGGTGACCAGTTGTTCCATTGCGTTAGAGTTTATAAATTCAAGGAACCATTGGGTGAGGGTGTTTGGGCTTGAGTAGTTTTCCAAGTCAATGCTTGGGTAGTTGAAGTCACCCAATAACATAGTGTTTGGAGAGACCTTCATATTCTCCAGTGTTCTCAGGAATGCCAAGTTGGGTTCTTGTAATAGGGAGGGTGTTCTGTAGCAGGCTACAAACTGAAAGGCAGTTTTTCCCGCTGTTAGTTGCACATGGATGGTTTCCGATGCTTCGTGCAGTGCCACTAACCTGGAGGTGTAGGTATCTTTCATGAATATAGATACTCCCCCTCCTTTTGTGCTTCGGTCCGAGTTTTGGGGCCAAAACGCATGGTATGAGTTATAACCTGGTAGTGCTGGGGTGCTCTCAGAAGCCTTGAACCAGGTTTCTGTTACTGCACAGACATCAATTTTCTCCATACTGAGGAGAGCCTCGAGTGCGTGCATCTTGAGGTTTAGACTTCTGGCATTGAGTAGCATTACCTTTAGCTTTTTTATCCTTGGGTTGTCTATGGAGATGGGTTTGTCCTTTGAGCCTTGCCTAAAAAAGGCACTATGGGGGTGGCAAGAGCCTTGGCCAGTATACGAAAGCCTAAGGGTGACAGGTGCAAGCCGTCCCTAGCGAAGCAACATGGCTTGTCGAGCATGTCATCCCAGGCTGACAGACACTGGATCCCCTTTGAATGACACCTATACTTTAGCCAATTGTTGAAACTGATCATTTTGTCTTCATTCTGTGGCATCATTCTTGATGAGGGCAAGATGCTACTCAAGGTCAGGGTCATACCAGCCTGGGCTACATGGTCAGAGAGCTCCTCTATGTCTCTTTTCATGTAGTCCAGGGAGGTACGTCTCAGGTCATTCATGCCAGCATGGACAATGATGGAGTCATACTTGTATTTGCTTTGCAGTGACCTGAGTGCTTGCATTATGTGGCGGATCCTGGCACCTGACAGGCAGCTTACAGTGACCTTCTCCTTGTTCAGTCTGGTGAGCGGGACGTCAGTGTGCCGGACAATAGAGTCCCCTATAACAAGTGTATTTGGTGTGTTGTTTGTCTTTAAGGGCTGTGACTGTGAGGCACAGTGATTTTGTGAGATATGTGATTCGTGGGTATTGTTGAAGGGTGGCTGTTGCTTGGATATCTGCTTAGGAGGTCTTTGCTGTTTAGGCAGATTTTTATTTAGAGCCTCTGAGTATGTTTTTGTGTGTTTATGTGTTGGGTATGCAGATGCAATAGGTCTGTGTGAGACTGGATTTGTGGTGTGGGTGGTTACCTTTTCCTCCTGACTGACTGTGCCAGTCTTGGGTTGAGAGAGCTCTGCCTCCAGTTTGGCTGTGTAACTGCATCTCTCACATGTATTAGAGTTTGCTGGAAGGAGGAGAGGGTTGTCTGTGTACATAAGGCAATTGTAACATTGCCTCAAAATTTCCAGATTCACCAGCTGGACTGGAGAGTAACCATGAAACTGTCCCTTGGACATACCAGATTAGTATAGGGAACTGTTTTTTTACTGATCAGATTAGGGAAGGGAACTGATTTTTCACTTGATCAGGAAGGACTAATTGGGAGCCTAATACTTATGAGAAGTCAAGGAGGGTGTAGTGCTTTAGTTAGTTAGTGTTTCCTTATAAGAGCTGAGCAAGTGCAGGGCTTTAGAAAGAGAATAGAGTGGTTACTTTGAGAGTTTGAACAGTTCTAAGGGAAAAAGTGAAGAGAAGACTTTGTGGAGGATATGTTTGGATTTGTAAGGATATGTTTGGATTTTACACTGTGGGTTAAGAAGGAAATGTTGATTTTTTTTTCTTGCAAAATGTGAATTGCAACATTTGTCTAAAGTTTTTTTTTTTTCACAAAATAATGTATTTATTCAGACATACTGGCTACCCAAAATGTTTTATTTTATGTATGGTAAAGTGGCATCTTAAAGCCCAGTGTGTGAAAAGAATTAGTGTAGAATGTAGACAGGTAGCTTAAACTGCTCAGAATCACACTACAGAATGGATTAGATGTGGAAACCCAGATTGTTTTTAGATCAGGTCATTAGCCAGGAAGCTTGTGGACCCATAGCTCAAAGGCCACAGCCCAGAAATAGGCTTTGCTGTTTATAGTCCCAGTTTAGTCTGAAATCCTGTGCTATTGTCATATGAAATTATTAAAACAGCCCCTTAAGATTTTCAGATTCAGGGTCAAGATACCCTTAATTCAGCAATGGGTCAAATGCTCAAACAGCAATCAAGCTGAAAAAATTGTTATGTAGCTTGCACACATATGAACTATTTGAACATCTGTAGTTCGAATAGCTCATAGGCATACAATGCTACGCTGACACTTCAATAGTAAACCTATTTTTATACATAGACAACTAAAATCAGTAGACTGCAGTATTATAATAGACTTTCTTTGAAAGGTTATACTTGGTAAATTTCATAACTGCAGAATAAACAGACATAAATTCCCGTCTACCTATGATTGCAAAGATAAGGCCTGGACTATGGAAGATACATGACAATGACTGCATTGAATCTGTCAACTATTATATATAGTCTTAACACAGTTTAACTTGAATAAAGTTCAAAGATTCCAATTCACTTATGGAAATTGGTCTAGTTAGAAGCAGGATAATGTATTCTTCATTACCATCATCATCATCATCATCATCAACCCCCTTTTTCCAATTTCTGACATGAATTTGGGGTATTGTATCAATTGTTGTCAACTCTATCAATTCAGTTCCACTCTGACTTACTGCAGTAGTCATGCCTGACCATCACATGTCTTCTCTTATGCAATCCATCTATCTCTTACTGGATGTTCTTTTCCTGTTCTTTTCTTCCTGCCTCTCCCAAATTTTCTTTACTAAATCATCCTTTACTTTCCTGCACATGTGTTTGAACCATTGTAATGTGTTCTCCCTGATCTTCTCTGCAACTACAGGTACTTTGACTTCTGCTTTGATGGTATCATTTCTTCATGTGCCACACAGTGTGCATCCTATCATCCATCTCAGTCACTTTGTCTCTATTACCTCTAGCTTCCTCAACTACTTTGCCTTCACTGCCCAGGCAAGCAATGTTTCTAGGATTTCAAACCATTACAAGACTGCCCAAATCAGCTTCCTTGGAACCTTGTCATTTGTTTTTTTCCATGTCTGGAAATGCCAAATTGGACTCTTTCCTCATCTGTTGCTTTATCTCTGCTATCTGTCTCGCTGCAAAGATTTGGTTGTTTGTACTATATCTTGAACTAAATTTAAACAACTCATCTCCCTCCATACTTGCTACTACTCTGCATTTTATTTTATCCGTCACCCTCTCCAGAACTTTCGTACAGTGTGACAGGAGTTTGACACCTCTGTAAACCCAACAGTTATGGATGTCTCCTTTGTTTTTGGATGCTTATTTTCTGCTCATTTAGAATGCACCTTCTTCTCCACACCATTATGAGTACCTCAGGAGCCATTTCATCCCTAACTCTCCTATTTGGATTATACTTGCCATGACTTCATTTCAGCCTGCTGCTTCATTTTTCTTAGTGCTACTTCTTACTTCTTCTAGGACTGGATATTTTTTCTGCTTTCATTGTAGGCTGTGTATGTGCAGTACAGTTACTGTGGATTGTCTTCATTCATAAGTTGCAGGAAAAACTCCTTCTATTTGACTTTGATGTTCTATGGACTGGTGAGCAGAATGTTGTTTGCACCCGTTATGAATGGTGTCTGATGAATATCTTCTTTATCTTTCTGTCTTTTCCATAAAATCACATAGAGTTTATTTGTGCTATCTACTGAGTCACTTTCCAGAAGTTGGTAGAGAACCTCTGATGCCTTGTTCTTTGCTATTTTGACTGTGTGTTAGCATCTTAGTTAATTAGCCAATATTCCTTCTAAGCATTGTCTATCTTTTCTACCGCCCACTTTTCTTGCACTCCTTCTTTCTTTTGGTAACTTCTGGGACTTCTGCATCCAACCACCAGCTTTCCTTATGTATGTTATTTCCATACCTGGCTCATCTGCATATTTGTTCAACAGTCTTCACACAGGCAGCTTTGAGTTGCCATCATCATCATCATCATCTTCTTTCTGAGGTGCCAGATCCCTAAGTATTTCCTTGAACTCTTGTTCCTTCAATTCATTCACCTTCCAGGTCTTCAGCCTGGTCTCTGTTGACCATAGACACTTCTCTGACCACTGCTTTCAACTGATTATGGCCATCAGTGGTTTAGGCTGTGAGATGAATGTTTGACTGGTAATGACTTTGCAGTATCTGATTGAACTCTCAATTTCATTTTCTTGCTAGGAGGAAATCTGCTTGCCTTGCAGTGTTTACCACTTTGTGATTTTATGACTTATGGTGGCCACCTTCAAGCTATTTACTAGACAGAAGTACAAAATGGCCTCCTCTTCTTTATTCCTCTTTTCCTACCCATGTGGACCCAGGCAGTCCTTGTATCCTGTTCTGTTTGTCTTAATATGAGCATTCACATTCCCTATTATCAACATGATTACATGTTTTCCTGCTTGTATTAGTATGCCCTGCAAGTTTTCCTCACTGACAAAACTCTGCTATGTGGCATAGGCTAAAATCTTAAATACTGCCCCATCTCTACATTGGAGTCGAAAGTCTGATTGCTATAAACTATCACTAAATCTGATGACATCACTCACTGTATCGCTTACCACAATTTCACCACCATTTCTAATCAGTGCTCCCCCAGAGTAGTACATTCTGGAGCTCAAGCCAAGCGGTTTTGCTGCACTGCCCTTCCACCTTGTCTCCTGGATACAAAGGATGCTCAGTCGCCCCATTCTATCATGTCATTCACAAGCTGTATACTGTCAGTGAAAGTATATTCTTTGTAACAATCCTTAGTACACATTAGGCATGTTGATTGGTTTTACATTCAGCTTTTGCTCAACAGAGCTCTGCCACCTTGAGAAACCATGATAAAAAAACTAAACACCAGCCAGTCAGCCAATAACTGCTTGCTTTTATGGCAGGCATACACTGGCCAGTAGAGCCACATCGACCTCTCCCACCATTAGCATGGTTCCAAGGCTTAGATCATAGTAGGCTGGGTCCTCATGTCACTTATCTCTGGTAAATACCTATGCATATTTTTGTAACATTAGTTAATCCAACCAAATCACATAAAGCCAATATTTTTACCATTGCACTTGGTGTGCAGTATGTTATCCATGTTCTCCTGTATACAGGGTTCTAGTCACCACAGCTGATGACTAATACACACAGACATTGACCAGAAGTCAGTGTCAAATCTGTACTTGGTGCTTGAGATGTGATGACCTTAAACATTATGCCAAACATATCTAACACCCATGTAAGAAATATATGTTATATTAAAGTACACTTTATAGTTGAAAATGAAGAATTTAGTAAACAGTGAAAACATTATTGGCATTTATTATCACAAATACGTTAGAGAAGAAATCAGATTAGGTAAAAGACTCAAGGATACTCTATCTGGTATAATGCTGGATATGTAGAATTTGTGAAATGAGGGATGTTGGACTTTATTTGTAGATGGTGTAGATGGATTATTTTGCATTAAGGCTATTTTACTTGCTATAGCTGGAGTTTTGTTTTTTTTTTTTTTTTTGCTTTTCTTTATTGGAAGACTAAGTTAGTGGGAGGATACAAAATGAGATTTCAGAGGATTGGGGGGCATTAGCAAAAAGTGTATTAAGAATGCTTAGCTGACTTGAATACAATGTTGTTGGTGAGGCAATGGTGACATGACTGGATACACAGAATGAATGCTAAATTATTACAAGGATGTGATAAAAAACAGCTACAGCTATTAAAGAAAAATAGAAAATACATCTCCCTTACTGCCAGTGATGTTAGGACAGCAAAACATTACATGATAACAGTAAATTACAAGATAGCAGTATAACAATAATAAAAGGAAAAACAAATCCCTTAAAACAGTAATTTCAAGGGGTGGTATTAACACAAACACACTGACATAGTTACTGTAGTTATTGTGAAAGAAGAAGATTGTGATAAAAATAAAGATAACTTTATAGATCTGGAAAATGTTCTAAAGGTAGGTAAATATCCACTGTCACGTGGAGATTGTACTGATTACTATTTGTATGTATCATTAAAAAATTAACTTGACTAGATCCATTGAGTAATTCTTACCATGTATCCTTTTATTTTTCAGTTAATTTTAATCTAGTAAAGGTCCAGCATTACAAGATAAAGTATAGCAGATCAAAGATAGTTGGTAAAAGCATAATGAAGTTAATTTATTAGAAAAGTAAATCATAGGAGATAATGATGTATCCTTAAGTTTGTGTCACTTCTGAAAAGTATTGTATTTCTTCAATGAGAACATATAAGGAAATTGTCACCATTCATGGGAGCAATACTAATCGACCTTGGTGGAAGAAATCGCATGAAAAATTAGTGAAGGATAAAAAATATGCTCTTTCTAAAAAGACACAATACAGCATCTGAAAGACTATGTGTAATCAGGCATGTAAAAAATGAACTAGATGTTAAAAAGTATCAGCTATGTGAACCAGGTAATAAAAATATATTTTCCTATGTTCAGAATAGAAACAATAGAAAGTTTAGGGGAATTAGCCTAATATTTTATGAAGACACTGTACTACATGATGATTCAAAGTTAGTAAACATAGTCAATAAGTCTATTTGAAATAGAAGTTCATCAGTGATTCCAATAGAAGTGATGTCTTGGGAAACTTATACATCTGTGACCAGTTCCCCTGTTTTAATGATTTGGTTGAAAAGTCTTTAACTAGATTAAGTAAAGACAGCAGCCTAGGCCTAGGTAATATGCTAGGTTGTTTCTTGGTAGACTTTATTGTACCCTGCTTATTGTCTTTATTCAATCAACATTTGTCATATAGGCATATACCAGAATCCTGAAATTTGACCGACATTGTACAAATTCAGAAGGGTGATGCAACTAATGCAATAACTAACTTTAGAGCTATTAGCTTAACATCACTAATAAGTACGACTTTTGAAATATGCTTAATCACTCTTGTGGAGGCAGATAATATCTCACCACTATGAGCTATCTTAATTTTGTTAAAATCAATAAACTTTTATTAACCTGGTGGACTTATCACCCAGTTAGCAGATCAAGAATTAGGTGCTTGTGTCATTTATTTAGATCTTTCTAAAGCCTTCAACTGCATACTGCATTATGTGATGATACACTCTATGAAGATGCACTCTCTTAATCCATATATCATTACCTGGGTAGCTACATGGTTTTGCTATAGGAAACAAAGAGAGAAGATCATAAACACTTTTCTGACTGGGAGAGTGTTGCTGCTGGTATATTTCAAGCCTCCATTTTGAGGCCTGTTTTTTTATTTTTAATTAGTTGTTTTCATTGATAACATCTTGCAACATCTGCTGGATATTAAAATATATGGATTGTATGAAAACAGGACGCCCATATGCCAACAATACAGATGGATATAATTGTAATATTTATCAGTCAAAAGGGACAAATGTTCTTTACTAACATACATGCAAAACATCCGTAAACTGAAGTTCATTTAGAAGAGCGATATATTTTTCTTTTTTTGCTCCTTACTGGACCTTATCCAATGGCTTCACTGCTTGTACCAAAATGGCTCAATCATTATAGGGAGGCATTCCCAGGTTAGGCAGCAGTCCTAAAGTGCATTCATTCACCAGGTGGTAGAAAGCAGAGCAGCATGCTGGTCCTGCTGAGCAACCTACCCTCTACTCCTGGCTGAACCCATCCATCCTCGTGTCAGCAACTCTTCCAAGATCTGATGTTGCTTTCTCCTGAGGGGAAGTGCTCTTTTGTATACAAAGCTCCCCTGAGCTTTTGAGTATGAATGCACTCAGGATGTGCTAGGTAGGTTCGGATTCCACTGAGATAACACCTAGTGCTCCTGTTAGATATTACCCATGTAATCCAAACAAACAAATCCAAACTGCAACTCAGGAAACAAACGAAGGCTCAAGGACACAAAGTCTCCAAAGTGAAAAAAGTAAAAACAGGTTTATTACTTTGCACCTAAACAGCATGATACAAAAATAAATGGTTAAGCACTTTTCGTCTTAATTTAGAAGACTTCTTCAGACCTACAACAGTAGCACAAGTGCTCACTTTAATACAGACTACATGGTGGTTTCAAAAAACATTAACCAATGGTATTGCATAAGTAATTAAGTAATTAAGCTTGGACACATGACATCGGCAACAAGACAAATACAAAAACAGCAACTGTGAAAACCTGTAAAGAATAAAAATGTATAGCTGCTTTTGTGCACAAATAAAGACACATTAAATCACTGCATTTATGCGGGCAGAGTGTAATTCTTAAAATATGTGATAAAAAATTATGAAATATCTATGGAAAATATATAAATGTAAATGTTTATACTCAAGTCTCTTCCTCTTAAAGAGGCAGTTATCTACTTCAACACCACCTTCCTCAAGATTCTAGATTCCCATGCTCCAATACGGTCCATTAGAACTAAAACCAAAACTGCACCATGGCTCTCTAAGGAAACAAAATCCAAAATCCTATCTAGAAACAAGATGTGGGTCACATGGCGTACCTCTAAAGACCCACACTCCCACCAAACCTTCCGGCAACTTAGAAATGAAACTAAAAGAATGATCTTAAATGATAAAAAAAACTTCTTCCTCCACCTCCAACACAAACACCTTAATAATCCACAAAAATTCTGGGCAGGCTTAAATAAGCTCCTGCACCCAGGCCAGGCAACCACCCCCACTCCAACAACTTGCAAACAACAGTGCCCTGTAAACATTGCTAACACATTCAATAGTTTCTTCACAGAAACTATACAATCCCTGGCCACACAATTCAAACAAACAACCAGCCCACTCCACTACCCATGCCAGCAGAATACTACAACTACATCAGATCATCTATTTACCTTCGATCCAGTACCCATATCCTCTATAACATCTCTTCTTAAAGAACTAAAACCCACTAAGCTAGCAGCTGACCTTCTCCCAGCTGAGTTTCTGCAAAAAGCAGCTGAGGCCATTTCCTATCCGTCTCCATAATCATAAACCGTACCTTGTCAGAAGCCTTCATCCCTCCATATGGAAAATGTCCCACATTATTCCTCTCCATAAAGGTGGTAGCTCACTAGAGCTAACCAACTACAGACCTATAGCTATACTCTCACCCCTGGCCAAAATTATGGAAAAGTGTGTCCACAAACAACTGATGGAACACCTCACCAAAAATAAAATTCTAGCCAACTCCCAACATGGCTTCAGGCCAAATCACAGTACCACATCAGCCCTACTATCCTTTTCTAATACCATCAATAACTTCAGAAACAATAATAAACTATCATCTGCTCTTTTCTTAGACCTCTCCAAGGCCTTTGATATGGTGAACCACATTCAACTCCTCCATACATTAAAAAAACTATCACTCAGCAATTTCACGCTGAAATGGTTCCAATCCTACCTGTCCAATAGGCAACAGGCTGTTCTATGGCAGGACAAATTATCCACATGCCTACCTGTTACACTTGGAGTTCCCCAAAGATCTATTCTTGGCCCTCTTCTCTTCACCATCTTTGTTAATGACCTGCCCACAATCACCCCCCATGCCATATGCAGTCAATATGCAGATGATTCGACTATCATCAGCACTGCCTCCAACCTGGCGGACCTCACTGCTTCAACCCAAGACACCTTCAACCTAATAGAAAAATGGTTCTCAAGTCATCAACTAGTTCTCAACCCCAACAAAACAAAACTACTTACTTTCTCACCCACTAACAAGACTCTTCCCCCCACCTTCTCTATTACATCCTCCAATGGAATCACTATATCACCATAAGCTCACACAAAGCTATTAGGTGTTACCATTGATAACTCCCTTAAATTTGACACCCATTTCAATCTTACCATCAAAACCGTCAATAAAAAGCTTGGCTCTCTCTATAAAGTAAAACACTTTCTCACTCCTCACGCTAAAATTACAATTGCCAGCACACACCTACTATTAACTCTTTTCTATGCCTCCCCCCTCTTTACAAACCTAAACAAGACAACCCTTAACAAACTTGCTTCTTGTTACAATCACATAGCTAGATTTGCCACAAATTCCACCTTTAGAATGCACCACTGCACTAACTTGAAGCAACTAGGGTGGTTAGAGTTTTCCAGCCAACTCCATTTCAACCAACTCAAAACGGCTCACCAGATACTGTATCACCCAGAGAAAACACCAGCTCTGAAAAACATCATTCACCCCTATATTAACCTGCAATCTTTACACTCCTCCAATAAGATCTTAGCTCAAACTACCAAAGCCAATAATTCTGCTGGGGATTCTCTATTCTCAAACTTTGTAGGTAAAATGTGGAACTCCCTACCGACCATGCTCACCTCAGAACCTTCACTCCTACAATTCAATAAAAAGCTTAAACCCCATCTCAATACTCTCTGGCAATGTCCCTGTTCCAAACCTGATTAACCACTATCATTTACCCTTCTCTTACCTCACTATCCTTAACCGCTTTTTAACAAAGCGCCTCGCCTTTGTAACTGACCTATGTTTTTTTTATATGCTGCTGTTATTTTTTTCCCAAGATGTGATGTATCTTTATATTGTATTTAGAACTCAACTATCTTCCTTTTTTGCATTAACAATGTTCATATGTCTGTTATGTACCTGGAGCTTTTCTCCCCGGGCCTCTGCTGAAAACGGACATGTATCCAGTCAGACTCTCCCGGTTAACAAATGTAAAATAAAAAATAAATAAATAAATAAATGAGTTACAAGAGCGCTCCAAGTGGACTAAAAGAGCACTGCACTCAAAATAAAATAAAGTAAGAGACTGCAATTTCAACTTTAACCAGTGTTGATCGACTCAACTGTAATGCTTTCACAAATCACCAGCAAAGGTGAAACAAGCTTAAATGTAAGATGAGACATATTTTTAAAAGATTTAAAACATGAAGCGAAAACCTGCATTCTTTTACTCAACTATAAATAGAGCTGTTTAAAAGACTTAGTTAGACAAAAGACTTGTCTAGCGCATTAGGCTCTTTAATTTCAGAATACAGGCAATGGAAGTGACTTCATTCAAACCGGGGGGGGGGGCTGCAAGAGTTGAGACGCAGTTGCCAAATCAACTCCTGTCTTTCCAAAATTAGATGATAAGGACCCCCTTTTAGATTAACAGTAACCTGACAAATCACTCTAAAGTGAAAGTGGTGTGTTGGGTGTTCAGCACAATGCCTTGCCAATGCTTTAGAAGGTGACTTTTTTCTAATATGGTATGTGTGATCATAAATTCTCTATTTTAGTTTTCTGTCCATTTTACCAACATAATATGCTGGACAGGCTACACACCTAGCCAGGTAGACAACGGATTTAGAGTTACAGATAAATCTACCCTTAGTTTTTACCTTAAAGGAACCTGCTGTGAATTCTGTCCCTGTTGCTATATATCTGCAATATTTGCAGTTTTCACATTTAAATGTACCACCAGATCTACTACACGTCTGGGGTTCCATTTCTAAGATCTGTTTCAAGTTCCTGTTCTTCCTGTAAATAAAAGATGGTGAACTACCCAACTTTTCCAACACGTCTGGTTCCATCATGAAGATGCTCCAGTTTCTTTTAAATATAACTTCAATTGCTTTGACTTCCAAACAAAATGAGGTGAAAAAACTACATGAAATCTTTCTAGTGGCTACACCTACTGTTTGTGTACAATCATGATTTATATTAGTGGTTACTTCCAAATTCACATCCTCTTCTGAGGTTACTGACCTAATAATAGGTCTAAGAAGTGGTTTATAAAACCCTCCTCTCCTTTTGTTTACAACTTCATTTACTAAATCAAGGACCAATGTGTCTGGGTAACCTCTCTTTAGAAACATAACTTTAAGTGTCTCACATTCTTCAAGGAAAGTCACTTCATCAGTCACCATCCTTGTTGCACAAAACTCTGGGCTTCGGATACAGTACCATTAAACAGTATAAAAATGTCATCCAAAAATCTCAATGAGATGAATGTGGCCTATAAAAAGGTTCATTGTTTCTTAAATGATTTATTGATTGAAGGTATGATAGACATGGACATATTCAATTACTTGTCGACACCTAGCCATAAAATACCAATATTATTTGGGTTGCCGAAATTGCACAAAGACCAACAAAATCCACCCATGAGGGCCTTAGTCAACTCCCGGGGGTCTGTCACAATCGCAAGTGCGAAGTACATTGATTCTATCTTGAAGAAGTATGTTGAAAAAGAAGAACAAGTTTGCAGAGACTCATGGGCATTTCTAATGTCCATTAACAACATTGAATATGATGAATCTTTAATGTTCTTAGTAGACGTGGTTGACTTATATTTCTCTGTTCCCCATGAGGAAGGTATTTTGGGAGTAGTCGAGAGACTATTAGTGCATGGTGCCAACAGTAGAGAAATTAGGTTATTTTAAGAAATTATGGAAGTTATTCTGACTAACAACTTTGTAATGTTCGACAATACGATTTACAAACAAAAAATTGGTGTAGCTATGGGTTCACCATGTGGGGGAAGCTATGCTAACTTGGTGCTGGCTAGCTGGGAACATAAAAACATTCTTTCGGATAATGAGTGGTCTGACAGAATAAAGATGTACACAAGATTTTTGGATGACATTTTTATACTGTTTAAGGATACTGTATACAAAGCCCAGAGTTTTGTGCAACATCTTAACAGCAGCACCAGTTTTTTCAAGTTCACCCACACATATCATGGGAATTCCATCACGTATTTAGACATTGCATTAAAAAAGAACATAGAAGAACAGCGCTATGTAAGTCAGGATCTACCGTAAACCCACATATTTTAACACCATGTTTCACTACACAAGTTGCCATCCTATACATCAGAAAAGATCTGTACTTAAAGGACAACTTGTCCGTGCAGCAAGGATGGTGACTGATGAAGTGATTTTCCTTGAAGAATGTGAGACACTCAAAGTTATGTTTCTAAAGAGAGGTTACCCAGACACATTGGCCCTTGATTTAGTAAATGAAGTCATAAACAAAAGGAGAGAAGGGTTTTATAAACCACTTCTTAGACCTACTATTAGGTCAGTCACCTCAGAAGAGGATGTGAATTTGGAAGTAACCACTAATACATATCATGATTGTACACAAACAGTAGGTGTAGCTACTAGAAAGATTTCAAGTAGTTTTGTCTCCTCATTTTGTTTGGAAGTCAAAGCAATTGAGGTTATATTTAAATGAAACTGTAGCATCTTCATGATGGAACCAGACGTGTTGGAGAAGTTAGGTAATTCACCATCTTTTATTTACAGGAAGAACAGGAACTTGAAGCAGATCTTAGAAATGGAACCCCAGACCGGTAGTAGATCTGGTGGTACATTTAAATGTGAAAACTGTAACTATTGCAGATATATAGCAACAGGGACAGAATTCACAGCAGGTTCCTTTAAGGTAAAAACTAAGGGTAGATTTAACTGTAACTCTACATCTGTGGTCTACCTGGCTAGTTGTGTATCCTGTCCAGCATATTATGTTGGTAAGACGAACAGAAAACTAAGAGAGAGGATTTATGAGCACACATACCATATTAGAAAAAAGTCACCTTCTAATGCATTGGCAAGGCATTGTGCTGAACACCCAACACACCACTTTCACTTTAGAGTGATTTGTCAGGTCACTGTTAATCTAAAAGGGGGTCCTTATCATCTAATTTTGGAAAGACAGGAGTTGATTTGGCAACTGCGTCTCAACTCTTATAACCCCCCCCAGGTTTGAATGAAGTCACTTCCATTACCTGTATTCTGAAATTAAAGAGCCTAATTTGCTAGACAAGTCTTTTGTCTAAGTCTTTTAAACAGCTCTATTTATAGTTGAGTAAAAGAATGCAGGTTTTCGCTTCATGTTTTAAATCTTTTAAAAATATGCCTCATCTTACATTTAAGCTTGTTTCACCTTTGTTGGTGATTTGTGAAAGCATTACAGTTGAGTCGATCAACACTGGTTAAAGTTGAAATTGCAGTCTCTTATTTTATTTTATTTTATTTTGAGTGCAGCGTTCTTTTAGTCCACTTGGAGCGCTCTTGTAACTCAAAACAATGTATACATAAACATTTACATTTATATATATATTTTCCATAGTTTTTTCATAATTTTTTATCACATATTTTAAGAGTTACACTCTGCCCACCTAAATGCAGTGATTTAATGTGTCTTTATTTGTGCACAAAAGCAGCTCTACATTTTTGTTCTTTACAGGTTTTCACAGTTGCTGTTTTTGTATTTGACTTGTTGCTGATGTCATGTTTCTAATCTTAATTACTTAATTAGTTATGCAATACCATTGGTTAATGTTTTTTGAAACCACCATGTGGTCTGTATTAAAGTGAGCACTTGTGCTACTGTTGTAGGTCTGAAGAAGTCTTCTAAATTAAGACGAAAAGCGCTTAACCATTTATTTTTGTATCATACTGTTTAGTTGCAAAGTAATAAATCTGTTTTTACTTTTTTCGCTTTGGAGACTTTGTGTCCTTGAGCCTTCATTTGTTTCCAGATATTACCCATGTGATAAGCCACAACTCCCTTCCTCCCACTAGGTGGATGGGCTGGGAGTGGCCATTCACTTCCATCTTGCCTGGCCAGCTCCTAGAAGCACCTGAGCCACTAATCGATCTAGGGTCACCTATACAGCAGTCATGGCTTTATCCTTCTATGCCGTGTAGATGGTTGGAGTAGGAGGACTCCTTTTCTAAATTTCAAGGCAGTCATTTGGTTTCTAAATACCATTTAGGTGACATCAGTGGTATCTTCTGGTCTTGCAGTTTTTAAAAATGTTTGGGATAAACAATATAAATAAGTGCTGTTTTGTTTTGTTTTTTTTTTTGCTTGTCTGATTGGTGTTACAGAGTAATACACATCCTCAGTAACTGTAGGGAATGTAGGTTACCCAGAGCTACAGGGTGACTGTTTGACACCAAAATAACCACTCTTTTGATTTTCTGTAATTTTTTTTTTTTTTTTTACCATTTCTGGGGGCTCATTATGCTTCTTTCTCTTGATTCTATCAAGAGTCTGCAAGAGTCTGATGTTTAGATGTTTGCTTTTTAATAGAGCTACCACCTAAGATATTGATGGGCGTTTTATCTGGAAAAGCAGGAAGCAGGCAGTTTTGGTGAAGAACAAAAGCTTAATATTTCCATTATACCTTAACACGGTTTTCTTGTTAAGTAATGCACATTTATTTAATAATATATACAACAACCTTACCATAGACAGAAAACATTTTTAAATGGTACTCTTTAGGGGTATCGTCTCAGAAGACCACCATTCTGTTGTTTTTTATGAAGACATTATACAGCAGAAAATAATGCTTTATATTTCATATGAAAATATATTGTATATTAACTACAAAAGACAGAAAAAAAATGAAAGAAAAAGGGTAATCTTTGCCCCAGACTAGATGTGAAAATGGAAGTAATGCATATTGGATTAAAATAATTAAAGTAGTTATTCACTTTAAGCAGCAAAAGGAACTTGTGCTGGTGTGGGTTAAACATGTTTTCCAACTATGATTCGTGTTGATAGCCTCAGTGTTACAGAGCTAAAATAAACATATATTACAGCAGCATTGAAACTCTGTTGGATAGGAGGGCCTTGGAATTCTGGCTGCAGTTTTGTTAACACCTGTATAATGTCTATCTTTGTTGCATATGTTTGTGTCATTGACAAATAAAATTTCTGCTTTGTTTCTCAGCAGTTTCATGCATGTAGGTAATCAGTAGAAGGACTCTCAAAGCTGAAACCTACAATGCATATCTTGTAAAATCCATTTCTGCACTACTTAATTTATTGTTTCTCAGCATGCCTTGTTACCCACCTAGGTTTTAAACTTAAAAGTATTCTATGATTAACATTACAATGAAATAACTTGCTTGTATGTTTTTTTTGTTTTTGATTGGGTGGACTATGTGAAATGCCTTGCTAAAATTAAGGCAGTCCATCTTTTGTTTCGCACTCTGCACAGTCAAAGTTTACTGTATTTTATGAAAGATGCATTCTTAAAGAAATAAACTCATGTTTAATAACATTTTTATGGTATCCCAAAAAGAATAGTGTTGCTCTAACTCATCACATTAGACCCAGGAAACAAGGAGGATTGAACATATATAAAAGCATCTGTGCTTAAAACTACAATAGACTGGATAAACCCAAATTATTTTGCCAACTGGAAAGAATTAACAACGGCTATATTAACAAATGAATTTAATCTGTTGAAAAATGTTTAATAGTAGACAAATTAAAGAAACCCTGGTACATACTATGCACAAGTATACAATATAATATAACAAAACCTTCTAAAACAACACTGATTAATCATTACATCAATTCCTTTAGGAAACGTATCAATGTAAACATATATCTAAAACTTTGGTTTGACCTTTTAACCCCATTTACCATCACTAAGAACTTTCCTCACAAAATATATAGGGAAACAATAACCTCCTGGGAGCAAAATGGATTTTTATGCTGGTTTCAATGTGTAAATAAATTAAATATTTTAGATATACATATGATAAAAAACTGCTTACAATATTCCAACACAGGACTGGTTAACCTTACAAGGCATTCTAATGTACACTCATGATTTATGCAGATTAATTAATAATTCCTCATTTAAAGATATTCCAAATCTAATAAGTTTTCTGTATGAATTTATATATAATAGTTGTGAAAAGAAAAATTCCATTTCAAATCTATATAAAGAGTTAATAACATATAAAACAATTCCCAAACCATCATACTGGGAGTTCTTAACAAAAGGTCAGTCATTGCAGTTAACAGAAGAAATTAAAAGTAACATCTTACTATCAGTTAATTATGCCTCTAACACACAGTACTGGAAAATATTTAACTGGAATATTTACATAGAGCATTTTTAACACCAGATAGAATTAAAAAGATCAGTACTACTAAAAATGTTTTTTGCTGGAGGTGTGAAAAATCAAATAAAGCAGACTGGATTCATATTTTTTATGAATGTAATAAAATTAAATCATATTGGAATGGAATCAATCATTTTTTACAAGCTTTATTTAATGAATCCTTTACCTTAACTAAAGTATTGATAACACTAAATGTAAATGAAGGTCCCTACCTGAATAAGACAAATATGTATTTGTTATGGACAATAATTGCAATATCTAGGAAATGTGTAACCAGAAGGTGGAATTCAAATACACCTCCGACCTTGGAAGAATTGTACACTTTACTGAAGACAACTGCATTGATGGAAATAAAAATCAAAGAACTATGAATCTATCCCAGGCCATTGGTAAATAATCCTTGGAAGAAAGTTATATCTTTGTTGGACACTCTGCAGTAATCAATATTGTATCTCTGATAACTGATCTGTTAATTCTATATTTAATAACATACAGTGTATATAATTGAAAGTCAGGCTATTGTAAACATTGTATATAGTTGTTTAAAATGATATTTAAAAATATTATGTACATGTTATTTTAATTGAAAATAAAAAAAATATTTGAGAAAAAAAAAACAGTTTACTTTATTTAAACCCAAAGTAGGGGTTTAATACATGCCTAGACACATATGTATTTTCTTCTTCTTTTTCATATTCTTTTACATTTATTGACATCTTCTGTACATTCACTCCCTGGCCTTCATGAATATTGTATAATAAATGCCAGTTGCTCTTAAATATGTTAGCTGCTTACTTACAACTACTTTGTTTGAGTCTTTCGGCTTTTCCCGGTTAGGGGTCGCCACAGTGGAACTCCAGTCCGCTAATGACTGGCAGTAGAGTTTTACGTGCTGGCTTGCAGGGCCTAACGCACAACCTTCAATGAAGGAATGCCCATTCACGCATGTCGCCACACAGAAGACGCTCTAACTGAGAATCGAACGGGCAACGTCTAACTGTGAGGCGACAATGCTACCGCAGCACCACCACCGCATCGCTTACTTATAACTACTACTTTTTAAAAAATCATTAAAAGTTTTCAATTTTTAAAGCTATACTGCTTTGCCTAATACCAGAAGAAAAAAAATGTCTAAAATGTACTTATTTGGCCCTTATTATATAACAGGTTTTATTTATTTGTATTGGTTTTAAAACAATTTTCTCATGAGTTTATAATTTCATTTTTAGGGTTACAGAACATTCAACTCAAAATAAATTATGGCTTTTTTCTTTTTAATTTGTTACATTTAATGGATTCTTCAAGCATTAGTCCTTACTTAATATGAATCTAGTATGACTTCATATGCTGTTCAAAAAGCTGAACACTTACCTTTGGTGCAGAAAGCTGAGGGTTCTATTCCCACCCCAGGAAGATTGATTGCTGAGATTGCAGTGCAATATGCGAAGCCCCATCTGTTTGATTTGGTGGTAGCGATGGTGGATGTAAAATATCCCACAGCACCAATCAAAAAGACTAGGGGAAGTTCCCTAATACCCTGGCCACATTTCCCCTAGTAGTATAAATATCACCTTGGGATTTCCCTGAAAAGAGGCTATCAGCCTTGTGGGCCTAATGAGGTCAACAAGGAATAAATACAATAAAACAACACATGCTCCTTTTCACCAGCTGGTGGTGCAGCGGTTAGCGTTGCTGCCTCACAGCAAGAGGTTCTCCGGTTCAATCCTCGGCTGGGGTGCCTTCTGTGCGGAGTCTGCATGTCCTCCCTGTGGTCATGTGGGTTTCCTCCGTGTGCTCCAGTTTCCTCCCACATCCCAAAGACATGCTGTAGGTTGATTGGACACTCTAAATTGGCCCTAGGTTTGAGTGTGTGCGTGTGTGTGCCTTCTGTGGAAGGTTAGGCGCTGGGCTGGCAATTCAACACCATAAAACTCCACTGTGAATCATGAGTGGACAGGTGATCCACTGTGGCGACTCCTAACCGGGAAAAGACAAGAGAAGAAGAAGAAGAAGAAGGAGTGAGTGGAGAATTTGTGGTGGGGACATGATGTACAAGTGCATTTACACATATTAGAGCGCTCTAGGCTGCCATCTAATAATTGTATTACAACTCTAGTGCAAATTAATTGTCAGACTTTCATGATGGCAATTGTAACCTATTAAAGTTTGCTGTTTTGCATCAATGCCCAAGTGGACTGCACTGCAGAAAGGCAAAATAAACTGTTGCAAAAAAAATAAGCTTGTTTGTACTTAATTATGATATACTGCCTTTAAGGGCATGAATAATGAAAATGCATAGCGTTCCTTTAAGTAAAAATGTAATCACTCTGGATGTTGATAAATATGTGATTTATGTCTTTTATAACTTTTCTGTTTCATAGCTGTTATATAGCTTTGTAAGAAAAGGTTAAAATTATTAAATAAATGAATCAGTACTTCTCATGTGTGAATGGTTAAGACATCTGAACCATTGTTATACAATGGTCAAAAGTAAAAAAGAAAAATTCTTAAAAGGTATGAAGCCAAAGTAGCAACAAAGAAGGAATTCAATAAATTAAATAAGCAGCCTTTCATTTTTTTAAACTTTTTCAACCTGTGGAAAAGTATTTGAAAAAGGTCATTTGAATTTTTTTCAGTTTATTGTATATGTCTTTCTACTGCATTATACTGTGAATCTACATAATACAGGAAATGGTACCCTACTGTCCCTCTAGCTGACATTCCCCTTATAGAAGTCTCTAGTTCTCAGATGTACTGCTAACAAAATAGTCAAGACATCTCAAGAAAAAAGAGCCGTGTCCTGTTCTATCACTATACTGTGAGAATCTGGAACAGTCATTCCGAGGACATTAAAATCATCAGCACAATTGTTGAATTCAGGAAAAGTTACTATGTCGTTACTCTTTACGTACTTTGTGTATTATAAAACCCTTACCTAAATTTATATTGCTAGGCACATAGCTCTCTTTTGCACTAGTATTCATTGGTTCCACTAAGAAACAACTTCCTAGAAATTGACTTACAAAAATATCTGAAACTGAGAAGAGCAAAAAAAATCAATTTCATGTGCTTTTTCCAGGGGACCAAGCCCACTGCACCCTATAAACCTATACATGTCAACTGCACAACAGCCCAAACTTGAAGGGAAAAATCTTCTTAAACAAGTGAATCATTAATGGTTCACACTTAGAAATTGGCAATGATTTTCTATGGGAAAACAGCATTCAGCATTATGCCATTCATCTTTTTTCTGTGTGTTACCAATGTTCAAGTAATTTCACCTCGAACATGTGTAGAGGAGCCATGCTCATCTTCAGTGCTATTTCCTTTCCATATTGCTTCCTTTCTCCTCCCTTTTCTCTCTGTCATTCTTACATTAATATTTGATGTACCAGACATTTGTTCTCTTTTCTTCCAAGATAATATAGTTATTTTCACATCATACTCCTAACTACTCAGCTGTCGCACCAAATGTCTCACTACTGTAGTGCTGGTCTACGCACTCATTGCACTACTGAGTGTTTTACTGTTTGACATTGTCCGAAAACTTGCGAAAAGACAGATCCATGCCAGCCTCCAGTGGGATTACAGCAGAGGAATCAAGTGTAAATGCTGAATGACCTAGAGAGCTATTACTTGCTTCTAGAAGGACATCTGGTAGAGGCTGGACAGCTAAAGAATCCGGCCGAGACTTCTTGACCTTCTTGTTACTTAGCGGGAGTATTTCAGGCTTAAAGGATTCCACCATGGTACCCTGGGATAACTGTTTAAGCCTTTGATTTTTCAAGATAAATGGCCCGAGAAGACAAACAGCTTGTGTATGAGACACAAATGCCTTACAGATACTACAAGAGGTATGGTGGTGGGAAACACCCAAACAAAACAGACACTGTTCATGTTAATCCTTATGGGGAATCTTGCTCCCACACTGCCATTTTCCTCTCTTGGATGACATGAACTCTAGGTAGTAAAATAAAATACAAGAAGAGTTAAAAAAAAAAAAAACAATGGGGCACTTATCTAATGTTGCTAAGGATGCAGTACAGCAATGAGGTGTTCAAACCAACTGGCAAAATGGTGTTCAAATTGGCAGCAAAAGAAGTTCTGAGTAGTTGCATTCATACTTCCCTTTTATGTCCTAATTTCTGTACAGGAAGCATAAGTGTGATGTACAGTGCATTTTTTTGCTTTTTCATACTGGCCGAGCATCAGGCTGCCATTGGTGGGATATCCCTTCTATGAGGAATACTGCAACAGTGATATAGAAGGACATCATTCTGTGCTTGCACAGATTATGGCAATGGATGAAGTTTATATAACACTGACTTAATAAAGAATTGGGTTTAATCTCCGAGACTTTACCTGAACTCTACTGAAGTAGGCCTGTGACCACTCATCAGGCAAGGCTACTGAACGAATGAGTCTAAATCTATGATGGGCACATAAGCTGGCAGACATTCCTTGCAAAACAAGGCCTATTATTACTAATGCCTGTAACAAGAACCAGTGTAGAATAGAACTATTTTTATTACTATCCTCAGCTGACAATGGACACTGATTTACTTTAAAAAATTACTTGATTTCTAATATCACTGTGTCATACTGTACCGAACTACAGTGGTACAGAGCTCTCTGAAGCATTGTGAGTTCCAGGAGTAAGATCCATCTGCTTTAAACAGAGGTTGAGTTCCACTGCTAAATCACAAGCTTTGTTTAAAATGACCACAGTAAAAAAAAAAACAAGAACATTACATCTTTAAAGGGAATGAACTTCATGTCATATAAACCAGATATCACATAAAACAGTACAGAAATTAAATGCATTTGGCAGAAACTTTCTGTTTGTTAACTGAATGCATGTATTGATTAGCAGAAAACATACATTTCAGCACTAAGTGAACAGACTCTTGATAAACAGAATGCCATAGAGCTTAAAGTCTCTAAAGTAAATCAGAGATAAACAGCACATAAAAGTCACTTTATTAAAGCTAAGATAAACTGCGCAGAGCCTTCCAAGTAGCAGAGTAAGACGTGATGTGAAGCAATTTTGCTTATTACAAGCATCTGAAGCCAAAGTTTCTGAAGCTCAGATTTAAATGAAAGTTTTTTACTCAGAAAACAAGTATCATTCAGAATGTATTCACATTTTATGATAGTTTTACACTTGCTGTGAGTATCTCTCCCTTACTGTCTCGCTCTGAATACAGCTCTCTCTGTCTCTCTCTCTCTCTATATATATATATATATATATATATATATATACAGAGAGAGATAAATGTGTGAACTGAATACAGACAAATCCCCCTTTGATTGACATCTGTGTATTTTAAAAAATTTAGTTGACTAAATAGGTGGTCTACACATGTGCAAGACTGCACAATTCTCAGGGTAGTGAAATATGCCATTTTTCTAAGGCTGTGCAATCTTGCAATTAGTATATAAAATTAACAGAAGGTGCGGGGGAGCGGGGGTAAGACCCTTGCAAATGTTATGTTTTACTGTTTTTTTAAACTTAGTTTTGCATATACCTAGATTTTGCTCAGTGCATGCGTAGCAGCATGCCAACACTTGCAAAGTCAACCTTTTGTGGTTGATTTTGTGAACATTGACATTTGTATCAGTCATTCGTTCCTATTTCAGTGAAAGTCTGCCGAGCTGCAGAGTACTGTTAGTGGTACTTCTTAGTATCTCTTGTGTATTTAATGGAGGTGGGTTTGCAGTATTCCAAGTTGTGCATGTCAATCAGTCAATCTTTTACTTGTTGCAGAATTGTGTGTGTGTGTGTGTGTGTGTGTGTGTGTGTGTGTGTGTGTGTGTGTGTGTGTGTGTGTGTGTGTGTGTGTGTTTGTGTGGGAGATCTTTGACAGTATCTGTCTATGTATGCTAGATGTACAGACGTACGTATGTCAGAGTGAGAAGTGCTGAGTGAAGTTTTTCTGTTTCACTGGGAGATACTTTCATGAAAGTGTGTATGTGTATGTGTTTATATTTTCTTATGATAATACAGTGTATACTTCATGCCTAACTACAACTTTGTATCTCCAAAATATTCAGGTTTGCTCAAATGTTTATCACCTAAACGTTTAAATATAAGCAACTTACTTAGCAAATAGTAAACTTACTACAATAAAATCAAGCATATTCACCTTGGACATTAAAGCTAATTGTCTACATCTGTGTGATTTTTCTCCAAACTATGAATACTAGATACTCTATTTTGCCATGAAAAGACATTCATATTCAAAGGCAATTACTTGTTCTGTCAGGCTATTTTGGCTAGTTTACATACGCGTCCTATCTGGCCAATAAGTACCACTTTTTAACTGTTTCCATTATGCCCATAATTATTAAGGACACATATATTTTAATATGTTCTATAATCTGGAAATCAAGAATGCCAGTATACATACTGCCTGAGTCAAACTCCCCAAATACACATATGGAATGTTCAGAAGAAAAATACTAAAACTCGCCTCACTGGCTCTCTTCAAGAGAAATATTGATGAGTGGATGGGAAACAGAACATTTACCCCGGGGATCACTCCTGTGGCTCTACTTGACAGATGCACTGGGAACTAAGGTCACTTGGCACGATGCCAGGGTAATCCTATGGGCTAGGCTTATAAAGGCTCTAGGGCCACTAGCCTAGTACACACTTATGAACTGTTTTGTTGTTTTAAAGGCAATGCCCTGTGCATCCCACCATGTGGGGGACTGTGTTTGGGTAACAAGCATATAACTTTATGCAATGTTGTTCTTTCCCACAAATTATGCTATGCTAGTATATTTGTATTGTTTCAGCACCATGGCTTTAAGCTCAATACCAAAAATGTGTCATCATCCCCTTTGGAAAAAACCTGATTCACATGAATTACCACATTGATGGTAGTCCACTGAACACAGAAGGAGTTATGAGAGATCTGGGAACACAGGTTGACAGCAACCTCTCTTTTCACCACCACATTGCCACTGTGGTCAGAAGGTCCTTCTATGTGGCATATCTCATTACTATGGGTTTTGCGTCCAGGAAGAAAGAGGTCATTGTCTCCCTCTTCTCTTCTCTCATTAGGCCAGTCATTGAGTACAATTCCCCATTTGGCACGTACCTCACTAAACACTTGCAACAACTGGAGAGGCCACAAAAGTACCTCACAAAGAGGATCCTATGCCTTAAACACTTGTCCTACATGGACAGAATAAAAAAATTAAACTATTCTCTGTTTCATATCGCCTACTTAGAGGCAATATCAGCTTGACCTGCAAATCCATGTCTGACGTAGCTCTGTTAGAAATGCTACATCTAAAGAAATCCCAGTCCCTCCACAACACACATTCCAGAGACCTCAGACTCATTATCACAATCAACAGAACAAGCTGGAGGGACAGGTTCATAACCCAGAAACTGCCCATGCTATGGAATAGACTTCCCATACATGTCAAACAGAGCGCCTCACTGGCCCTTTTCAACAGAAATCTTGATGAGTGGATGGGAAATAGAAAATTCACCCCGGGGATCACTCCAGTGGCTCTACTCGACAGAGGCACTGGGGACTAAGGTTGGGTTCACGATGCCAGGGCAATCCTGTGGGCTAGGCTTGTAAAGGCTCCAGGGCCATTAGCCTACTACACACCTATGAACCTACAAGCAATTTATCAAGAATAGTAACCTTAGTGTTATGGAGCAAGATGAAATATGTAAGCTGACCTGGTTTGTGTGCATAGTGAAAATATCACTGTGGGATGTACAGGACTTGAGTAATTGAATAATATGTATAAATATTTGTGAAAATTAACTATTTTCCATATTTTTATTAATATTGCAAACAGTGAGTAAGGAATTGTCATGTTGGAAGGCCTTTCTAAGCAGAGTGTACCAAAAAATGACAGCAAAGTAATATGTGTACGATAAACACATCCAGGCATATAACGGTTTGTATAGTGTACAAGTTATTAATATTAACAATCTTATAATACTGAGACTAATGTCTCATGAACAGTAAGCTATGCATTAGGCTGCAAAATGGCTGACATAGTTTTGGAACTGCAGGATGTATGTGGTTAAAATGACTAAAGAATGCTTAAAAAATATATTAAAAATATGAAATACTTTTCACATGTACATTAATAATGTAAAAATGTATGTGACACTGTCATGTTGGGTGGTCTATGAAAGTGATAGGTATAAGACAAAAATGACATAAAGGAAGTTGTGTAAGATAAACACAACCAGAGCTATACATGCTTATTTGATATATAGGTTATTAGTATTAGCAATATTCCCATATGGGATACATAAGGCTGGCATTATTAAAAAGTGTTTACTAAAATTTATAAAAATATAACATATTTTCCATAGTTACATTACTGATACAAAAAGGAAGTATGATGCTGCCATGTTGTCAGAGAGGTGTGCAGGAAGTAGATGAAAGCAAAACGATAATAAATTATTATGGCCAATGAAAGAGAGAGAGATATGTAGTTTGGAACAAACAAATTTGTCCCAAGAAGCTTTAGGGATTTATGGTAAGAGGTGGGAGGAGAGGGGGCAGGTGAAGAGGTGATGGGAGAAAGTAGTTATATTGAAGTGTGAACGGAGGAAGAATTGTGATGGGAGGTTCAGGCAGGGAAGGGTTAAATTTAAGGGGAAGAGTGGTAGAGAGGAAGTGAGGTAAGTGTAAGAAGGAGTTAGTCTGGTTTGTGTAAGAGTTGGAAGGTGGGGAGATCAGATCTAGGCATGTGGGCATTTCTGGCAATGTGTGAGGAGCTGGGTATTCTGATGAAACAAAGTGTAACCACAGCTGAAACCAGCAAAAAATCACTATAAGCAATGGCACTGATGGTCAATAAAGACTGGAAGATGCATCTTCCAGTCTTTATTGACCATCAGTGCCATTGCTTATAGAGAGCTGGGTATTCTGTTGGATATGCACATGTTGGAGGGCCCTGCCAAGGCATTATGTTTTCTAGACTAGGTATACACCGTGTAGGTTTTGCCTCCCACCCGAAAAGATAGAGCACTTGAAGGGACATATTGCTTGGTTGACGGACAGAGACAAAGTGTGGATTAGGGATGTTATGCAGCTATTAGATCTATTGAAGTTTGCATGCTGAACAAGCCACCTTGGTCATACATTTTGTAGGTCTGTGGCCTTTTTGTTAAAAGGAGGAAGAAGTAAACACTATTAGGTAAGGATTGGCAAACCTGTTCATGTGGATTTAGCATTGCGGTTGTCATTTTTGGATCGATTTAATGGCATTTCATTTTGGCAGCTACATTGGGTTGATTAGGAGAGTTTGCAATTTTTTACTGATGTGGCAGGGGGCACTGGGATGGAAGCATTTTTAGTGGTAAATGGCTTGTGTCTCATTGGCCCAATGATTGGGAGGATGAGTGGAAGAAGGTTGTGGCCTTCTTCGAACTGATGCTTATTTCTGTGGCTTCAGGTATATGGCATGAGCAGTTGCGTGGTAGCAGGGTGATTTTTAATTCTGACAATATCACTATGTTTCTGGTGTTACAATCAACAACAGCAAAATCCAGATTGCTTTAGATGGTTTTATGGAAAATGGTTTTGCAGAATTTGTTAATAAATTTTTCTTATATAGGTGTACACTTGTTAGTTTCTAAGACTGTGATTGTTGACAACCTTTCTCGTTTTCAGTTTTGCAGATTCCAGCAGCTGGTACTGCAGGCAGAAGGTGAACCAATTGTGTTGCAGGAGGAGGTGTGGTAGATTGGACTGAAGTGATCTGTCAGCTCATTCAGCAGTCTTGGGTGGTCTCAACATGGAGTGTGTATGGTAAGGCATTATCTGAGTTTGATGATTTTGTTTTGCAAGTTGCCTGAGGAAGATGGAGTTTGGTTGGAGAAGCAGCTACTGCAATATTTAGCTCAGGCTTGGATTAAGGGTAGGGCAGTTCAGTCAGTTAAGGTGAATCTGTCTGCTGTTAGCATAATTGCATGACTGGCAGTGTTGCAGGACTTGATGAAGTCTTGAGCAGTAGCTTGGATGTTGAAAGGGTGGGGTAGGGCAGCTGGTGGAGGGCTGATAGGCATTGACCAATGACTAAGCAGGCTATTAAGGTTTTGTTGTGGGGCTTGAGGTTATTGTAAGTGGACTCACTGGATTATAATTTGCGGATGACACTGTTAATATGGATGCATAGTGGAGTATTCAGGGTGAGAGAGCTGCTGAGGTCACTGGTGTGGCAGGATATGCTTATTTTTCCTGGGTCAGTGGAGATATGGTTGCAGAGGTCGAAAACAGATGAGATGGGTAAGGGTATGCATATTTTGCTGCAGATGGACAGGAATGAGTCAACGTGTCCGGTATTGTGGCCAGAAAATTACAGCTGTCACATGATGGCAGCCCACAGGAGTTGATTTTCTGGTTGAGGGGAGGAAGACCAACAACAGACAATCAGATTTTGTGGTTGATAAGGAAGACTTTACAGTGTTAAGTCTTCTTGCACTCATTCATTTTCTATTGGAAGGGTAATGGATTTGGCCAGAGAATGTAGATCAGTGGAAGTTATTAAGAGTTTGGGGTGTTGGTCTTCAGGTGCCTTTTTATCTTATATTAGCTAGCTTGTTATTTGGTTGTTGTCACTAAATATTAATTTATTGTGGTCACTTTGGGAATTTCAATATTTATTGTGTGGCAAAATGGGTGGAGATTAGGCCAGATAGATCTGAACTGGTTTGCAGCATTATGGGGTGGAGAGTTTTTTTGGCATGAAATTATAGGCCTCAGGTGGCATCACCCTGAGGATGAGATTGCAGAGATATGTCTAGGATTGGGATTCCTCATATTTTAGTGGTCCATTTGGCAGTTAATAACTTAGGTGTCATTCCAAAGTAACAGCTGGTGTTTTGGGTGCTGAAGGACTTGTCTAGTTTAGGTAGTACATTTTCTGGCATGAGTATCGTGTGATCTGAAGTGGTACCATGTTTGGCTTGCATGCAAATATTTCAAGAATGGGCATTAAAAGCTCTTCTAGCTTGCTAATATACCATATACCATAATACTTGTTCCCATAATAAGTGTCCAACCTTTTCTTAAAAATATCTAAACTAGTACTTGCTTTAATGTAATTTGATAGTCTATTCAATGCATCAGCTACTCTGTCAGACTACCAATTAGTACTCATCTCATTTCTGTAGAATCTTCTACACAGGTTGTCCGATGATTCTCTAGTACTTTTTGATAACCCCAAACATTCCCAGAGATAGTTGTCTCTAAATGCCCTATATACATGAATAGGATCTCCTCTTAGATATCTATATGAGACACTGTACAAGTTCAGATATTTTTGCCTTTCAAAATAACTTAAATTTTCACATCCATGGATGCCCTTGGTATGTTTCCACTGTACTCTTTCCAGTTTACTCATGCTTGTTTTCTTATAGGGTTTCCATATTGTTATTCCATACTCAAGTTTGGGTCTAATGTAACTAACAAACAATAACTTCATTTTTGATTTCCTAGACTTTATAAATCTTTTTATACAACCTAAAGTTCTATAACTGTCATTAACCAATTGGTTGATATGATTAGAAAAACACATAGTTGAATCTACCCATATACTCGGGTCCTTAAATGAGTCTACAGTTTCAATCACTGTGTGCTGTATTAAATATTCCCCTTTCAATTTATGTCTCCCAAATCTCATATGCTTTAATTTTTGATGTATTTACCAGCATATTATTCTCCTGTGCCCAAATGGTAAATTCAGTCAATTTGTTTTGCAGACATGCCTTATCTGTAACACATGTAATCAGTTTACCCAATTTCAGGTCATCTGCATACAGACAATAGAACACCACAGATGAAAAAGTTCAGTCTGAAAGATTCAATCTAAACAAGTAAGGCCTAGGACAGAGCCCAGTGGGACACCCTGACTGTAACCAAGGATTTCACCTGTCCAGTTGCTGTATGATACTTGCCATGTCCTATTTGTAAGCCACGTAGCTATCCATCTTATCAAGAGCACATCAATACCTATCTGGCTTGGAGGAATACATGCAGTTTTATAGGTATTGAGGGTGCTCAGAATTTTGTTAATTTTAGGCTTTTGAGGCATTTGAGAAATTTGGGTATTCACACGATCAGTCACAGGTACTTCAGTGATAAGGACCCTGTGTGGTTTGGAAAGGATGGAGTACATCTGAGTGAGTTGGGATTGTATTTATTCAATGTGTATCTGGCATTGTTTTTGGAAGGTTTGGTTAAAGTGTTGTATACTGAGGGGCAAACATCCTGTGTCAGGTTAGTGGGTGGAGAAGAGGGGTTGTCATGTCCCTCTTTTGCTCCTCCCTGGTGTTTTCTGTTGGATTTGACAAGGTGAAGAACCATAAAGAATGTAATGGCTGAAAGACTCAAAATGAACTTGTACACAATAACGTATATATATATATATATATATATATATATATATATATATATATATATATATATATATATATAATATTATATATAAAATATTTTATTGATAAGCACTTTCATTTCCTTTTGAAAGCTTCTTCAGATAAAATACAGAAAATTGAGCACTCTTTATAATACAATCAGTTTTAAAATGAGAATATGTGACCACCAAGCCCCAACCGGAGTGAGCTTCATTTAAAGCAACGAGATACTTATTGGTTAAAAACAAGGTATAAAATGCAGCTAAAATATCAAAACATTGTATAGACAGTAAACCTTGTCTATATACTTTCTTTAAACATAAGAAACATAGAATTTTACCTCTCAAGTTCTTTTAATTTTAATAGGCAAGCTATCGATATTTGTTCATTTTATCCTGGCCAGCTATTTGCATTCAGCCATAGCTACCAGTATAATTCACACCTCTCTATATCCAATGAGCGTGAACCACCCTTCTATTTGATTAAACATTTTCCAGGATGGCAAATTTTTAAAATCATGACCCAAGGTTCTCTTGCACATGTTTGAAAGGGGCATTAGTTTCCTTTTTCTTCCTCATTTCATATGTATACTCATAAATCCTTTTTTTAAACGTACATTCAGTTGTTCCTAAATAAAACCCAGGGCATGACATACAAAGTGCACAATACACAACTTCACTTGTGTCACAATTAAAATTCCCAGTTATTTTTTTATCTTAAAATCATTTAGTGTTAAGTGGTTACAAGCAAGGATGCATTTACAATAAAAACAATGGCTACATTTTTTTCTTTCTATTGTTTTCCTTCCCAGGTGTTTTTTTTTTTTTTTTTTTCATTTCAAACATTGCCTTTAAATTCCTTCCTTTCCTTTATACCACATTTGTTTTTTCACCCACATTATCCCTTATCTGTCCATGTCCTAAGAAACACCATTTTTTTCTCTAAAGTGCATTTTATAATATTACTATCAATTGTATACAAATGATAATAAATACAGTTTTAAAATTGTTACTATTATTCATAGGGTTGTCCAGAGGATTTGAGTTAGTAACAGGTACCAAATCCCCTAATATGTTACCGGAAAAATAGGGACAAAATGCTTCTGTTCTCATTTATTAATAACCTCCAATATAAGGTTATTGATGAAATAGGTAAGATAACCACATTTTTTAAACATTTCTTTTAAAGAATGCATTCATCCCAAAAAACTGCCCTTTTACAACATCCTTTTACTGGACTAGTGGGTTTGTACTTGAAAAGTGCAAACAACTATTTGAATACGTAGGCTATCTATGTATTTTAGAAAGAAAAGTCTTGTTAGTAACATCTTTCATCAATCAGATATCTAGATATTAAATATGTATCTTATGGCATTCATATGTAAACTGTAAAAAGTTTGTAATTTGCCAAAAAAGGGGAATATTATTTTTCTCATCATCCCATAGAATAAAGATGTCATCCAAAAAGCATGTATAAAATTTACGTGATCCATAGAAATGAAATCAGAATTGAACAGATAGCTCTTCTCCCACTGTATCATGAGTATTTTGGTGAATAAGCCCCAACAAGCTGACCTCATGGCAACACCTTCCCATTGTCAAACATAATGAAACTATTTTTTAAAAAAGTTTCCAACAGGTTTTCATAAAGATTACTATTTTCCTGTACTGCCCTTATCAAGCAAAAAATCCATGAACCATTCTAGCCTTAACTCGTGTGGTATTATGTTATATAAAGTTTTGACATCAGTGGTGATGAAACCATTTGAATATTTAACGATATCTTATTTATTTTATGTAAAAACTCCCAGGAATCACAGAAAACATGCTATTCTTGTAATAATAATCTTTTTAATTTTTCATCTAAAAATTTTGCATATGAATGAGTAATCAAACCGTGTGCATCCACTATGGGACACATAGGGGGCTGTATGATATTTTTGTGAATCTTTGGCACTCCAAAAATGAGGGGGGTCATGGGATTTACAACTTTGAGATAAATGTATTCATCAATGGTGACTAGCTGCTCAATAAACATATCTTCCAGATTATTTCTAATTTTTCTGTATGCAACATTAAGTTAATTTATATACAGTTTAGCATAAGTATCCTCTGCTAACAACTCCTTCATCTTGCAAGAATAATCACCGTTATTCATAATTACTAGCCCAGCCCCTTATCAGGCTTCATAATCCTTATATTTGAATTGTTTTTAAGTTCTTGCAGCCTTTTTGTCTCATCTATAGATAGATTAAAAACATTATCTCTAACTTTAAAGTTCTTATATAGAACACTCCAGATATCCAGTTCACATATTTTTTTCAAAAAGTTGGATAACAGGGTGAATAGGGGGGCTATATGTGTTGGATACCCTCAAATAATTTATTATATTATCTATGTTATGAAACATAACATTAAAGTTTAATTTTCTTATGTATTGTTTCAGGTCCATGAGGGTATATGCCACATCTGCATGTTTGTTTACAATGAACATAAGACCCTGTTGAAAATAAATTTCCACAACAACCATCAATAGTACAAGAAGAAAAGTTACAAACATTAAAATCACCATTACTGTTCTTTACAATAGTGCAGGGAGGTAATTTGTAGGTGTCACTATTGTCTTTTAGATTTACTGCCAGTTTGGATTCCTCTGGGTGCGATTCTGGCCCCTGTAACCACCCTTCTGCATTTTTGAACTGCCCCACTGTGGAGGCTTGGTGTAATTTCTGGGTTTCCATTGCTGGTCTGGTTCTGCTGTCTTTCCTTGATTGTCTTGGATCTCGTCAAAACTGGATATTCTTCTGGATCTAAAAAAATCATTAACTTCATTCTATTATATTATATGTATGCAAGCGAGCGGTTGGAGTAACACTGCTTATTTTGTGGTGGGACAGAGGTGAGCAGGAGGTCCTGCTGCTGCTGTTAAATTTTATGTGGAATTTGCATTCATATTGGGATTAATAAAATTTTATGATTGATCAAATTAATTCTATGTTTAAAGAATGTTGCTTCAATAAAGGTAGTCATATACCATGTTGGTGTACTGTGTTTTAATTATTGGAAGGGGATGGAGAGAAAAATGTTTGCTTGGTAAAGCAGTTATGAATATTAGCAATATTTTCACATTTTCATCGATACTGTAAAAACTGCGTGATGTACAGATGAACAACTGATGCCATCTTTATACAACATTGAACCACACAGTTTTGCCCGATAATTACCATCAACAAGCACAGCTTTTTAGATAAATTTTGTGTTTTTGGATATTGTAAAAATCTTATGGGCATTATTTGCATTTTTGTGTAGTATCAGAAAAGATCATCGTGCTACCCACTCTTATCCAAAATTAATGGATAACTCTTGCGCTGATGAGAAATTCTCACACTGTTATTCAATGTTCATTCACATGTATGTGTTTATATAGTGCATGTGTCCACTTTTCTGTTGATTTCTGATAGATATTGACATGGTTTGTCTTTAAATGCATGGACAGTTTTTATATATACTGCAGAATACATAGCATATGTATCATTGTGATCATAGTGATATGAAGCTTCATATATTTTTCCTGTCAGTGAATGTATAAATTTAATAAAATTTAATTGTTTACTGTTTAAAATAAAGTCTGTATGTCATCTCAAAGCTTCTGTAACTTTCTTAATTTAAACATGGGGATTGTCACTACTATTGTACCTGGGAAACAGACTGTATACAGAACTAAGTTTTTTGCTGTCATCAACGTAAAATCTTTTTCATTTATGCGTATGTATAGAGAGAAGAATCATGCTATTCCTGTAGCTGAGAGTCAGGGACTAATGAAGATTTATTTCTTCTTGTACTCAGAGCTGTAGCTAGGACAGGTGAAGGAAATGCCTGTCTGTACACAAGCTGTTTGTGGTGTGACTGGCAGTTGGTTTTGCAGTGCAAGTGCAGTATCGGTAGTCATTTCAGAAGCCATAGCTGATATTGTGGCTATTTGGTGCCTATTTGGTGAAAGCGCTTGTGTTACTATTTGTGCACTGAAGTAAAAGCTTTTAAACTGGATATAGCAGCCGTTTCTGTGTCTTCGTCTAGCTTTTATTCATTGAATTTCGTATTTCAGACACAGTATGTGAGCCAGTTCTTTGTGGTAGTGCTTTTATTAGTTTTCATATTATGTAATAGAGTGAATTCTATATGCTATGGCATAGACTAAAGGTAAGGAAGTAAGACTACATTGCATTTTTCCTATAAAAAGTATAAAAGTGATATGAGAACAGTGTCAGTTATTTTTAAAATGGCAGATTGAGAAAGTTAAAAGACGACTAAGCTAAAAAATGACAGCAGAGCTTTAGGAATGAGTTCATACGAAGTGGAAAGTAAGAATGAGATACATGAGAATGCACAATGATGTTTCACAAGTGTGAAATCTGTTATAACTTTTACAATTCACAGCAGGTAAAATTTGTCATCATTAGCTTCAGAATCACTTTGTGAAACTTATACATATTGATAGCAATAAAATATAGTGGACCTAAAAGAAGGGCTACTACAGCTTTTATAGGTGTGCACTTTACAGTGGTATGAGAGTTTTTCAGTTTCAGAGCCAGTCATGAGCATATGAAAACATATATATGCATATTTCTCTTTGGCAGTTAGCTTCTTATTGTACAGGGTTTGATTTCCTAAGCCTCTATATGCCTATTATGTGACCTTAAACAAAGTCAGTTTACAAGACGGTGCTTTGAGACATTTTGGAAATTGGGATAGACTCTTCAATGTTTCCAGGACTGCATGCCTAACAACTACCTTTGAAGATGTTTAGATATACATGCAAACATATATTTAGACAGATATGCAGACAGACAAGAAATATAGTCACTGGAATGCAAGAAAAATATTTAATGATCTAAAATGATTGCATGACCAAATGATAAATTCTACTGCATGGCACCCTCCTCTTTTTGTTTATCCAAAAGAGAAAATATAAACCTTCTAACCTAGAAATGATATTTAGTGGAGTACCTTTGATAGATATTTTGCCTCTGAATTTGTGAGAAGTTTTGCAGTAAATAAAAGGCATTTGCCGCTTGCTCATATATCTAGCAAAGAAAAATCAGAGAGACTTTTTACAGAACATACATTTAAGTGTATTATGAAGGACATTATATATTAAAATGTTTCAGTTGGGAAACTAATTCCAGATGTTCTTAAGACATTTTGGGATGAATGTCTAAGACATCTTCCAGTCAGCATGTTTAATCTGTAATTTTAAACATTATGTGCATTAAAGTGATTTGTAGCTTTAATTACACTGGAATGCTTCACATGTTAAACACTAAGCATATATGTTGGTGGAAATTTAAGAAAAAAATAAATATCATAAAGCTGTTATAGTTCAGATGTTGCACTATATGTTCTGGTGTTGGAGATATGCAATCAACAAAGGACTTTGACACCAAAAGCCCCTTCATTCTTTCATTTTTTATACCTACTTTTTGCAGTTGTAAGGAGCCAGATACCATCCCATTCAGCAAACGAATCCTGAATTAAAACAATAATTGGTTCATAACAGACTGAAGATTCAATTTCCTTAACACTCAACATCTTTATAGGAAGCAATCATTAGTATATTTTCACAGAGGAGTATACTGACTTCTGCAGAGAAGCGTGAAAGTAAAGGGATTTTTATGGCAAACACAGTACAATTGAATGTTGATAACAAAACACATAACAGTTGTTTCACAGGTCAGTGACTTAAATACTATGTTTTCTGCATTGATGTGCTCACTCGGTAACAGTGATGACATCAACTCAACATGACAGCTCTGTAAGATATTTCTGAATGAGATTTACAGATTTTTTTTCAGTCAAGAGCATTTTAGTTTTGTAAACATCATTATTTTATCAGCATAAGTAGATTTCTCTGTAAGTGGTCTTTGAGATATAATTTTCTGGAAAATCAGCATGCTCTATGAAGTTTAATCACCATATTAAAATAAAGATGTACTTAGCTTCTTGAACAGGGTCAAATGAACTATGTGACTAAGCTCAGTCATTCTTCAAAAAACATTTTAACGTATCATTAGCTCTTGGAGAAAAAAATGAATAGAATTATTTTTGTACATGTGCAGTCAAATGAATTTCTCTTTTGTTAAAATAGCAAGGGAATTTGTGAAGGAGTACAATACAGGGACTAGTAATGCCAGCGTTCAAGGAGAGAGATGATCTGTCATAAGCACAGCATTAAGTGCTTTGCATTGTATGTTTAAACTGTATTTGTATTTGGTACCATTAAAGCTTAATACGAAGCAAACAACACTGTAAATCTGGCTCTGACTATATATTAAGGTAGCAACATGTTATAAGCATATGCATTGCCTTCAAGATACTCACTACTGGGTTTCCAAAGTGGTCTCTGCTAATTATTGTAGCTCCCCCAACAATCAATTATATCCCAAGTGCATTAGCTCTTCAGTGAGCTCAGGCATTCACTGAATAATATGATTATAGAGTACAGAGGATGTACAATTGAACACTGATTTCCACAGGGAACAACTCGAACATTAGTACTCTGAAGGGAGAGGTACTTTGTTCCTGGAGAATTGTAGCCAGCTGCTTGCACTTCATTTCAATATGAATAATTAGTAGGTTTTGTAAGTGACTATCCTGCATTTATCGCTATGTGAAAATTTCATTATAATGCAGGACTATGGTCGTTAAGAACCCTTAATGCTTACATTACAGCTATAGCATTCTACAACCTAATATATTATCTTTCAACAGAGCTTTACCACATAGTAAAGTAATGAAGGAATAATCTGACCCTATAATCCATCTGTGATATTTGACAGGCTTTAATATGATTTTTCCAGATGTTCTGTCTGCATTTATGATACTATCACTGCCACATTATTTTATTTATATTAATTTTCACTTCTCAGTCCATCATTAAGGTGGTTTGGTAGCACTGTTTGTTAAGGCTTACCTTGAATTTATACTGCTGTTTTCTTTTTTTTGTGTTTTTTCATTGCTTTAATGTGTGCTTACACAGCCATCCAACAGATTTGTTAGATTTATATTGTAGCTGTCACGATCAGACATTTCAAGACTGTTTACTTTGCTTTAATCTCTGACTCCCTGCTCTCTCTGTCAATTAGACATCATGACTAGAATAAAACTTAGTGAAACTATCAGTTAAGGGAGGCAAACGTAAATACAAAATTCAGAAACAATGACTCTTCCATTAGTAAATGACCAGTGTACCATATTATGAAAAGGGCAGTGTACTCCACAGCTGTTTGGTACAATATTAAGTGATGCCTGCTCACAGAGTCATGGGTTAGGACCACAACAATTCTATGCACCTTAAACATTACAGACCTGAGCAAGAGATACATGTCACATATGTATTCCTTGTTGCCCAAATTAAATTGTCTGGAAATAATGATATTCATAACAACATACAGTAACATGTCAAAGCCATTAAGCCATAGTGCAACAAGGTGTACCACAATGCTTGTGTACATCGTTTGGCTTTCTCCTGTAAGACATATATGAAACAGAAGAAAATCAGCAGTCTGGTTTCTCTGCACTGTCATTCTTTGTCTTCTAGTCACAAAAACAAATCACAGCCTAATATATTAATCAAATGTGAATGTTATGAACAGTGTGGATACTCACTCTGACTGCAATTTACTACTGTGCTGATTTTTTCATATATTTAAATGAATGTCCAGGTACTGCCATCCCAGAGAGGGTAAGTGCTTCACTACTGTATGCAATTCACGGCAAACTGTGTGTCTGCAGCTCTCAAAGTCAAATTAGGTGATGGTGGATAGGTATAGGTTGTTATTTCAAACACCAGACAGTAATGCAAGCTGTAAACACATGCCATCGCACAAAAAAGAATGCATAATGTTGGAAAGCATGATAGTAAACATCCAACTTATGTGCTGGGCAATACAAGTGTACAAACAAACCTCTATTTTATTATTTATACAAGTGCAAGGTTCTAATACTTCTACTGCAGTCTTCATCTCAGGACTTGAAGCATTGGTTTGAAGGATATGATCACATATTGTTAGAGCAAAAAGAAATATGCACACAAGCATGGTCATCTTAAGTTTGCATTTCAGAAGTGCAAATTACAATAAAGGAAACAAAGACTGAGTATGCTACATCAGCACTTAAAACTGATTCCAGTATGAATAAAGAAGTATTATAATGAAAAAACAGAGAATAAATGGATTGCAGTACACACACTGGACACTGGTTGTACATATATTTCAGTTTCTAAATACATGTGTCATAATTTGAAATCTAACAATGGTGCAGTCTGTCCTTTATAAAAAGGGTGCTCACCATATTGGTCTGTAACATATCTGTCCGAAGTTACTTAGAATCCCATGAATGAGTCTACTGTAATTCATGTAAGGCTTTCTCTCCACATACAGAATGCAATGCATTAGATAACGTAGTCAGTGTCTTAAGGTCACATGCTCCAGAAAAGTCTAGCTGCCTTTGTGGACCATTTTAAGTCTAGCCAGTTTCCCTTTTGCACTCAAATTAACCTATCTAGTTTGGTTAGAAACTGGCTTTACCCATCCATAGTTAATAATTAAATATTATCCCTAATGAGAATATTTGGAATTATACCATAGATAATTTGAAGCATTTAGGAGGTACCTCTGTCCATTAGAAGTACAAGGAGCAATCCTGTGGCAAACATTTTTTCCGGGTTTAGGCTCCTAGGCAGTGAGACATTTCCCTGTGGTACATTTGACTGAGGACACATGGCTGAAGTGACAGTCAGCTGCAGAGAAATATGGCTGTTTGCAAATTCCCTGTGTGGAAAGAGAAGCCCACACTACCATGCTTACAGCTTTAATAACCAAATGCACAGGGGGAAAACAATGTCCATTGTCCACAACAGAACATGAGACAGCAGGCAATATGGCAGGAATCAGCAGCAGGCTGGCCAGAGACATGTCAGTGGCAGTAAAAATGCAGTGCACAATGGGCAGTGCCTTTATAATTGGAGTGTGTGAGCTACTACCCCCTTCACAGTGTCTAGGGAACATTACCTAAAACACATACTGGAGCATAAATGTGACTACAGTAGCCTGCAGGATTTCCTCCATGCTGTAGCACACTTTGACATGCTGTAGTTACATAACCATGTACTGTACAATGAGCACAACACTCAGTAGTTCTTCTGCCTCCATGCATTTGGTTATTAAAGCTGTGAGCATGGTAGTTTGGGCTTCTCTTTGCCCACAGGGAATTTGCAAACAACAATATTTCTCTGCAGCTGAATGTCACTTTAACCATGTGTCCCCAGTCAAATATAACATAGAGAAATGTCTCACTGCCTAGGTGCCTGAACCCATTTTTTCCCCATCTATAGAACCATGTTGCGCTTGAATGTGAACAGGGGATAACTTTGTTTTATGTGGATAGGAAGTCCGTTCCAGAGCAGAAGTATCCTCTCTGAGATAAATATATCTCTCCAAACTGTTCTTTTGATAATGTGGAATACGTTTGGGTCCCCAGACCCAGTATTTCTAATGCCATTTAACTTAACTGACATGCAGTAAATCCATACATATTGGGTCAGAGGATGCCCTGTATGCCAGATGCAAGTCACTTCTTAGCAGTCTGTAATATACCAAGTATAGTGACAGGGCCATGCAGGATATGTTGGTTTAGGCCTTGTTTCCTTTTAGTAATGTATTCCTGTGTACCTAAAAAGTACTTTTTCCTCTGTTTACCTTGTAAAGTATTCTGCAGTTGTGTACCTGATATCTTATTCCCATTTGCAGACAGTACTGTTGGGCTTGCATGGTTGTCCACTACACTGGTTACCAAAGAACCAAGCAAGCAAAGAAATAAACAAACAAGCATGCAGTAAGAAAGTACATCTGTGTACAGTAGCTATTTTCAGTGCAGACTGCAGGGTTTTCTAAAAGGTGATTGATTTATATTTTGTGAACCAGTGCTGTGTGTGTGTGCTCGCTCGGACATGCATATCAATATAAATCTATATGCATAGATATCTCTATCTGTCTAATCTATCTATCTATTTATCTGTCTATATGTATATATCTAGCTGTATATTTAAATTTTATATATATATATATATATATATATATATATATATATATATATATAAGAGCAAACGATACTCATGGGACATCCTTGTCTTATACTGCATGTCATGCATATTTCTTAATTCAACCACCCATTCAATAACACTCTTACTCTTATTATTTTGATATAATGATGTACATACTCTCCTAATTCTTGTAAGCTTTCCATACTTCTCCAAAGCAATATATCCTACTGTATTAAATGCCTTGTTAATATTACCTACCGTAAGTTTCACATCTTCCCTTTTACTTACAGTATCGTTCATATTTCTCATGCAACTAATAATTCATGACATCCTTTCTCTTTTATACCATATATACTTTCATCCATAATGTGCTGCATACTTCCTTCCATTTTCCTCTACTGTTGTTGTTTGTCTTTCGGCTTTTCCCGGTAAGGGGTCGCCACAGCGCAACTCCGGTCCGCTAATGATTGGTAATAGATTTTTATGAAACGCAAAGGTGCCAGCTCGATGCTCAACCTTCAAAAAAGGCATGCCCATTTACGCACGCATGTCTTTCGAACGCTACCCAACCGCGGGGAGGACATGCAGACTCCACACAGAAGGCACTTTCAAGCCAAGCCGAGAATCGAATGGGAGAACCTCTTGCTGTGAGGTAACAACGCTACTCAAAAAATGTTATAATCTGTGTTATTTAGTGTGATGGGGCACCATTTTTTATTTCATTTTTCTCACCTCTCTTTTATAGAAATGTTAATATCCTAGTACATAACTCTTCATAAACCAACCCTTCATTCAATTATTCATCCAGTAGATTTACAAAGTATTATCTTTTCCAATCCATTGATTTCTTTACATTCCATATGTTACACCACCTGGACTTGACACTGAATCAACATTTACTTTCCCAAGTACTTAATCAAATTCATGAATAGTAATTTATTTTTTCAAATTATTCCTTAAATTGTTTTGGAGGTTTTTTTTTTTTTTACTTTCCATTCTCTCTCATTCTGTTTACTCTTATACATATTTTCCACATGCTATACTACAATACTCATTTTATTTTATTTATTTTTATTTTACATTTGTTTATCGGGATAGTCTGACTGGACACACATCCATTTACAGTGGAGACCTGGGGAGAAATGCTCCACAATTAGATTAACATCAACATGATAATACAAACAATAATATAACAGTGATAATTGAAGTGCAGACATAAAAAGTGTCATACAATCCAGTCTAAACAATAAGCAATACAACAGCAGTAAGTGAGCAAATTTAGAGAGTACGAACCAAATCCTATGCAAGGGGGAATGCACGGTCCAAACCAAGTATCAAAATCACCAAATAGACCAGCAAGGCAGAACGGAGTTCAATATTCATTTATTTTTGTACTATAACAAACTAGTTTCGGCAGAAATTGCCTTCTTCAGTGTAGGACAGTACAGTCAAGTTCCTTGTCCTCATCCATTTAAATACAGACCATGAGCCAATAAGGCAAATAGGCTCATCAATATTAATGAGATGAAAAATTTTTTTAAATATAATTTTTGTAATCACAATATACAGAGTGTAACACTTCAGTGAGAAACAGTAAACATAGAGGACATAACAACCATAGATAAATGTAATAAAATTGGAATAATATAGTATAGCATATATATGTATAAACATATATAGTTTTTTGGCCATATGCAACATCTGCTAGACAAATATTTGTCCATACAAACAGTAGTAATTTCACATATCGACTACCTATATTATATTAATTCAGCAACCCAGACCCCCCATACCAAAATTACTGCTGCTTAGCAAACTTTTGTAATCACAATATACAAAGTGTAACACTTCAGTGAAAGACAGTGAAAATAGAGGACATAACAACCATAGATAAATGTAAAGGAATGAGATGAAATTAGAATAGATTGGTATAACATATATATGTAAAAACATATATATTTTTGGCCATAAGCAACATCTGCTAAACAAATATTCGTCCATACAAACAGTAATAGTTTCACATGTCGACTACCCATATTATATTAATTCAGCAACCCAGACCCCCCATACCAAAGTTACTGCTGATTAACAAACCCATATAGCTGGGTGTCAAGAACAAAAATCAAGCAAGGCAAAACAGAGATACATATATATCATTTGCATACGCAAATGTAAATTAATTCTTGAGATCAAAATAACCCAAACCTTAACAACAAAATAGGTCAACAGGGTTATTAAGACATACACATAATCTCCTATAAGTGATCATTTAGACCCGGATGGAACAAACCCCCCAGAGTTGTAATCCAATATTTTTCCTTTTGATCCATCCTGACATCACTACGCTCCTACCTGTCACATTTCAAACATATGGCAAGTGGGGGTACTATTTGCAAACAACTTACACTACATGGTGATGAACTTTTTGGTTCGTTTCCCTGTGGTCATTGTGGCTCCTGTCCGTATATGCCTAAATCTAAAGAATTCTCCAGTCGTAACACCAGCAGGATATTTACCATAAAGATCTTTGGTAATTGCAGTAGCGATTGGGTGGTGTACCTTGCTTCCTGTTATTGCGGGGCATTTTATGTGGGCCAAACTTCCAGAGCATTGAGATACAGAATGAATGAACATCGTAGTGATGTCAGGAACCATAAGGAGACTAGTGCCCTATATCAACATACATGCAAACATCCACAGGCAAAATTTAGTTTCATGGTCATTGATCGCATTTCTGGAGATAGAACTAACAAACAAGGTTGGCATGGTTTATTGGATCAAAAGGAAAAATATTGGATTACAACTCTGGGGGGTTTGTTCCATCCGGGTCTAAATGATCACTTATAGGAGATTATGTGTATGTCTTAATAACCCTGTTGACCTATTTTGTTGTTAAGGTTTGGGTTATTTTGATCTCAAGAATTAATTTACATTTGCATATGCAAATGATATATATGTATCTCTGTTTTGCCTTGCTTGATTTTTGTTCTTGACACCCAGCTATATGGGTTTGTTAATCAGCAGTAACTTTGGTATGGGGGGTCTGGGTTGCTGAATTAATATAATATGGGTAGTCGACATGTGAAACTATTACTGTTTGTATGGACGAATATTTGTTTAGCAGATGTTGCTTATGGCCACAAAAATATATATGTTTTTACATATATATGTTATACCAATCTATTCTAATTTCATCTCATTCCTTTACATTTATCTATGGTTGTTATGTCCTCTATTTTCACTGTCTTTCACTGAAGTGTTACACTTTGTATATTGTGATTACAAAAGTTTGCTAAGCTGCAGTAATTTTGGTATGGGGGGTCTGGGTTGCTGAATTAATATAATATAGGTAGTCGATATGTGAAATTACTACTGTTTGTATGGACAAATATTTGTCTAGCAGATGTTGCATATGGCCAAAAACTATATATGTTTATACATATATATGCTATACTATATTATTCCAATTTTATTACATTTATCTATGGTTGTTATGTCCTCTATGTTTACTGTTTCTCACTGAAGTGTTACACTCTGTATATTGTGATTACAAAAATTATATTTAAAAAATTTTTCATCTCATTAATATTGATGAGCCTATTTGCCTTATTGGCTCATGGTCTGTATTTAAATGGATGAGGACAAGGAACTTGACTGTACTGTCCTACACTGAAGAAGGCAATTTCTGCCGAAACTAGTTTGTTATAGTACAAAAATAAATGAATATTGAACTCCGTTCTGCCTTGCTGGTCTATTTGGTGATTTTCAAATTTAGAGAGTCTCATACATCAAGGCTTTAACATTGGATTAGTGAGATAGAATAAAAGAATAAAAAAATAATGATTAGACATGACATATTATACAATTTCAAGCTGACAGTAAGATACCTAACTGTAGCATATATAGGTTCATAGGTTCATAGGCTCATACTAGGCTATCTGCCCTAGGGCATTTATAAGCCTAGCTAGAGTGTGTATGGCTTTCGCCACCCATATTAAATTAATTTTGCTATGCCCTTTTTCAAGGTTAGTATACTGTGCCTCTGTCTAACAGTGACACAGAAGTGATACCTGGGGTAAACCTATGATCTCCCATCCACTCATCAAGATTCCTCTTGAAGAGAGTCAATGAGGGACTCTGCCTAACCTGGACTGGGATTTTATTCCAGAGTGAAGGGAGCCTCTGGGTTATGAATCTGTCCCTCCAGCATGTCCTATTTATTTCAGTGCTGAGGTTCAAGTCTCTCGAGCGCATAGCTCGATGGGATTTGGATTTTCTGAGGTGCAGCATGTCCATTAATTCCGGGTTGGACATGGCTTTATACGTCAGGCACAGATCGCCTCTGAGCAGGCGGTATGCCACTGAGTAGAGCTGGAGTTTCTTTAACCGGGCAGCATACGGCATCTGTTTGAGCCCTTGATTCTCTTGGTGAGGTACTTTTGGGGTCTTTCCAGTTGCTGCAGGTGTCTGGTAAGGTACATCCCAAAAGGGGCATTGTACTCAATTATGGGCCTGATGAGGGATGAGTAAAGAGGCACGATGACCTCCCTGATCTAGATGTGAATCCCTTCATGATTAGGTGGGCTATATAAAATGTTTTTCTAACCACTTTGGCCACGTGGTTGTCAAATGAGAGATTGCTATCAACTTGGGTCCCCAGGTCCCTAATTACTTCTTCTGTACTTAATGGATTACCACCTATGTGGTAATTTGTGGGCACTTTGTTTTGCCAAAGGGATGACTATACACTTTTGGCGTTTAGCTTGAGGCCATGGCTCTGGCACCAGTTGTCTGTTTCTATGAGGCCCTTTTGGAGGATGCTTGTGTCGGCTGGAGAGTCTATTATGGCGCCCAGTTTGCAGTCATCTGCGAACTTGGTCAGCCACAGTCCTTCCATGTTGGCCTGTACCTCCGAGAAATATATACCGAACAAGAGAGGTCCCAGGACTGAGCCTTGTGGGATGCCACTTGTAACTGGTTTGGAGTCTGACATGGCTCCAGCTATTCTAACCATGTGGGTTCTGTCCTTGAGCCAGTTTGTAACCCATCTAGTGACATAGGGGTTTATATTTAAGCTGGTGAGCTTATCTATAATGCCCAAGTGGGGTATTGTATCAAAGGCTTTTGCGAGGTCCAGGTAGGCTGTGTGGACCACCTTCCCCTTGTCAATGGCCTTGGTGACTGTTTCAAAGAAATCGACCAGGGTCAAGAGGCAGGATCTGCCCTTAACAAAGCCGAACTGGGTAGGATCCAGTGTCTGCAGGTCCCCAATATCTTTATTTATAAGGTCCATGATGATCCTTTCCATAGCTTTGCAGACCAAGCTAGTGAGACTTATGGGGTGATAGTTTCCAGGATCCGTTGAGGCACCACCTTTGTGGAGAGGGACCACTGTTGCTGTACGCCACTCTTTGGGTACATATCCTGTAGTAAGGCTGAGATTGAACAGTAGTTTTAGGTTTGGGTTTAGCTCTTCTTGGAGTTCATGTAGAACGCAGCCCGGGACACTGTCTGGTCCCATTGATGCTGTGTTTCTTGCTTTGGATAGGGCAGCTCTTACCTGAGCATCTGAGATGTCAGGGGGGCAGCACTCTGCTGGGATAGATATTAGCCCTTTGGTGGGGAGGGAGAAGTTTGCGCTGAACCTGTCAGCTAGGATGTTGGCAATGTCTGTGGGTTCGGTGTATTTTTTGTCATTTTGGACTAATTCTGAGCATATCTGGGAATTCCCACCCAGGTTCCTAACATAACTAAAGAAAGCCTTGTGATTATCCTTAGTGTCCTGTGCAATTTTTCTCTCGAAGCTGGCCTTAGATGATTTTATGAATGCCCGTAGTTTTTTGCTAATACTGATCAGAGATGCCTTCCCTTTTTGGGATTTTGCTCTATCATGTAGTAGCTTCCTCCTTCTATTGTATAATTTGTTTATGGCTGGGGTCCACCAGACAGGACATCTGCCTTTGGAGGATTGGGTCTTGGTTTTATTTGGGATTGCATGATCTATACATTCCTGAAGGTGTTCATAGAATGCATTTATGAAGGATTTTGCGGTCTGGGCCGTATTATCCACAGGCCCGGGGGCTTTGAAGGATTCCACCTTGGTTTTGAGGAGTGTGAAATTTGCTTTAGAGAAGTTTTTCACTGTGGTTTTCTGGGCATGGGGTGGGGTCGGGATGTGAATATCCAGTGAGATTTATTTATGGTCTGATCTTACCAGTGAGGGATACACTTCTGGTCTGGAGCATAGAGTCCCCATGTTGGTGATGATCAGGTCCAGTATGTTTTCCCCTCTTGTGGGAGTTGTTCCATAGCATTTGAGTTTATAAATTCTAGGAACCTTTGGGCTAGGGAGTTGGAGCTAGAGTAATGCTCCCAGTCTATGGTTGGGTAGTTGAAGTCACCCAATATAATGGTGTTTGGAGAGACCTTCATATTTTCCAGTGTTCTCAGGAAGGCCGAGTGGGGTTCCTGGGTTTGGGAGGGTGGTCTGTAGCAGGCTATAAACTGGAAGGCAGTTTTACCCACTGTTAGTTGCACATGGATAGTCTCTGATGCTTCGTGCTGTGCCACCAACCTGGAGGTGTGGGTATCTTTGTGAATATTGATACTCCCCTCCTTTTGTGGTTCAGTCCAAGTTTTGGGGCGAAAAGCATGGTATGAGGTATAACCTGGTAGTGCTGGGGTGCTCTCGAGCCTTGAACCAGGTTTCTGTTACTGCACAGATATCAATGTTCTCCATGCTAAGGAGAGTTTCGAGTGCATGCATCTTGAGGTTTAGACTTCTGGCATTGAATAGCATTACTCTTAGTTTCTTATCCCTTGTGATACCTATGGAGGTGGGTTTGTCTTTTGAGCCTTGCCTAAAAAAGGCACTATGGGGGTAGCAAGAGCCTTTGCCAATATCAGAAAGCCCAGGGGTGACAGGTGCAAGCCGTCCCTAGCGAAGCATCGTGGCTTGTCGAGCATGTCATCCCAGGCTGACAGGCATTGAATCCCCTTTGAATGACACCAATACTTAAGCCAATTGTTGAAATTGATAATCTTGTCTTCATACTGTGGCATCATTCTTGGTGAGGGTAAGATGCTACTCAAGGTCAGGGTCATACCAGCCTGGGCTACATGCTCAGAGAGCTCCTTTATGTCTCTTTTCATGTAGTCCAGGGAGGTACGTCTCAGGTCATTCACACCAGCATGGACAATGACTGAGTCATATTTGTACTTGCCTTGGAGTGACCTGAGTGCTTGTGTTATGTGGCGTATCCTAGCACCCGACAGGCAGCTCACCGTGACCTTCTCCTTGTTCAGCCTGGTGAGTGGGACGTCAGTGTGCCTGATGATAGAGTCACCTATTACAAGTGTATCAGGTGTGTTGTTTAGCCTTAAGAGCTGTGACTGTTCGTCACACTGGCTTTGTGAGCTATGTGTTGCACGTGTTTTGTTTTGGGGTAGTGGTTGCTTGGGTGTCTGCTTTGGAGGTCTCTGCTGCTTAGGCAGATTTTTATTTAGAGCCTCCAAGTATGTTTTTGCGTGTTTATGTGTTTGGTTTGCTGTCGTGGTAGGTCTATGTGAGTCTGGAATTGTAGTGAGTGTGGTTTCCTTCTCCTCCTGACTGGTTACGCCAGTACTGAGTTGAGAGAGCTTAGCCTCCAGTTTGGCTATATGGTTGCATCTCTCACATGTGTTGGAATTTGTTGGGAGGAGGAGAAGGTTGTCTGTGTACATGAGGCAGTTGTAACATTGCCTCAAGATTCCCAGATTCACCAGCTGGACTGGAGAGGAGATTGACAACTGACCTTTGGACATGCTAGAATAATATTGGGAATTCCTTTATAATTGAAAACAAGGGCCAGTGGGGAGTGAGGGTGTAGTGCTTTTAATTTTTAGTGCTGACATATAATTGCTTTAGTGAGCAAGTGCCAGGTAACTTAAATGCAATGTGTTACAGGTAACTTAAATGCAAAAATGACAAACAGTAACTTTCTTTCAAGTGAAACAAGGAAATAAGTACAGTAAGCAATGCAGATATCACTAGGGATCCACAGAAGCTGAAAAGCGTTTTAGGTGGAATTAGCTTTTCAGGGAAATAACAAGCATACAAACAAAACTAGATTCAGCAGGTCTGGATCTAGTCTATGCTACAGCAAACAAGGTGTACCAATTACAGTAAGAAATAGTTAAAATATGCAGGCACTATAAGGCTTTAACCAGAAATTCCCAGCTCAGAAGGGCAGAGTCCAGCCTCTTACTCTCAACTCAGTACTGGCGTAACCAGTCAGGAGCATATATACAGTAGAGATAGCAGGAAGGAAGGTGTAAAGTGTGCTGAGATTGTGAAATTCATGTGATACATGGACATAGCCATGTATTAATAAGATGTGATTTGAGATAATTTTTGAAATGTACATTAGTGGGGCCAGAGGTCAGAGAAGGGGGGAGGTTATTCCAGAATCTAGCTATGGCATGATAAAAAAGAGCTTTCCCTGAGTTGTTGTTAGCTTTAGAGATGCAGAGGAGGGATTTCTCAGTAGATCGGAGAGGATGATTAGTTCTGTATGGAGAAAGTATCTGGCTTAGTGCTGTTTTTTTAAGATGTCTAACAATATTAAAGGCAATGACTAGCTGGTGGTAACTGAGTAGCTGGGGAAGTTCTAACCATTGTAGTTCCTTTAGAAATTGACAGTGATGGGTTCTGAAGGAGGAGTTGTTAGCAAACTTGGCGATTTTATTGTAACATGATTCATGTCTGGTGAAATCAAGTTTTCTGACTTGGGTAAGAATTGGCACGGCATACATTAGAGTGGAGAGTAGATGCGTTTAGGCTAGAGTGATCTGTGCCTGTTCTGAGAGGAATTGTTTATGCCTATATAGGGTTCCCATTTTTTGTGGTCCTTTTTTATGGTTTGTGAGATATGGACATCGAAGAGTAGGTTATAGGTTCATAGGTTCATAGCTTCATAGGTTCATACTAGGCTATCTGCCCTAGGGCATTTATAAGCCTAGCCAGAGTGTGTATGGCTTTCACCACCCATTTTAAATTAATTTTGCTATGCCCTTTTTCAAGGTTAGTATACTGTGCCTCTGTCTAACAGTGACACAGAAGTGATACCCAGGGTAAACCTAAGATCTCCCATCCACTCATCAAGATTCCTCTTGAAGAGAGTCAATGAGGGACTCTGACTAACCTGGACTGGGATTTTATTCCAGAGTGAAGGGAGCCTCTGGGTTATGAATCTGTCCCTCCAGCATGTCCTATTTATTTCAGTGCTGAGGTTCAAGTCCTCGAGCGTGGTTCGATGGGATTTGGATTTTCTGAGGTGCAGCATGTCCATTAATTCCGGGTTGGACATGGCTTTATACATCAGGCACAGATCGCCTCTGAGCAGGCGGTATGCCACTGAGTAGAGCTGGAGTTTCTTTAACCGGCAGCATACGGCATCTGTTTGAGCCCCTTGATCCTCTTGGTGAGGTACTTTTGGGGTCTTTCCAGTTGCTGCAGGTGTCTGGTAAGGTACATCCCAAAAGGGGCATTGTACTCAATTATGGGCCTGATGAGGGATGAGTAAAGAGGCACGATGACCTCCCCTGATCTAGATGTGAATCCCTTCATGATTAGGTGGGCTATATAAAATGTTTTTCTAACCATTTGGCCACGTGGTTGTCAAATGAGAGATTACTATCAACTTGGGTCCCCAGGTCCCTAATTACTTCTTCTGTACTTAATGGATTACCACCTATGTGGTAATTTGTGGGCACTTTGTTTTTGCCAAAGGGGATGACTATACACTTTTTGGCATCTAGCTTGAGGCCATGGCTCTGGCACCAGTTGTCTGTTTCTATGAGGCCCTTTTGGAGGATGCTTCTGTCGGCTGGAGAGTCTATTATGGCAGTCATCTGCGAACTTGGTCAGCCACAGTCCTTCCATGTTGGCCTGTACCTCCGAGAAATATATACCGAACAAGAGAGGTCCCAGGACTGAGCCTTGTGGGACGCCACTTGTAACTGGTTTGGAGTCTGACATGGCTCCAGCTATTCTAACCATGTGGGTTCTGCCCTTGAGCCAGTTTGCAACCCATCTAGTGACATAGGGGTTTATATTTAAGCTGGTGAGCTTATCTATAATGCCCGAGTGGGGTATTGTATCAAAGGCTTTTGCGAGGTCCAGGTAGGCTGTGTGGACCACCTTCCCCTTGTCAATGGCCTTGGTGACTGTTTCACAGAAATCGACCAGGTTTAAGAAGCAGGATCTGCCCTTAACAAAGCCGAACTGGGTAGGATCCAGTGTCTGTAGGTCCCCAATATCTTTATTTATAAGGTCCATGATGATCCTTTCCATAGCTTTGCAGACCAAGCTAGTGAGACTTATGGGGCGATAGTTTCCAGGATCCGTTGAGGCACCACCTTTGTGGAGAGGGACCACTGTTGCTGTACGCCACTCTTTGGGTACATATCCTGTAGTAAGGCTGAGATTGAACAGTAGTTTTAGGTTTGGGTTTAGCTCTTCTTGGAGTTCATGTAGGATGCAGCCCGGGACACCGTCTGGTCCCATTGATGCTGTGTTTCTTGCTTTGGAGGCGGCAGCTCTTACCTGAGCATCTGAGATGTCAGGGGGGCAGCACTCTGCTGGGATAGATATTAGCCCTATTGGTGGGAGGGAGAAGTTTGCTGAACCTGTCAGCTAGGATGTTGGCAATGTCTGTGGGTTCAGTGTATTTTTTGTCATTTTGGACTAATTCTGAGCATATCTGGGAATTCCCACCCAGGTTCCTAACATAACTAAAGAAAGCCTTGTGATTATCCTTAGTGTCCTGTGCAATTTTTCTCTCGAAGCTGGCCTTAGACGATATTATGAGTGCCCGTAGTTTTTTGCTAATACTGATCAGAGATGCCTTCCCTTTTTGGGATTTTGCTCTATCATGTAGTAGCTTCCTCCTTCTATTGTATAGTTTGTTTATGGCTGGGGTCCACCAGACAGGACGTCTGCCTTTGGAGGATTGGGTCTTGGTTTTATTTGGGATTGCATGATCCATGCATTCCTGAAGGTGTTCATAGAATGCGTTTATAAAGGATTTTGCGGTCTGGGTGTATTATCCACAGGCCTGGGGGCTTTGAAGGATTCCACCTCGGTTTTGAGGAGTGTGAAATTTGCTTTAGAGAAGTTTTTCACTGTGGTTTTCTGGGCATGGGGTGGGGTCAGGATGTGAATATCCAGTGAGATTAGTTTATGATCTGATCTTACCAGTGAGGGATACACTTCTGGTCTGGAGCATAGAGTCCCCATGTTGGTGATGATCAGGTCCAGTATGTTTTCCCCTCTTGTGGGAGTGGTAACAAGTTGTTCCATAGCATTTGAGTTTATAAATTCTAGGAACCTTTGGGCTAGGGTGTTGGAGCTAGAGTAATGCTCCCAGTCTATGGTTGGGTAGTTGAAGTCACCCAATATAATGGTGTTTGGAGAAACCTTCATATTTTCCAGTGTTCTCAGGAAGGCCGAGTGGGGTTCCTGGGTTTGGGAGGGTGATCTGTAGCAGGCTATAAACTGGAAGGCAGTTTTACCCACTGTTAGTTGCACATGTATAGTCTCAATTTCTACACAGAGGAGTTTAAGGGTCTCTATTACTAGAATGAACGCTTAAATGTTCGAATCTGTAAAGGTTGACCTTTACAAATTGAACATTTAAATGTTCATAATAGTAAAAAAGTATATAAAAAAACATGTAGAAAGGGTTTAGGTAGGGGGGCAAGCACCCCTGCACCCCCCACATTAGGGGGCTGTGCCCCCCCACACCCCCCGCTTCTTAAATATACTAACTCTGAGATTGCACTTCAGTGAACTACAGTGCGGAAATGGGAAATTTCCCATTCCCTACACTGTAGTGCGATCTTGGAGTTTGTATATAAAAGTAGGGGGGTGTGGGGGTGCCGGGGGGCTTGCCCCCCTGTTTAAACCCTTTAGTTTTTTTCTATTGTATTTTTTTTTTTTAACTTTTGTAAAATTTTGATCGCTTAACTGTGCGATCTCTAAAGGTCGACCTTTAAAGATTCAAACATTTAAGCGATCAAGCATCTAATATAGACCCGAGTTTAATATGGTCAGAGGGAGATATGATGGTACCATTTTTGGAAGAGATTGAAAAGGATAGGGGGGTAGGTATAGATTTGTTGGGGGTGAAAAGTAGCAATTTTGTCTTATTGGGTTTAGGATTAGTTGGATATCAGTAATCCAGCTTTCTACAGAACTGAAGGATTCTTGTGTGAGTTGTTGTAGAGTGGAAAGAGATGGAGCAGTGAAGATAAGAGTTGAATCATCAGCATACTGTATAAGGGAGACATGCTGGTTGGAGGTGTGTAGATTGTTGGTAAATATGGAGAAGGGTAGTGGGCCTAAAATTGAGCCTTGTAGTATGCCTATCGTAGTAACTTGCTCTTGTGTTCTTTTTACCTCTCCTTTACATTTTTCATTTCCCTCATTATACTAATATCCTCCTGAACTGTTTTACCAAAATAGGTGGATACCTCCTTCCTTCTCCCTTGTAAATAATATCTTTGCCTAAACAGTAATGTCTTAAATCTTCTTGATTTCTTTTGCGTATTTCTTTTTCCATAGTTACATCTAGAATTTTGACTGCTTTTTTTTCTGCAACACAGCCACTTGGGAACAGAATATACTTCTTGAGTTGCATATTATATTTCCACCTTACAATTTTTCTGTTTAAAGTCTTTCTTCTCTTGTCAGGAATCTTACATTCTCTAACAGAATAACATCCATAGATTCATAGAGCCATAGATTGTTACTAGGCTAATGGCCCAGGGGGCCTTTCGTAGCCTAGCCAAGTTGAGGGCCAGGCATTTTTAAGCTATCTCTATCCATAAGGGACATGGGGCAGGCCTTATGTAAATTTACTATTTCCCATCCACTGGTCCAAGTTGCACTTAAATTGGGTAATAGATGAGCTCAGCTTCTCATAGATGGGAAGCCAGTTGCATAATAGGGGCAGTTTCTGGGATACATATGTATCTCTAGCATATTCTGTTTAAGTCAGAGACAAAATTCAGGTCCCTAGACCTTGTATTTTTGGTAGAGTTTGACTTATGAATATGCAGGAGATTCATAAGTGTGGGATTGTAAGCCAGACATAGATTACCCCTGGGGAATCTACAGGAGACTGAGTAAGGGGAAATGACTTTAAGGAAGTCTGTGTAAGGCAGGTTTACTGCACCTTGTTTTCCTTTTACAAGGAACCTCTAAGGTTGCTGTAGTTGCTGCATATGCCTGGTCAGGTACATACCGAAGGGAGCATTGTACTCTAGGACTGGTTTGATAAGGGCAGAGTACAGTGAGATAATGACATATTTGAACTTAGATGCCATGCCCTCACTTGTAAGTTGTACTATATAAAAAGATTTCTTTACCACTGTGGTCTTTTGGTGTTTGAAGGTAAGGCTACTGTGTACATGCGTATCCAAATCCCTGACCACTAGGTCAACTCTTAGGGTCATATTATCAATATGGTAATTAAACAACAGTTCAGGCTACAACTATACAAGTCAGTGATAACCCCTAGCTTGCAGTCATCTGCATATGTAGTCAGTCATTAACCTTCAGTGCTTGCTTCCACTTTAAAGAACTGAATGACAAAAGGGAGTGGGCCCAGTACTTGAGCCATGGGGAAATCTCTAGTGACTGGTCTCTTGGTGGAGGTGGATTTGGCCTCACCTATTTTAACCTCCTGGATCCTATCATTGAGCCAGTTGGCTATCCTTCATGTGAAGAAAGGGTTTATATTTAATTTAGTGTGCTTATTTCTAATTCCTGAGAGGGGAACTGTATAAAAATCATAGGCCAGGTCGAGGTAAGCTGTGTGCAGAGTCTTGCCCTCATCCATTGCTTTGGTGACAATCTCAAAGATGTCCACCAAATTTAAAAGGCTTGACCTTCCTTTAACAAAGCCAAATTGTGATGTCTTCAACATCTGCAGATTACCTATGTCCTCATTTATCATGTCCATGATGTTTCTTTCCATTGCCTTACATATGAGGCTGGTTAGGCTTATGGGCCTGTATTTACATGGATTGGTGGTTGGATCTCCTTTGTGCAGGGGAATGACAGCAAACATCTTTCATTCCTTGGGCACAAAATCTGACAGCAGGCTCCAGCTGAGAAGTGATTCAAGTGGACCAAAGAGGTTATGGTTCATGCTATTTATTAACTATCCTCGAATGTTATCAGTGACAATCAGTGCAGTGATTTTGGCCTTCGAAAATGCATTTATGACCCATTCCCTAGTGATGGTTTGGGGATTGGGGTATGCAGTATTTCCTTTGGAATATTATGGGGGAGTGGGGAAGAATTTTGAGCTGAACCTGTCAGCCAAAAGGTTGGCAATGACCTCTGGTTCAGTGTGGATGATGCCATATACAATAAGTTTTGGGCATTTTTGCCTATTTCTCTTGAGGTTATGGACATAGCTGAAGAAAGCTTTGTCATTGTTCGTTGCCTGAGAAGATATTTCTTCTTCAAATTTAATCTTTGAAATATTAATTAACACTCTTAGCTGCCTGTTTAGACTGATTGTTTTTTTTTTAGTATGTCGGGCTTTATTCTTTCTATGTTCAGCCAAGATTTTTTTTTCATTTGTTGTACAACTGATTGATATTGTGATTTCACCAAGGTGGTTTGTCTTTTGAGTTTGTCTTATTCTTAATATGCATGGGCACTGTTCGTTCTACATATCTATCAATATGGCTGTACAGGGAATTTGTAAATAGCTCAGCATATGCTATGGTCTTTACTGGATTTGCTGGTGCTTGGAATTTCGCCAAGGTGTCATGTAGTAGAGACAGGTTAGCCCAGAAATAGTTTCTAAAGGTTTTTGGTTCTGATGGGTCCCTGGATTTAATTTTTATTTTGACCAATAGTGCCTTATGATCAGATCTGATGATATTACATTGGATGCAGAAAATTTCTCCCACATGTGTGTGAGTACAAGGTCAAGGATGTTTGTACCCCTGTTAGGACAATGGACCAATTGTTCCAGGATGTTGGTATTAATGAAGTTTATGAATCACTGGGCTTGTACATTAGAACTGGTTTAGGATTCCCAATCTATAGGCAGTTAGTTAAAGCCGCCCCATAAAGATCATATTGGGTTGAATGGTGAGGGATTCTAGTTATATTGAGATAGGTAGTATGGGTTTTCTGGGACATGGAGGGGGACCTATAGATTGCAAGGATATGGTACAAGAGCCTGTCTATGGTGAGTTGCACATGTATGAGTTCCAATGGGTCATGCACTTTAACTAGTCTGGATGTGAGGTTGTTTTTAATATAGACTGGGACTCCTCCACCTTTAGTTCCCTCCTTTGCAGTAATTGAGCTAATGCTGAAAACGACATTATAACTTTGCATTGTTAGGGTACTGTCTGCAACTTTAAACCATGTCACCATTACTACACAGATGTCTACACTCTCCAGGGAGATGAAGGCTTGCCGGGAGTGGAGTTTCTTGTTAAAACTTGCAGGATTGAGCAGTACCACCTTCAGATATTCCTTTGTAGGTTCATTTAAGTCAGGAGGTTTGTCAGTTTGGCATTTCCCAAAAAAGGAACTATAGGGACTGGAATGGTCTTTGCCAATATCCAAAAGCCTAGAGGGGATAAGTGCAGACCATCTCTGGCAAAGCAGCACTGTCTCTCAGCCATGTCCTTCCAGGCCATCAAATATTGTACCCCCTTGGAATGACACCAGAAGCTAAGCCAGTTGTTAAAATCAGTCATTTTCTGTTGGTAACGTGGCATCATCCTTAGAGAAGGTAGTATGGTGCTCAGTGCTAGGCTCACACCTGCCTGAGACACATAATCAGTGAGCTTGATCATGTCTCATTTCATACAGTCAAGGGAGGTATGTCTCAGGTCATTAACACCAGCATGGACTATGACAAAGTCATACAGGTATCTGTGGTTCAATGAACTGAGTGCCTTTTGACTTGATGGATCCTAGTTCTGAAAAGGCAGATAACCATGACTGTCTCCTTACTCAGACTGGTGATGGGGACATCAGTGTGCCTTGCTATAGAATCACAAATGATCAGGAAACTTGTTTGTGTGCTGTTTTTTTCTTAAGGGCTTAGCAGTAGAGGCACTGGATACAGTATTACTATGTGTAACTGTGGATGGTGTTTTCATGGAGTGTTTACATGATGGCTGATAATCCTTTGTCATTTAAGCTGTGCAGGAGGTCTTAGTGTTTTGGGAAGGTTATGTGTAAGTGCCTCAGCATAATTAATTTTATGTGTAGTCTTTACTCTGTGCAGTAGATGTGGTGCAAGTTTTACTGACAGCATCTATAGGATTAGTTTTGGTTATATGAGAGAGTTTTGCCTTCAGCATTAAAGTGTATTTGCGCCTCTTGCATACTTTATCTATTTTATTATGAATAAGTAGGTTGTCAGTGTATAAGAGGCAGTTGCTACAATGCCTCAGAATACCTATCTCAAACAGACTAGCCACAGAGAGAGTCGGAAAGTACATATCCAAGGCCACTGATGTACCAGGGAGGAGTGAAGGATATTTAAACACTGAATAGGTCAATAACACAAGGAACTTGATGAGTAACACTCAGCTGTGTACAAACTAGATGCTCTAGTAGTTAAAAACATTCTGACTAGGCAGTAAGGGTATTTTAAGGGATACTTATACTATGAAACATTGGTTTCTACACAGACTACAAAGATATCAGTGTCTATACGTTTAAAATTCACATCACATTTAGCACACCGTTCCAGTATCCCTATCCTTCTTATAGGTCATTAATATTGTTGACATTTACTGAAGGAACCCTGTTTTTATGTTTAGGAAAATATTTTTACATTTTTGTTGTCTTACTTTTACTAATTCCCCAATTGAATATTTATTCCTGGGTTTATGTACAAATAATCCCTGATGCTCAGAGTCAAAATTTCACTGGCTAGAACTTCAAAAAATATTAGTATTGATCCCTGACCTGTCTTCCAGCATGCACACACTCTCTCTCTCTCTCCTCATTTCCCCTCCATATTTTGTTTTTCTTTCATAAGTTTTTATTTGCCAAGTTCACTCTCTCTCCCAGCCTCTTGTCTTACCTTGTGTATGTTTTTTTTCATTTGTCCTTTTTTTTATTATTTACACTTTGCTCTTGACAATCCATCCAAGAGTATCCTTTTTTTAAAACAACCTCCATTCAGGAATATATTCTGCCTGTATGTCTTGTCCACCCATACTGGTTACATTGCATCTTCTCTCAATTGTTAATTAAATGAGAAAAGTCCCCACCAAAAAAACATTATTTAGGCTGGCCAGCATACTTTAATGTCTCTCTATAATTGGCCAAAAAATGAGACTTCACCATGTTGTTTTTACATTTCAAAATCACTTTCAATCTCCACCTTAATATGTTTCTCTCATCTCTAACTTTACAATATCAGTAGTGTCGCATCGACTCCGCATGCATTTTTTAACATTGTCTTCTTCCAGTTCATCAGTTCTAAATGTCAAAGTAAGATTTTTTTAACATTTAAGTTACTAACAGAAAACAAATAATTGTTCCACTGATGTCCTTTTTTGTTACAAAGTTCCATCAATTTCATCAGTCCAATGGTTGCAAATATTAAGTCACAAAAAGTCTGTGTCCCAATACAAATAATAGACATATTTCTTGATTTTTAAAACCCAGAAGAGTTACCAAATTGTCACACACATAATATCTGTCTAGTAGGGTTGTTATTTGTTCTTATTCTCTTCTCTTCTTTTTAAAATGTTTTAGTAACAGTTTGTTGCTGCTCTCCTCTATTGACAGCTGTCAATTATGCATGTATTTCAGTTCTGCATGATCTGCTGCCACAAAACAAGACACCTTCTCAGTCTGTTGCTGTTTTCCTCTATTACGTTTTAACTGCTGCATTATTTGCTGCTACATTACCTGGTTCCTTTTCCACATTACCATCCTCAGTACTTCTGAAAAGTTATCTGCAGTCTTATCGCATGAAATAGAACTGACACCTGAATCATCCTGCCTAATTTTTTTAAGAGAATATCAGCTGTAAGCCCTCCCAATGCCATTTCTCTTATCTGTACCACTTCAATAGACTTGTCTTACTTCCTTCTCCATAGAGACAGCTAAACACTGCTCATTAGTAACATCCACCATGCAGGAATCTTTTGATTACATTCTGAAGCTCCATATTAACTATATTTTTTCTCCATATTCTCACTTTCCATCTCCAAATTCTCCATATCTTTTCTCCCCTCCTCCATGCTGCTGCTTCCCTTAGGCCTCTTCCTTTCTGTAGGAAACCTCTGACACTATCTAGTGTATCCAAGTGTAGGGATTCTTTATATATATATATATATATATATATATATATATATATATATATATATATATATATATACACATATAAAGTACTCATTTACAACATATTAACATATTTGTAAATATCTACAAATGTAAAAAAAAAGATATATATATATATATATATATATATATATATATATATATATATACACACACAAGTATATTTACACATATTCATAATTTCCTTTACAATCAGACACATTTTCATCCCTATAAGAAACCCACTCCTTTTTCCATAACAACCATCTGATTTTGCTTAATACTATTGCTAAAATGCATTTACCATTAACATAATTTAATTTATTCTTTTATTCCATATAACCCATATTATATAAAATAACTTTGCATGTATTATTTTAACAAATTATTTACTTCTATTCTTATAATATCAATATTTAATCACATCCATGTTTATTTTATCCTCTTCTTTTATATCTTTTTAAAAATCTGCATACATAGTTTTCCCCCATAACTTATTTTACTGTTTTATATTTCAAAAACACATGCTCTTTAGTTTCTTCTTCTTAACAATGTAAACATATTTTATCACATTTCATTTTATATGGTGTATTTCCCTGTACTGATTATTTATCTAGTACCAATCTCCACAAAAAAAAAAAAAAAAAACTTGACATTCTACTTTCTAATTACACAGCTTGCTTCTTATTTTTATACTTATCATTTTTTACTGTTAGATTTTCCCAAGGTTTTAAATGTAATGTTTTATCATTACATTCTCTTTGTCTATATCATCAATTTTTATTTTCCACAAAAACATTTTTGGTAGCATTTTATTTCTTCATTTATACACTTTTTTCTCTTTTACTTTTTAACCATACCCCTAAATGTATCAAACTTATATTTATTCAGTTTTACTACTAATCTCTCATCTTTTGCATTTATGAATTGTAAACTTTGTAGAAATTTAATGAAGCAGCATATACCACTTGATTAAGTAACACTAAACCTCCTTCCTCTTTGTTTACATATAAAAATCTTCTTTTAATTGAATTAAATCTAGAACCCATATAAATGAAAACAAATATTAGCAATAATTCCTTTTTGAATACTGTTGGCAACATAAAAAAAATGCTTGCTAAGCATGCTGTTTTTCTCATCAGAATTTATCAAATAAGCCTATTTTTCTGAATGATAATTTATATGTTCTCCAGAATAAAGCAGGTTTGTTTTATCTCTTCTATTGTTTTTCCCAAAGAATTCTACTTATGTCATTATTCCCAAATGTTATGCCTAACACAGAAATTTAATTCACAGAAAAATATATTTCTCCATTTTTACTACTACTTTTCTCTTTATTTAAAGCCATGTCTACCACCTCTAGACACTTATTTGTACAAATTATAACTTCTTTTATCCAATTGTCTTTTTGCAATTACTATAAGGTTAGTTGCATATGTGAACAGGACTGGAATTCTTATCCCTTTGGGTGTTCTATGCCCTGGCTTCATCATTTCATAATTTATTTCATATACTATCATATTCATAACTAATGCAAAGAGTATACAATTCATTGGATACCCCTGTTTTGCACCACTCTTCATATGTACCTCTTGGCTTAACCAGCCATTTACAAGTATTTTACTTACAATACCTAACATACATAGTTTCCTAACTTTAAAACTTATATTATTTCATTACTATACATATAATTTCACACCCACTTGTATCAAATGTTTTATTAAGGTCACCTATCATAAATTTTGCTTTTTCTTTTCTATTCATAATATCATCCACAGTTTCAACTATCATTAATCATTTTTGACAACCCTTCCCCTTTATGCTATACATACAAACTATCTTCCATAATATTTTGCATCCTTTCCCTTTATACTATATATATATATATATATATATATATATATATATATATATATATATACTGAAAAAAATGCCGTAAGGAAGACCACTATATAAATTAAAAACTTCACTGAAATTCAAAAAATACACGCAAGGCTCAAACCAGATGATTAAGCTTTCATTCTTTATGGTTATAAGAACTTCATCAGAGTAAATATAAGATAGTAAAATGTCTGGAATACATAAGATGAATTCACATGTGGGTATACAGTAACCAATGGAACAATAGCTATGTTTATGTACAGTCACCAATAGTCAAACAATAATACATTTCAACTGAGCATATAACTATGTACAAATATACATAAATTACATAATGTATGAGTAGGATGCTAAAAGAGAGCGTATGCATGACAGTGAGAAAAGAACAAATTAGTTATACCATCTCAAAGCCCATTTGACATTAATGGTTTCATTTAAATGAGGTGTCATTGCTGCATTAAGGAGCAGTTGCCACTTGAGTTCTCTAAACTCAAGAAACAAATCAGTATTCCCAAAAAATGCATCTACTTGTTCTAAAACTAGAAACTGAAATTTGTGAAAATCATTGCATATAGTACTGTGTTTAGCTAATGCATTATTAGTATTAACTGTTCTAACAGCTGCCTGGTGCTCTTTAATCCGATCAGAGAGCTTTCTCGAGGTTTTACCTATGTAAAAACTTTTGCTTGATGAACAAACAGCAGCATATACCACTGAAACTGAATGATAATCAACATGTCTCAAGAAGGTGACAGTATATTTACAATGCATAAAAGTAAAGTGAGTCCCTTTAAAAATGTGCGGGCATACAACACATTTATTGCAGCAAAACATTCCATTAACACTTATGTCAGGAATGGGATTAATAAGAAATTGTTTGTCTCTGTTCTCAAAGTGCATGCGTGTAGTCTTAAATCTTTTAAATGTAAAAGTTGGTGAAGGTCCAAGAACTGTATGCAAGTATTGAGAATCAGATAATAAGTCCCAGTTGTAACTAATGATTTGTCTAATGTGGGACATGTCCCTTGAAAATTGCAAAGGGAAGCTTAAAGTCATGTCAGTATTATCAGTCCTTTTAGGTCAAGTTTCAAAACAAAATAACAAAATAGGTAAGTGCTTAGAGTATCTCTGTGAAGACACTTCAGTAAATAGATTATTAACCAAAGCCTGTGTGTGTGTGTGTGTGTGTGTGTTTGTGTGTGTGTGTGTGTGTGTGTGTGTGTGTGTGTGTGTGTGTGTGTATCTATATATATGTGTACATATCTATATATATATATATATATATATATATATATATATATACATACATACACACATACACACACACACACGTGTGTGTGTGTATCTATAATACACATGCATATACATACACATACTATCTTCCATATTTTGCATTTTAAATGCAAATCTCTTTTGTAGCATGTTCATAATGATCTTATAATCATTATTATTTATTATCAGTCTCCAGTTTTTTTATTGTCTTCTATCTTTCTTCTTCCATATTACTTTAAATATTCCACTGCATAATTCATTGTATAAAACCTTCAATTAACCATTCCTTCAAAATCTTTAAAAAATATTTTTTGCCAATCCCTTAAATTTTCATACATTTTATACCCTATTCCATCTGGACCTGTGGACAAATCTATATTTAGCTATCCTAATACTTTATCTAGATAATTTAAAGAAATCGATTTTTACAACTCTTTATTCTCTTTTCTGTTAACCCTTTGCTTTCCATGTTTTTTCACTGCATGTTTTTTATTTAAACATGTTTTATACATATTTTGCTATGCCATTCGTAATCTTCCCGAGTTCTTTCCATTTCTCCTTTTACATTTTTTTTATTTCTCATACTACACTACCACCTTTCTTTACTAATTTACTGAAGTAATCTGATAGTTCTATTTTTCCTTGTAAAAGTATTTTTGTTTATATAATAATTCTTGTATTTTTTTCTTGATTTCTTTCATATAATTCTTTTTCTTTGTCAAAGTACTTTCTTTCATTATGTTCTAAATCTTCCAGTGCATCATTATATGTTTTTTATACTTTTCTTTCTCTACTTTTCTCATATCATATTGCCACTGTAAATATCATTTTTTATATTTTTCCTTAAATATCATCCACCATTCAAACCACTTTTTTATAAAATGTTCTCATATTAATATGACCTATATTACTAATCTATTTCCTTCTTCATACCATGCTCTTTCATTTATCCTTTGTGTTCATTTGCCTATTTTTATATATTTCTTGTTTTCCTTTATCTCTAGCCATATTGCAAGATGATCAGAAAATCCTGTTTCACCTACCTCCCTTTCTCCTGTAACTAAATCTTCTGATTCTGTAAAAAAATCTATATCAGTTCTGTACATAACACTTTTGTAAGTCCATGAATTTTTGTCCCAGAGTTTTAACTTATCACATGTTATGGCTTCTGATATTTTTCTTATATCATTTCCTTTCCTTTTATGCTTGCCTCTTAAATCACAATTAAAGTATCCTGTTATTACAATATTAATATTTATGCCTACATAGTCTAAAATAAGCTTCCTCTTTCTTTGCAATAACTTTAAGGATATAATGTTATAATTCTACATATTTGTTCTTTCCATTTTAATTCTACAATTACCATTCTTGCTCAAGCTACATATAATATTTTTACAGTACTTCTGCAGAATATGGCTATCTCAGAACATCTCTCATTTCCCAAATTCCAGATTACCCTCCCATAGTTTCTCTGTTTGTAATCTTTCTTCATTTATTAAAACTCTTGTGTCTCCTAATATAATTACATCTACATCATATGCATTACACTGTTCCAAACCCCCTATTGTTATTACATACTTAATACATTCATGTTTACAGAAAACACTCTAAAAAATGATCAATTTCCCTTAGATTTATGGTTTTGTAAATTCATCACTAATAATTATGCTAGTTTTCTTAATAGGCCATTCTAGGCTTAGTCAATTCCTCTCACATGCCTTAACCATTATACCAACCCCCAGTCATTCAGTCATTAGCTTTATGTATTCTTTTCACACATTTTATTTATTTTCATTTTTGTAGTTATCCCTTTAAATTTTCTTTTTCTTTCTTATACCCTTTTACCAACAGAATTCTTTTTTTTTTCTTTTACTACCCCTCAATTCATGTCTTATTCATCACTTGTTTCAGAATCTTCCTCTATGTCTTCTTTATTATTTTTCTCATTTAATTTTCTTCTATTTTTTCGACTTCTAAAATTTTTCTCTTTGTTCATTTTCTTTTTCTTTTCCTTACTCTTCTTTTCATTTCTGCAATCCATCCATAAATGCCCAGTTTTATTACATTTATAACATTTCAATTCACATTTTTTTGCATCATTTCCCATTCCCCACAAATATAACATCTGCATTTATTACAATTACTTATCAAATGTCCTTCTTTTCCAAAAAAGCAAACAAACATGTTTCGGGTTTTACTTTGACACCCTTATTCCCCCCAACATTTATCATGCTTGGTATATATATATTATTTTTTCTCTTTCTATTTTAACACAATATTACAATCCAATACACCAGTCCATAACCCCCTTTTATAATAGACTTTTGAAATGCTCAGTACTTCTTTACATAAATATATCAAATGTCCTTTCAAAATCTGTCTTTAAACCTCTGCTCAAAATTATACATGAATTTTATTTTTTTGTTTCCCTGGTCAATGCTTTTATCACATAAAGATCCATGGATTACAGTCTTTTTATCATATTCTCCAAGAAGATTTTCTATTGAAAAATCAGTCTCAAATATAATGTCACAAGATATCACATTGTTAATAAAAATAAATATTCTTACCAGATGTACTTTTGCACCCAAAAGAGCAATTAAATTGTCCCACACTTCATACTTGTCCATTTCTTTGTCTTCTTTACTTTGAATCCTCATCACATACTTTCATTTTTCATTTTCTTCTGCCTTCATTTCTGCTACTCCCCTTTTGCCTTGTTTTACTTTCTATGCATATGCTTATTCATCTCTGTTCATCTGGATTGCCCCTGCATTCTCCTTTTGTATTTTTTCTATAATGTTCCCCCAGGAAACATCTTGTTTGTTTTCTGTCTCTCTCTACACCACCATTTCTTTAAGGAAATCATCCCACAGTCTTCCTGACTGGTGGGTTGCAATTATACATCCATCATTTGCTCACTCATCTCCATCAAACAAATTTCTATGGAACATCTCCTCAGAATCTTGCAGACATTTTCTGGTATCTATATTTGCTTTCTCCACCATGAATCTCACCACTCCATTATCTACTTCTCTCTCCATTTGCCTCCTTGTTTCAATGATCCACCTCTGCACCTAGAATGGAAACAGGAAATGCTCACACAAAATAAAACGGATCACTCGAAACAACACAGAGTAGGGGAAGTTCCCCGATGCTTTGGCCAAAGTTCGCCAAGTAGTATAAATATGACCTTGGGTCTTCCCTGAAAAGAGGCCATTGGAAAGTGGGATTAACATGGTCCACAAAGGATAAAATAAAAACACACACACACACACACACACACACACACATATATATATATATATATATATATATATATATATATATATGCTAAAAGTTATCTGCTTAACAACAGTAGAATCATATAAGGAGAGCTGAGCCATGTCCCTATACATACCTTTAAGGCTGGACTATTGATGACTGCTCCCTTCTATATGTGCAACTGCCAGGTTGTAGACATTTCTGGTGAAGGGATTTTGGTGCCTTGATGACTTGGTAAACTTTGTCACCTGAGAGTCAGCTGGCTATTACTGTACCTTTACTGTGTAGTGTGTGGAGAGTAAGCATGCCTGACTAAAAAGTCACTTTATGAGAAGGCATCGTCACATGCTTCAGAATATTTTGGTTCCCTTAATGGGGCAATTCCAGTGTTTAAAATCAGGGTCCAAGTTAAGCTAACAGAAGTCACACCCACTTTGGCATGTCACTTTCATTCCCACCCACAGTATCATTTTACTTTTAAATATCCTGTAAATCCACAGTTCCGGTCTTGTTTCAGCTCCCAGGATATTATGTTCCTCTACAACTTACATTGGATTGGAGAACTATGTGCCCAGCTCCTAGCTCATATTTAAAATAAAGAAAGCTGTGCCAGGGAAAAGGGACATCAGTGTAAACTAATTTTTAAATTTTGCATCACACATGCTTTTACAGATGTACAAGCAGCCCACTCATAAAAAAATAATGCATTTGTTTAGTAGTATTCAGAAATCTGCACATATCCAACTAGATCCTGAAAAGGGAACAGAAGAGTGTGTCTACTAATGCTCCAGCCTTCTGTCGCACACTTGCTTTCTATGGAATTACTAACAGATCAGAAAGTCACTACACTGGGTTAGTATTCAAAAATCAGAATACAGTAAAACATGAAAGAAAGAGAAATATGGTTTCCACTATTGTTTGCCTGACTTAGATGCTTTCTCTAGGTAGAAGCAATGTCATACAATTGTTGGAGATGGCCAGGATTCACAATCACCATAGAATAAATTATGAAAAGAAAGAAATAAAAAACGTTGTTTACTGTTTTTTTAAAAGACTTGCATTACTGATGTGTTTTCTAGAGTAGCAGCAGCAGTGAGGTCATAAAATGCCTGAAAGGCTACTTTTTTTTTCAATGGGTAAAATGCAATGCACAGACTAAACTAATAAATGGCTCACAGGGAGAGCTATTGTCAGTGTAACTGCAATTTTAGATGGTATTTGGCTAACACTGTTGAAACTTCCATCAGCCACTCTACCCCCACCCCTCTCAGCCAAAGGTGAGCATGCCCAGAAAGTGAAACCTGAAATGTAAGCAAAGGCTGAACCAAAACAAAAAATCCCTGAGACTGTCCCTTTAAGATCGTCTGTACATGTATTTGGTGATCCATGCTTGTGATGGAAGCAATAATGAGTTTAGTGGGTGAGGTGTTAATTTTCTTCTGAGAATTGCCAAAGTAGTATATGTTCTCAGGAGCTTAGAGGGCTTTGATAAGGATTTGATTAGTTGCTCAGCATAGGTAAGTTCTGGTGTTAGCAGTGTGGGGAAGGTGTGATGTGTGCTGGTGTACATGTGGAATGAGTGAACTGCCAGATAGGGGAAGTGAGAAGTAGCAGCTTTATCTCTAGTTTAGCAATATATCTACAACTCTCACAAGTGGACTCCATGTTAGGTAGGTGTAAGGGTTGTCAGTGAGTATGAGACAGTTCCTTCACTACCTCACTGCACCAAGTGCTGGAATGATGGCAGTTCCTACACTGCCTCACTGTACCAAGTGCTGGAATGTTGGCAGTTCCTACACTGGCTCACTGTACCAAGTGCTGGAATGCAGGCAGTTCCTACACTGCCTCACTGTACCAAGTGCTGGAATGCAGGCAGTTCCTACACTGCCTCACTGTACCAAGTGCTGGAATGCAACTAGTTCCTACACTGCCTCACTGTACCAAGTGCTGGAATGCAACTAGTTCCTACACTACCTCACTGTACCAAGTACTAGAATGGTGGTAGCTCTTACACTGCCTCACAGTACCTACTGTTGTAAAGCTGGCAACAACAGCAGTATTAAGTGCAGATAAATCGAATCAAAAAGCTAGTATACAATTGGCTTCAGGAGTCCATTGAAAGCATCCAGGCAACTTTTGTTTGTTAGCTTGTCTTTAATTTTGTCATGCTGTTCTAATCTACTATATCAAAGTGACTGAATAAACCACATGTCCTGATGTCTGAATGATTGAACATGGTCACTTTCTCTGCATTGTCATCACAGAGTCTGATTTAACCTGGCAACAGTGCTAAATAACATGGTTCTCAAAACTAGGAAGAGCTACGGGCTAACATAACCTTTTCATGGCCTCTTAACCACCAACTTTCCTAGCTACATTTGATTTGGCCGAGTGACTGGAATGGAGAATTTTCAAATGGCATTGCATGAAGCTCTTTAGCAAATTATACCAAAAGTTTCCATATAACTGACTTATGGAGACCATTGCCTTCCCTTTTTGGATGTTTTTCTTTTTCACAGACTGTACACTTACCATCAGCTGTTCTCTGGAGTAGCCATCAGTTTTAGACACTTTTAAACTACTTTGTACTGTTGTAGAACAGGCTCATTTAGAAATTTTGTATCTGTTAGAACAAGAAAACACAAATGATATAAGTTAAAAAGTTTATTCTAACTGATCATGTTTTCTTCTATCATACATTTCATGATCAGTACTATTTTGTTGATTCTGAAATCAAGAGTAGTGAAAGTGCAAGGACAGGGCATCCACAGAATATTTTGTTTCATTATACTTTATTTAGTCTACTGGTATGATGTCAATACAATGACAGTGAAGTGCTGTCAATGAAGTTGTGAACAAGGATTTAAAATCAGTACTTGGGTATCACATCATTACACATGTACATGAGAGAGGAATGGGAATAGTACGGTGTTATTTCCTGAGTGTTTAATAAAAAAGTTATCAAAAAGAATAAGATAAGGGGGTGTGACATGCAGATTATTTGGTCATATTGGGAATGTAACTAATATATTCTGATACGCATGTGGGGAAGACGTTTCTGTTTTATATATATATATATATATATATATATATATATATATATATATATATATATATATATATATATATCTATGACGCATCCTGTGTCAGTTCAATGGCAAAGATGTACAAGGCTCTGATGCAGGTGTATGTGTCCTGGGTTAAAATAACAGCCTGAGCACTGGAGCAGCTGCCTGTGGCAACCTACCTCTTTAACTTGAAATGGAGTTGTGAGTACATGAGTGAGATAAGTGCATGGAGACACTTACAAGGTGGGCAGAGCCACCTGAAGGTGACTTATGTCATTCATTTCCTTCTGGGTCTGTTTGAGTCAATGAAAAGATGATTTGCTTTTAGCTTTAAGAAATGTACATGGTTGTAAAACTGTACTATTTTTCTTTTGATTCAGTTAGTGGAATTAGGATTTAAGATTAATAAAATTAAACTGCAGTTGTGGAAGTCGCAGGTTCAATACCTGGGACATCTTATTTCATAGGTGGCTAGAGAGATTCTGCCTTCACTGATTGCTGTAATCCAAACTACACCATGCCCTACTACAGTGAAACAGCTGCAAGCTTTTCTGGGTATAACAGGTTACTGTCGACAATGGATTTTTAACTATGCTGAACTGGTAAGACCTTTGCTAGAACTGTTAAAGAAAGCTACCCCTTAACCTTACTCTGGCAGGATTATTATGAAAAAAGTTTTCTACAATTGAAAACTATTTTTCAATCCTCCTGCACTTGGGTTATTAGATTATTCTTAGAGATTGTTTGTGTTTTTAAGTTAAATAGATAAAGTAGCATTAGGATTGTTAGCACAATGTAGAAATGATGGTTTAAGACATGTTGCTTATTTTAGTTCAAATCTTGATCCTGTAGCTTCAGCCCCCCCACCCCACTGTCTTAGGTCAGTGGCCACGATGGTGCAGATTGTAGATATTGCAGCTGCACTAACTCTCGGACATGAAACGTACATGTTAGTTCCACATTCTGTAGAAGCTCTGCTATGGAAGACTAAAATGCAATATTTATCTGCAGCACGATTTACTAAATATGAATTGTCTTTACTTAGTAACTCTTCTTTACAGACTGTTTGATGCCCGACACTTAACTTTACTTCTTTAATCCCTAAAAGGGAGAACCTCAGGATTGTATAATGGTTACTAACACAGTGCTTCCTCCTAGATTATATTTGAGAGATGCTCCTTTGTACAATCTAAATCTTATCTTTTTTGTAGATGACTCCGGTGTTCAAAGAAAAGATGGCGAAGCAGCTTTTATCCCTTTGCATGCAAGACAGCATTTTATTAACTGGACAATTGATAAACATAAACCCATCCTATTATATGGGTTTGAAAACAAGCATAAAATAGACCATATTGGGCAAAATACTGATAGAAACTGCAGCTTCCCTTTACCCATCTGCGTGGACATGGCATCCATCAAGATTAAAAGGAAAAACTTTAGTGCGTGCATTTCATTTATAATATGCTTTCATAGCAGAATGAAATCTCGAGTGTCCTTCAGTATGTACCTCTTGATCTGCTTCTTGTCTAAAATTAGCAAGTGCTGACAGGTTAGAAAAGTGATAGAAAATTATAAGATTTGTTCTGTGCAGAGAATTCTATATTGGAACTCAGAACTCATGCCTAGTATGGAGTGTCATTAACAAGCTGTCAGGAGACATTCATTAGCAAAATTAGTGCTGTAGTGTTCATTTCTAATTGGTCAGTGGCAGTTTTATGATTGTTTCAATAATGTTATTTTTAGTGAAAAAAAGTTATAAAATACAATGATTCCTGTAGCTTAAGGAGACAGAGTCTAGATTTCCTTGTCGACCTAGTTTCTATGCAATAAAAGAGATTATTATTCTTTGCTGAGCTACCTCATGTGAGAGTTATTTGATACCTTAACAATGGTTTGCTCTGTCATTTTTTTATGCATTTTTGCAAACAAGTTCTAACTGAAAAGATACCGTGTGACCCAGTCTACCTATATGTCCAAACTTAACACAGCTGTAAATATGTTTGCATTTATCTGAAACTTTGCCAGTATATGTGTACATTTAGAACCACTGATCACAAGTTTTTCTTTTTGCAAAGAATGGTACAAGTCATTTTCCTAATGAATTATATTCAGAGGTCCATAATGTTGCAGGAGCAATAAAAAAAATCTTAATTTTCCAGGAAGAACATCAAAAACAAATTACAGTCTATTACTGTTGGTAATGGGCAGTCTGCACACAGAAGAATAAACATACATAGAATATAAATACAGAGGCAGGTGATACATAGTGAATTGTCAATGACCTGAATAAGACGATCTGAGAAATCATATAAAATCATTCATAAGATATGAAAGAATGAAGTGTCCCAGCAATAATAAACATTTTTGACTGAGGAATGTTTAAAAAGAAATCAGAATAACAGTGAACTGGCTTTGGAATCTATAGGTATACTTTTATAAATAGGATGGATCTCATCCAAGGGGACACCCACTTAGTCACAAGTGACAGAAAGAAGGAAAAATCTTGATATGGCCAGTTATGGCAAAATGTCTGGTTATATCCAGCCCAGAACATCTGTTTATGACATGGCATTATCAGTGATATGCCGTTATTTTCATACATGCTGGTGTACATTTATCATGTAATTCCCAACATGTAATAATCAAGACAGTTATATGCCACATTCACAAACAGTAACAGAAAAACTGGATGGAAGAAGTGCATCAATTTTACTTCCAAACTATTTCTGCCATATTCTCATGATAAACCCATTGTTCTTAAAGTCGTGGATATGGATATAATGCAAAGAGGAATCAAACTAGTGAGTGGCAAGTTAGTGGAAAATCTTGTCTGAAAGGTTCATAATGGATATCATACAGTCTGAGTTTTGAGTCAAGATAAGTTACTTTTCAGCTGTTGACGTAATCATCCGGATGTAGGAAATAAAGAAAAAGGACATCTTTCCCCCATAATCTAACAATGATTATTTAGTCTGATTACATGTATAACAAAATGGATACCTCCCCCTGCCAGTCAAATACCATAATTTATGCCCATACCTGGATATTCATTGTCATCCACACTTGATTTTGATTGTTATCACCATCTGTAAATCTATTTTCCTTACAAGTTCTTTTTTTATTACAAATCAGCTAAATAATGTGGGCTAAATTCATGAAGGTACCACAGTGTGTACACCTCCATGTGCATGTCTTGCTACTTTTCACGAGGTCAGCAACCACCCTTACACAGTGCTGCATGGTCCTCTAACATGAAGATGTTTAGCACTGTGAAACCTGGAAGCTCAGCTGTGCCAGATGCTACTGAGGTATATCAAGGACAGAGACTTTAGCCATGTGCTGTCTCCCCAGCACCACCCCTTGGAAGGCATCTACATAGCAATTCCCCATATAGATCAGTGCAGTCATCCCCACCACATCTTGCTACTCTGAGTCCTACCACCTAATGCAAATGTGGTGGGAGGAGCACAGAAGAGATTATTGTTAAAGTGCCATAGTGACACCAACGGTACAGGGGTGTGGGTTAGGGATTTTCACTAGACACCTGGGATCTTTTAAATGGCATAATGCCAGCAATAGTAATACATGAATTGGAGATCTGGAGATAAAGTAGATCACTAGGGCCTAAAACATACCTGCTGTAATGGCACTCAATATCTTACAGGGGTGGGTGGAGCTATGGGATGGTAGATAGGGTAGGGACAGTTACAGGGGCTGTTTTTGTATTTGGTGTGTGTGTGTGTGTGTGTGTGTGTGTGTGTGTGTGTGTGTGTGTGTGTGTGTATGTGTGTGTGTGTGTGTTTAAATTTGTGTACTTGTGTATATGTGTGTGACAGTGGTTGAGACAGGTATACTGTTACCAAAAGAAGCAGTGTGTAACTACTCTGATATGCAGATCATCAATGATCTCCACGTCTTAGTAAAAGTTTAATTCAAGAGGCGTGCAAATTAGTTGATAAAGAGATCTTACCTCATCAATGCTAACATGTCTCTGAGTCACATACGTGCAACTTGTGAGATAAGGGCCCTTCTAGCATGAACCATACAGCTTATGCTAAACAACTTAATGAATTCCAGACATAGATTCATTGGGGTGGGGTGTAATAATAAAACCAATTGATTATTATCAACCCATTCTAAACACCTTATAACTGTTGAAATTTAAAATAATACAATATAAGTCTGATTGTTTAGACATTACATAAGGCACAACTGAAAATACCATGAAAGCTGAATGTTATTCTATTAAAGTAAGACATGATCTCTTAAAGAGGTGGGTCTATATGCACTTTCAGAAGGATTAGTCAGAGCAGAGTGGCTTAAACAAAATGGGGTACATGAAAAGACTGTGACAGGTATCTAGTGTTCACGTTTAACTTCTGTCTGTCTCATAAACTCAATGCAAAATGTACACTGAGTTGGAGCAGAGATGTTCAAGGAATGCACTGTGGGACATGGGGTGCTTCTGCTATTCTGGAAGATTGTAAATGATTATAAACAGGATGCAGGAAGAATCTGAAGTCTTCAGGACATTTGTGCTGCTTGTGACAGTCTTTTGCATACTGTAGTGTATAAAACAGCATGAATATGCTATGATGTCTTTAATACAGCTATTTTTTTATGTCTGGTTTAAGGTAAGACTGTTACTTTCACCATCATGTATCTTTCTCCTAATGTTTAAAGTGTTCGGTTTCACTGTGACATTGTTTGATAACTGCATGGTAAGGACAAGGGTTAAGTACTTAGTAATATATGATTTTAAATCATTTTGCCAATAGAATGAACTGTCTTGGAATCGATGGTAGCTGCCCTCAACCTGCACCTTGCACTCTACAGTATCCACTATGTCCTTCTGTTACTGTTTCCTCCTTCCCTGTTTCTGTAGTCTCACCAGATGTCATTAACAGAAGTTTCCTACTTTGGGCCAGGAGGCACTGTGCACCCTTAGCTTTATATCATATCATGTGTGTTTACTGCCTGGGAATTACATTCAGGAAATTATGTTTTATTATTGTTTTCTTTCATCTCATAGAAATGGCTTCATTATGCTAGTATAACAAGTCAAAAGAGAAAAGAACCTCTTCATTAACAGACTATCTAGAAGCAGCTATTACTATAGCATAAAATGCATTGGGTAAAAGATTAATTCTTCCACAAAAATATCACTGAGATACAAATTTATTCATACTATAAAATACGAAAAATGTAAATATAATACATGATTATACATACTTTCAGTGCTACCCCGGGTGTATATTACATTATCGAATCTTTAAATGTACGAACATCATATGATCAAACCCATATGATCAAACTCTTAAAAGTTCGAACATTTCAACGGAGATATCCATACAGTACAGAATGGGAAGATTTCCCTTTCCTGCACTGTAGAGCGATTTCGGAGCTGGTATACTTAAAGAGCGGGGGTGGGGGGGGTGCAAAGCAGCTTGCCCCCCTCTTAAAACAGTCAGGTAGGTTTTTTCTGGTTTTTTTTTTTTTTTTTAGGTTTTCGAACTTTTAAAAGTTCGATCATATGGGTTCGATCATATGTCCGAACTTTTAAAGATTTGATAACACAATATACACCTGTGTTACCCCATGCCAATAATTAAAACAGCATACTTTTTAAAGTGGCTAAATATTTTTTCATTTCCTATATCATATAAACATTTATTTAGCAGAGATGATTATAAGTTGTCCTCCAAGTATAACCACTTTATTATCTATTTATGGTATGATACATAGTAAAAATCATGAGCAGTTCTTGAGAGGTGAATTTTCTGATGTTATTTTCACAACTGGTAGCAAACTGTCATGCAGGAGAGACAATCACAATGTTAAAAAATGCATACAGTCTGGAATTTTTGAAGCAATACTGGTATATTTAAATACACTGCCAAGGGATGCTGGAAATGGGACTCTTTAGGACTTTTAGAAAACTTAAATGAAGTGCAGAATGTGTGTGTGTGTGTGTGTGTGTGTATGTGTGTGTGTGTGTGTGTGTGTGTGTGTGTGTGTGTGTGTGTGTGTGTGTGTGTGTGTGTGTGTGTGTGCGCGCGCGTGCGTGTGTGTGAGCATGGGCCTGTATGTAGTGTGTAAGGGCATTTGTTCATGTCAGCAAGTTGTCTATCATGAGCAGATTCTAAGATGAAGGTAGAATTTGCAGAGATGTGATAAAGATTCACCCATGGCAGTTTTTTTCAATGTTTGCAGGATGAAATTCATCGAAGTATCTCATTATGAAAGAAGGCTTGATAATAAATACCATTTTCAAGTCCAAGAGCAATGTGTACTACCAGTTTTAAACCTGTTGTATGATTTAGAATGTCTTTTTATAGCGTGTTCTCTCTTTATAAGACAGTATGATGTTTCTTTACTTTTGTAACAGTAATTTTCATATATAACAATTACATGGATAACAAGCTTGATAAAGTTTTATACATTAACCTCAGTTTTATCAAGTTCTATTTTAGAGTTTTTTTGAAGAGCAAACACAAAGCTTCATGTTTAGGAGACTGGGAAAAACCAAAGAAGAAACTCAAGGCACATCTACTGACATAGATGAAAGCAACTGGCTACATACAGTGTTTGTCACCTTTGGAAAAACATTTGTATCTACCCAGCTCATTGTTTCAGAGGTTAGGGCTCTAACTGTGATCCAGATAAGCTGAAGTTGATTAGTGACTCGGGAAGCTGCTTTCTCTGTGGGGGTCTGGTGGCCAGTTCAGTGGCTTAGGTTGCTCCCCTGAGAACAGATTAGAGATGAAAGGGACATGGGTATGTCCAGCCTAGCCCTTGTAGACATGTGTCAGACAGTGGCTAATTCTCTATGTCAGCAGCATAGGTGGTCTCTCTATGATGACATGATGTCTATGTCACCAACAGGGGCTAGAGTTAGGCAGCATAATAAAACATGTCCTAATTGTTGCAGGAATGCAACTCCAGGATTACTTCTCACATTGCAAAATATAAATGGTCTGGGAACAACTCATCACATGAGGAATGAATGGACCAATTAATCATGGGGACTGGTGATCAATAAGCAGTGAGGTGCGAAAGATATTTGAACAGAAAAGTCCATATGAAGAAATCCTAATGGAATACTGTTTCATTCTATGATAAATGTAATGCTTTGAATTTTCGCTTATAAAGTTGTAGCACTGAAGATGATAAACAATATTGCAGAATAAAAAATGAAGATCCTGAATGTGTTTTCAAAAGGAAATTAATGATGTTCATGTAGTCTGCTGTACTAAGTGAAGATTATAGTCTGTGTGTGTGTGTGTGTGTGTGTGTGTGTGTGTGTGTGTGTGTGTGTGTGTGTGCGCATGTGTTTATGTGTGTCTATGTGTGTGTGTGTGTGTGTGTGTGTTTATGTGTGTCTATGCATGTGTGTTTGTGTGTGTGTGTGTGTGTGTGTGTGTGTGTGTGTGTGTGTGTGTAAATATATATATATATATATATATATAGACTGTGATTTAGTTTCTGTTTTATCCAACCCTGTATCAGTCAAGTTCAAAACCATATATCCTGTTGGTTCATTTATTTATTTCATCGGCAACCTGATATCCAAGTAGACAAGAAGAGCGGTACCAGATCGGGTGACACTAGTCATTACCCAACAGCAAGTGGAAGAACTAATGATGTAAAGCCTGCAATACAGTATTCAGTCATGCTGATGCATGCACACATGCACACCTACAAGATACTCTTTGAAAATTAAAGCAACGACTACTGCCCTTAAAGTAAGGCCTTGTATTCCTACCCCTGTGCTGTGGCAGTAATACACTGGGTCAGACCTCATTCTTCTGATACAGTAGAAATGCTGACCTGAGACTATACATTCATAATCACCCCCCTACCCCCATATTTTGCTAGCTCCCCTAACACTCAAACCTACTAAAAAATGCATAGCAGTGACTGCAGCCTGGGCTTTATTCCTCTATAACATGGAGTATACTGTCATATCTATAGTCTGTTGAAGCTAAAAAGTGTAACTATCCATGTCTATATTTTCCTTTCTTTAGTAATATGGCTATTAAGTTAAAAACCTGGAAGGAATCTGAGTCTGTCTATTGTCACAGGTACAGAAGTGCCATACCCATGTGTTCAAACATATTTATTTATTACCGTGAACATATGGAGATAGCCTACTCATACAATATTGCTAAGCAACCATGACCCAATGCAATTTTTGCCTGTTTCTTGACTAAAAAAATCTCACTTCAATCAATTTAAAGCTTCTTGCCTAGTCCTGTCTGCTAATCAACTTCTCTTAATATAATTGCCTTATCTTAACATGTTTAGCTGCTTTCATTAGAAATAATTTACTCTGTTATGCTGAACATGAGATACATAATCATCACTTGTGCATTAAAGTATTTGTAATTTGATTCTTGATAGGAGAGATGAGCTGTCAGGTAGAATAACCAGAATTACATCTCACTGTCTATCATACCTCTCAACCTCTTAGAGCAAAAAATCTGGAAAAAAGCCTAAAATGATGGGGGGGGCAAATGGGGACAGATTTTAAATATTGCCCTTACAAACTTAGAATGTTGATAGAATAATAGGTTTTGCATTAGCATGAATTTTCTGAAGGATGTGGAGTCTCAAACTCAAATGTTTGTCATTATTTAATGACTTCAATCCTCAGCTATTTGCCAGAAAAGTACAGATTTTAGGAAGAACACACCAAAAATCTGAGACAAAAATCTGGACATTCTGCGAAAATCTGTACAGTTGAGAGGTATGCGTGTCTATTAATGTTTAATGTTCTACAGAGAAACACCTATACTTGTCCTTCATAAACTGTTATATGTGTGTGTGTTTGTGTAAGAGATAAAGGTGGTAGTGCCTGAGTATGTTCTGTGAGTGTAACTGCATGAGTTGCATATTATGTATGTGTATGCCTGTATGTGATGGATGACTGCTGCAAGACATTACATGAGTCTGCTATAGACAGTGAGATCATCAATGGAAAATGTGCAGACATGTATGTGGGTCTGCATGTACTAATACTAAACTATGAAACTATGCCTCACAGCATGTGTGTGTGTGTGTGTGTGTGTGTGTGTGTGTGTGTGTGTGTGTGTGTGTGTGTGTGTGTGTGTGTGTGTGTGTGTGTGTGTGTATTTCTGTGTAAGAGATAAAAGACACAATTCTTGACAAGGCTTTATGAGTGTAAGCATATGGGTCAGGAGTTTATCTATGTGTATGTCTGCATCTGACAGATAAATGTTGTCAGACATGACCTGAGTCTGGTATTAAGAGGGAGATCATCAACTGAAAATGTATTGACACTGCATGGGTTTGTGCGTGTGTCTGTCTATCTGCTTGTCTGAGTTCATACGTGTGTGTTTTCATTTGTTTGTTTGTCTGGGGCAAGTTTGTTCTTATGTGTGGGTGTGTGTGATCTGCTGTGCTGTTGTTCCACTTACCAGAAAAGCTTGGTAGAGCTTTCATTCTGAGCAATTTTTCAAACCTCTTAGTTTAGAAGTTCAGAAGTCATGCAAATTCTCATTTTAATTAGAACTATTAAACAAATATGGACAACAGATTGAGGAGTAGAACCACTTATAGACTGTCCAAACCAGGTGGAGTGGCTGGTTCTCTCATAGACCAACAAGAAAAGCAAAAGCTTTTTGGTTCAAAGAAATCCACTGTTGTATTCCTGTATGTATTTTGCAGGTAAACAGCTAACTAGAGTAGAATGTACATGTTCACAAAATCAGTATTAAAAACTGAAAGCAATCCTTCTATGATCTATAAATTATCCGGTTTCTTCAAGGTAATCAGCATTTTCATCTATTAGACTTCATCAGATACTATGTTTCTTAATGAAAATATATATATATAATTTGAACTGTTTAAATCATCCTTAGCATGTGTGTGTGTGTGTGTGTGTGTGTGTGTGTGTGTGTGTGTGTGTGTGTTTGTACCAGCCCATATAATTGGGGTAAAGCTATGGTTCCTGATTGGTTAAAAGTCAAACTGTTGCTGTTTTTGATCACCTACAAATTGAGCAGCTTAAACCATTTTAACTGCATAGTGAAAGACACACAGTTATGCTACGTAGGAATTACAGCCAAAACCTCAATGCACATAGTTCAATGCCAAAAAAGGTGATACCTCAAAGAGAAGCTATAACCTTTGTCTAAATAATATCTGTATTGAAGCAGGAAAAAAAATCATTTTAATCTTTAAATCTTTTGAGGTTCTTAGCTACTTATTTCACAATTATTGTCTAATCCACGACATATTTATTATTCATTTTTAAGGCTGTATCACTTGCAGTCTCATTTATACTAATCTGGCCTTGATATTGTGTTTTGTTTTAAGTATCACGGAATTCACTTTATTTTGTTAATTTCAAATGCTAACTCAACACTACCTTGCAGTAAATGTCAATTCTGAGCTTCTCCTGTACTACTTCTTTCATTTTTTTCAGTGTGTTGGCAAACAAGTTCTAACTGAAAAGGTACTATGTGACCCAGTCTATTATATGGACAAACTTAATACAACTATAAATTAGATTGCATTTGTCTTAAAGCTTTGCCAGCAAGTATGTACATTAAGAACTACTGATCTTATATGTTTTGCCAAAGAATGGTACAAGTCATTTTACTAATGAAATATTCTGAGATCCATAATGCTGCATGAGTATTAAAAATCTTAATTTTCAAGGAGGACCTAAAAATAAAGTACAGATTTTCATTCTTGGTAATAGGCAGCTTGTATACAGAAAACAAAAGAATAAACATAGACTTTCTGGGTCGGGTTATAGATTTCATCAACAACAAATCTTAATTTTCAAGGAGGACCTAAAAATAAAGTACAGATTTTCATTCTTGGCAATAGGCAGTTTGTATAGAGAAAACAAAAGAATAAACATACCCCCGGATTCATGAAGCTCGGCACAAGGCCGGTGTAAGGCCTGCGCCGGCCGTGCGGCATATAAATGGTGTAGTAGCGCCATATGCATATTAATGAAGGTGCGCCGCTACCACATCCACGTGCATAGGACTCGTGCGCGAGTGCATGGGGCATTACTAAGCTGCGCCCGGAGGCGTGTCAATGTCGGCTGGCGATGAGCAACCTAAACTGCTGAATATTATAGCCTGCCTGCAATAGTAATCGCACCTAACAGTGTCCGTGGATAATGAAACGTATGCAAAGCATGCAAGACAGTTCCCGGCCACACAAAATGGAGAACAAAACAGAAATGCACGCGACATAATATAAGTTTCCGTCCATGGAACAAATGACATTTAAAATTGTGTGTCCGTAATGTACTGCACTGTCAGAAGTTATACCCAGTGGAAGTGAAGCGCATCATGTCAGCGCACCGCCAATACACACGTCTAGCCCCATGGGTATGGTCACCAGCAGTCCCACAGTGGTAGTTGTAGTACACAGCAGGGCAGTTGTGGCTATATAACAACCGTAAAGAAACCTGACAGTCCATATTGTATACCAAACACACACAAACATATGTATATTAAAATGTGCTATACACATGAACAGGAACGTAACCATCACATACACATAGGATGCTATATGCGGAACCGGGATATCCAAAAGTAGAACCCATGCATGCAAATGCAATACGCAACAACCCCTGTATAGCACATAACCCGCACCCATGTCCGAATGTCCACCAAATCCAGCTACCAGCCTTGCACATCCGTACACCTACACATAGCGGGTATTCCCCATATGTAGTAGGAAGTATCATCCTAGGCAGTGTCCGGATTGCAAATATGTATCCCATGTTTGTAAACATCCCATCACAGGTACATAAATCCAAATGCCCGCGCGTTAATGTTACGGCAAAATGTGTGTACATCCCGTGTGGATAAGTAACCTGTTGAAACCTCAGAGTTGTTTACACGCCACGGTGTCCATTACTGTACACATCTGGACAAAACATGTATGTGTAGTCATGGTACTGGTCAGTATCTACACAGACATGCAATTCATACTACGCAGGATGGAACAGCTGTCCACCATGCAGGTCACCCCACTAGGGTTGCCACCTGTTCAGATGGCCAAGGTGGGACATCCCTTGTAGAAATGTGAGAATTTGCAGGATAAAACATACCCCCGGCCTGTGCAAAGTACATAATTACACATGTATGCCAAGATAAAAGCTAATACCATAGCATTTGAATAGCTTATGCTATCCCAAATAATAGTTATGTGTACCAGATACAAAATACCTGTATCATGCAACTAGTACAGAAATGAAGAAATATATTATTGTCTTAAAATCACAGGACATTTGCCATGTCTTAGGTGTCATCGCAGGACACAACTGTCCAAAGTGGGACCTCCCCTCGCAAAGAGGAACAAGTGGTAACCCTACTCCCCACTGAATTATCGACAGTATATATTCAACTCAATCACATACTGACACCACCTCTCAACCTATTACAGCAACAAAACCTGGACAAAGCCTAAAAGGATGGGTGGACAAATAGGGACAGATGTAATTACTGCTCTCACAAGCTTCGAAAGTTCAAGGAATAATAGTATGTACATAAGCAGGAAATGCTGTGAAGGATGTGGGGTAGTCCCCAGTATTACAGAGGTCCGTACATATATACTGTAACAAGCCGTCACATATATTGACTGTACTACTGCATACCCGTAGTTAATTCATAGTTAAGTCATGTGCAAAATAATAACCCTCGTAAGAATGAATACAGGAAATAGTCAAATGTGAATGGGAACACCACTCACCATGGATTATGTATCATAACCGCCCCCACCCATATTATGTATTGCCAACATCATAAGCTGCTGACAGGTGCCCAAACACCTGTGTCTGTAAACACAGATTAAATGTTTAAAATGGACAAACCCTGTCCATGTGCTTTGTCTGACATTTGAACATGGTCAGGGCAGTTCTGTTCATCAGGTGGACAAGCCTAAACCCAGATCACCACATGAACACCCTGACAATTAAAGACCTGTATGTGTCAGGACTATAAGCCTTTGGGTTCTGAATATCCCTGCAGTGATGAAATATGCAGCATGGGTCCAGAGCAGTAGGGAATAGGGAATGTGTAACATGTAGTACCGCATTCCCAGAGGCATACTTCTAGGTGGGTGACATCATCCGCAAAGGCAAAGACGCCGATAGGGAATGTATGTGTTGTGAGGCATCTAAAAGCATTACTGTGTCCCCAGGCAGCTGGAAACACACACAGACACACACACACACTTGGAAGGGCCGGGAGCTGAACACACACCTACCTACTCTAACACACTACAGCATTACGCATTTACAGAACGCGCTACCGAGATTACTGAACACAGCACTCCCAGAGGCATACTTCTAGGTGGGTGACATCATCCGCAAAGGCAAAGACACCGATAGGGAATGTATGTGTTGTGAGGCATCTAAAAGCTTTACTGTGTCCCCAGGCAGCTGGAAACACACACACACACACACACACACACACTTGGAAGGGCCGGGAGTTGAACACACACCTACCTACTCTAGCAAAGATGCCGATAGGGAATGTTTAGAGAGTGAGCGGTCTGAAAGCATATTACCGTCCCAAGGTAGACGTACACAAACACGCCAGTGCTGTCAACGGGCCAACTAAATATCTATGGAGCACAACAACACTGAATAGATACGGGATGCGCCACAGACAGTACACCCTTCAAGAGAGCAACAAGTGTGTTCAATGTAGGCATCCATCGTGACATTAAAATTGGACATCTGGTGCCTGGATGACCACCATGGCTATACAGGATGTCAATGGCCATGCCCACACGCTTAGTATCACACGTCTGTTTGGAATGTACTGTGTGTCCATCTACACAATGGTGTACTGGGCATGCTCACACACTTAGCTGTTGCAAAGGGCCAACTTGCATGCACACGGAGTCTAATCACGGAAGGGCGCAGTGTGGAATGTACTGTGTGTCCATCTACACAATGGCATACTGGGCATGCTCACACACTTAGCAGTTGCAAAGGGCCATCTTGCATGCACACAGAGTCTAATCACGGAAAGGCGCAGTTTGGAATGTACTGTGTGTCCATCTACACAACGGCGTACTGGGCATGCTCACACACTTAGCAGTTGCAAAGGGCCATCTTGCATGCACACGGAGTCTAATCACGGAAGGGCGCAGTGTGGAATGTACTGTGTGTCCATCTACACAACAGCGTACTGGGCATGCTCACACACTTAGCAGTTGCAAAGGGCCATCTTGCATGCACACGGAGTCTAATCACGGAAGGGCGCAGTGTGGAATGTACTGTGTGTCCATCTACACAACGGCGTACTGGGCATGTTCATACACTTAGCTGTTGCAAAGGGCAATCTTGCATGCAGATGGAGTGTACACACAGAAGGGCACAGTAAGGTATAACTGCCCTCATGCACAGGGCGGTCACACATGCAGTGACCTGTACACACACAGCTGCCATCACAGCTGTCACAGGTACAGGTCACACACGTACACACTGCAGTGTACACTGTAGCTGTCAAGTCAGCACCATGTCGTTGGTACAGCACTACACAGCCATACGGTCCAACAACACCATGTGACACATGACCACTGGGCTGTACAGCGGTGTACACCAGCTGTGCAGAGTACACATGTACCAACAGGGATCCAACAGGTGTTATGCATTACAATGATACCAGTATACATGAACAGGTCGGCTCAAGACATACCATGACCCTTACACAGCTGTGACACCTGACTGTTGCTGTACACCAATGAACACACATCTGGGTATGTCATACATGTGATTGTGTGGATGTGTGCATGGACTGCACACACAACACATACATACATGGCCTTTGATGTACCTCGTGCATAACACTGGCCTAATCAATGCTACACATGCGAATTGAATGTGGGCCCATGTCTGTTGAATGCTCACACTACAGGGGGTAGCAGTGTTGACCGGGACACATACCCCTGTACTGGTCGCCTGTGACACCTGTGATATCATACCGCAGTCCATGTGTTATGTATGTCAACACACATGTCCAACAATAGCAATGCATACAAACATGGCAACAGGAGACACATGTGACATCTGTACTGTGCATGCAGCAAACATGCAGGTGCAGTGGCCGATGTCCGTAACATAGTTGCACCTACCTACGACATGCAGATGCAATGCAGACCCATCATTGACATCTGTATACGGTGACATACAAACAGCATGTATGGAGGGATGTGTGTACATAACATGGTGAACCACCTGTCTAGATGTATGTGTGCAGGGGGTGGCTCAGAGTTGTGTCACACACCATCCTATCATGCCATGTGCTAACTGTACGCTATGTTGATGTTACGTGACGGTGCTGACATAATGCATACACAGCGGTCAGGTGTTAACAACTATATGTCATATGGCACCTGTAATACCTACAACCTCTCGTGTGTATATAGCAGCACATTTGCCAGATATAGCGTTGGTACACATAATGCAATCAATACCGCTGCATGTCCATCAAACGTGTCACCATATGGCTGGTGTATCATTCCCAGCACTGCCATGTGTGTCTGAATGTGTGACCAGGGATGCCACATATCACGGGGAATATGTCCCAGTTGCTACACATCCCTGTACACCATTGTAGAGAAGTGTACATACGTCAGTGTGGGAAGCATGACATTCGCCGGTGAGGTGCATCACACACATCGGCTGTCCGTATACACATGTGTGGTCACCACAGTGGGTGTGTGTCTGTATGTATGTCTGGTGCTTGGTGTGAGTGTGTATGCTAATATATGGTGGGAAATTATCACTGGCCCCACGTGTTGACTAACCCGTAATGGTGATGCATTGCACAACCCTGTTGATGCCATAGGTCCCAGCCATACTGGCTACCTGTGCATGTCCCTTCTCTGTGACACGTCGTGTGGGTGCATAGTACTATGAAGGTGATGACCACAAAGGCAAGGGTCCCCAGCTGCACACTATGGGGTGTGCGTTATAGTGGTGTACACCCCGTGACTGCGGCCATGTTCACGTACTGTTACAAGGTCCTACTGCTGCACAGTGTGGCCTCCAGCTACCAAGTGACACCTCACATCATCATTGGCCAGGCCGCTGTGTACAACCCTGCACCATGTCACCATACCTGTAATGTGTCCTGCTATGTATGTCACGTCTCTGTCCAGTGTAGCCTGTGGCACTGACCACATGTGTCAGGTGCAGTATATGTGCGGACATCTGTGTCATGTTTTTGTGTCCAACAGTCAGGTTGAAGGTACATGTAGCATGCTGATATTGCCAGACGTGCCTGTGTGTACTCCACAGTTACACGTGGGGGACTGCAAACACTGCTACCTGTAGGCACATGCAAGTACACCATAGGAGGGAACCAGGGTATCACAACCAACATGGTGCTACAGATGTAACTGAGACACATACCGTGAACACATCACAATGCATGCTGCACCTGCACTACATGGTGTGACCGGTACATGTCGACAGTACACAACCTATGCCACATACACAACTCAGTATTCACACACAACCACTGCAACATACACATCCCTCACTATGCATACACAGGTATTACATACACCTCTCACTATGCTGTTCACCCTGTGCATCAGAATATTTGTGCATAGCCCTGCACCGATGGTGTGGATGACAGGGATGCGGCACAGGCTTCATCATATGCACAGGGTGATATGTTTGCCAGGGGCATAGGCTGCACACAACCACTGCAACATACACATCCCTCACTATGCATACACAGGTATTACATACATCTCCCACTATGCTGTTCACCCTGTGCATCAGAATATATGTGCATAACCCTGCACCAATGGTGTGGATGACAGGGATGTGGCACAGGCTTCATCATATGCACAGGGTGATATGTTTGCCAGGGGCATAGGCTGCACCAATGGATAACATCATGTGTGTGTGTAAGGGCCAGTGAGTTGACTGGACATGTCTTTGCAGAATGCATGTGGATGTTGTGGAGCCCTAGAGTTGTGTTTGCTGTGTGCGTGTATGTGTGTACACAGTTCTGCCATTTGTGATGCCTACACGGGGTATAATTGACAGCCCCAGATTGTACAGTGCAGGTTGTACAGCTCACTGTGTCCGTCCACAGCCACGTGACCTGTGCCTGCCTGGGGTAGCACGGGCACTACCAGGTGGAGGTACAGAGTGGCTACTGTCCGACGACACATGTTCGCTGGAAACGTGTCCCTGCTGAGACCGTCCAGGGCCATGTGCACGTGGCCTGCTGTGTCCTGGTGTTGACAGCGCAGCAGCAGCTGCACTGCTACTGCTACCGGCACTATGGGAGCGGGCATGTGAGGTGGCACGCTCACGTCGACCTACACTAGGTGGTGTTGCTGGCCTACGTCCACGTGGCCTACACCTCACTCCTACCAGGTGTTCCAGCACAGACAGCTCCCGCTCGCGGATTGCCATGCCTCGGTCAAGGATTCCGGCCATTTCACCTAGTCGCCTATCCAGAACATTAGCAATCTGCTGTTGAGCATTTGCCAATGCCTGGATGTTGTCATTTAGGGTATGGATAGCAGCCCTCTGCAGCCTCTGCCCTTCTCTGTTCTGCCATTCAGCTCGTGCCTGTGCCACCATTACAGTCTGGAACATGCGTCTGGTGATACCAGCTGCTGTGCTCTGTCTTGCAGGTGCATGTCTGCCAGAGGTCCTCCTACGAGCAGCACCGGCCACATGCCTGTGTGGCACATCTGCAGTCATTACACTGACACTATGATGTGTAGACACACCTTCTGTAGCCACCACACATTCCTGTTCCACGCCAACAGACACTGACTGTCCTTCCACTATGGCCACCGGTGATGCGGTATGTGTTGGCAGCAGAACTGTGTGCGGGGAAGAGGGAGACATAGCTGGGATGGTAACCATTGGCACAGATTCAGCCCCTGACAACCCTGCCTGTACCTCATGCATATGTTCATCACTGCTAGTATCTGTGGGGACACTAACATCAGATGGACCGCAGGAGGGTAACGCACCTACATCACCTGTGAATGCAAAGAAATACTGTAAAGTACAATAGACACAGACACACACACACACACACACACACACACACACACACACAGATACACACACAGACACACATACAGACGCACACACAGACACACAGACACACCATGCATGTGATTTGTCAGATGGCATGCAGCATGCCGGCGATAGAGCAGAGGGCATGCAGCTCAGACATTACTAGTGTTAGTAAGCATACCTCCCTGGGGTGCACACTACAGCAAGCAGGTGTCATATCAGTAGGCATGCAGTTCACACAATCATGGTAGTATGCATGCATCCCCGTGATACACCATGTGGCCCAGAACAGGATAACAGTACACATGGCTGACGTGACCTTGACATGTAATTTGCTGACATGTGCATTAACATGCATACACGTTTGACACAATGGTGTCCTGACACATGTACAGCATCATAATGGGCTTCACATTGCAGTGTTGTGTGTATGCCCTACAGATAGAATGCATGTTTAGCAAATGTGCATGAGCACGGGATGGTAGTGTGAGCCGTCTACATTGCTATACAGTGTGAAGTACAGACACTGTGCCATTGCATGGCAACATGAGGCATGTATGTTGCTGTAGAATGCATAATGTGTACACATTGCATAGCCATAACTGCAACACAGTCATGATGTTTGACAGATCGTATTTGGTAGACTTCAGTGACACCTCTAGTAGCTGTGCACAGGCTTTTAGGTTGTCCACTGTACCACATCAACTGTATAATCGGTCAACTAAGGCTATAATTGGACCATGTGTGGACAATGTGCAACAGGGTGTATACACATCCCATGTACTGTGTGGCTACATGTCTCTGGCCATCCCCCATGGCCATGTGTGCACATGTGGTGGCCAATTGTGTGTGATGGGCATCTTCTCCACATGTCTGTGTGGTCCCATATGACATACACCCATACATGTCAGATATGTCACATTCCACAGGTCTATGCAGACAACGGGTTGTATGTTTGGTATGTGGGGTATAGGTCATGTGATAGTGTGACAATATTGCAGACAGAACACTACATGTCTGGGACATGTCAGGTGGCACATCACAATGTGTGCACCCAATGCAGGGGCATATGACACAATGGTGACACTTGTGGGCTGCCCATATCACAGCTCACTGTGTGGTACTGTGTGCGTACTACACATGTTGTTCCAATGCATACTACATATGCCTCCATTGTAGAACACCTCCACCGTTGTATGCACAGCTGACCACACATGTCGCAATGACAAGTACTGTGGTTTCAAGTCTGTGTATCATTATGTGTGAATATATTGCACATGGGTGGCGTGTGTGAATGCACGGTGGTGCGACCTGCATATTGTGACTGGAACAAACTTCAGGTGTGCAAGTGTTAACTGGCCACATGGCAAATAGATCTAAACTGTAACATGCCTGATACTGATGACAGTCTCACCTGCAAAGGACCCATGTCTGTGCGGCACGCCAGAGGTACCTGTATAGGGGTGACACACCAGTATGAACATTATCCATGACTGTATGACAGCCACAGGTTGCACTGTGCATGTGCACACATTCACCTGTGTAATAGCATATAGTATGCACATGTGTGCATACACAACGTAGCATACTGTAGTATGCAGCATGTGTGTCCACATACCTGGCATATGTTGTTACTTTACATTATGTACAGTGACACATGCAACTACATGGGATATAATAGCCATATGTGCATTACTGACTTACCAGGCAACTCCAGGCTCATTGGTTGGGAGACACCCACCTCCACGATGGCAGCTAGTGTTTCTGCATGCTGTTCCCTGGGTGTCCCCAGACTGGCCAGTAGCTCCTTGGTGTGTGTGAGTGGGGGCTGGGTTGGTGGCCCACCACCTGTTCCACCTTGTTCCCTGGCGATTGCAGTGGCACGCTGTTTTGCATGTCGTATCAAGTCCATGCAGTGTCTGCGCACCTGCTGGTAGGTGTAGTTATGGCCACGCACATCGTTCATCCTCCTGCGTAGATCCTGCCACAGGTTATCCCGCTGCAGGGCATGCTGTGGCACATGGCTGAACAACAAGTCATAGTTGTCATGGAGCTGTGGGATGAGGACATCATCCTCCTGGTGGGTGTATGCTGGGAGGTGTGTACGGGGCATTATCTGTAAAACATAATGATGGTGACAGGTCACAGTTTCAGAGATGTACAGAGATAGTGCTGCACATACATTTCTATGACATCTACTGCATCTGCACAGTTATCTTTGCAAAGCACCATGACACTGACATGACTGACATGTTTGTGTCACACGTCACACCCATTATGCATTGGATATCATCACCATCTATGTGTGTCACCTCATTACAGTGTTCATACTCCATGTAAATGCTGTCTTGCTGTGGGCATGTCTATTTGCCTGCACTTGTGTTCTTACCTATCTGCACATGCCTCGATGTGTCCACGGTACTACTGTTGACCTGGATGCTGTGTATATGTCACATATCAACACAGACACAGCCGGAATGGACTTGAGCAGTGACAATGCACACGCATGGACACCTGTACATGCATGTGTTTTGCCATATACATCTACACAGCACTGTACAACTGTTCAACATCCTGACACGGATCGCCTGTATTACACATGTGATAGACATGGGACAATGGATAGTCAGACGACATTCACAGGGATGGTCATCAACCATAGCATGTGCAGGCATGGTTTCCACGCTGTTACAGATGGCCATTGTGCCACCGCAAGCTGCATCAGTGCCACATTACTGATCCAGTCAGCTGATAGTACATCTACCATGCGGCCATCACACCATGTATGACTGGGATGACATCTGCAGCTTTGATGGACAGGGTTGCATGGTATGGTGGGAGTATGTCACATATATGGCACAGGGATCTGTCCAGCCTGTGGCGATGCTAGTATTAGGACGGTGGCTGTACATGACATATGTCATATAGATCAGGATATGGACATGTAGCATGTCCATCATCATGGTGTAGCAAATGTCCTTCTGCAAGGTAGACGGCATGCTGCATAGTGGAGGTGTGGATTGTGAAGGCTATCGCACATCCATGCATAGCCATTACCCCTTACAGGTGGTATGTGATCCAATATTGGTCACCACAGTGCTGTATATGCCTGGCCACTGATCTCCGTGCTCATGGATGGCGCCCTGACATGACATGGGTACCTCAGATGATTATCTAAGGGGCCTGGAGATGTCACCATGTCGGGGGTGCACTGCACAGCACCATCCCTTACACAGTGTCCATAATGTTGACCACAGCCTAGGAAGCAGTTTATGGGTACAGGGATGTTTACCTAGCGGTGACACTGCTGGTATCATCCATCAGACTGTGCACATATGTCACACACCTCACACACACAGCCCATTCTGTATGTTGTTCACAACACTGACACAGCTAAACTGATAGGTCATGGCCATTCACAGTCTTACATACACAGATGCCTAACATTTGTGTGTGTGGTATGGGCTACAATGAGGGTGGGGTACAACACATTAACCCTGTTCTACTGTATCTGGCACAGATGTGCTGTGCACATGTCACTCTTGCACCTTTTGTAGTTGTGGGTCTGTCAACAGGCCACTGGTGGAACACACCTGTGACATGCAAAGGTATTTGTAATCAAATATCTGTGCTATCTTGTACATCTGTACTGCTAACATCTACAGTGCTAATGGTTCATGGACATGCACACCATACTCAGCAGGGTTATAGTGCGGTGCCACCCTAAATGACTGTCAAAAAAAAAAAAAAAATTATCTGCTTTTACTGTATTTGTGTTTTTTCCTACTTTATTTTGCTTTTGCTTCATCTTAAAAGTACTCAATTGTATTTATTACTGCTTGGTGTAACTCATTGTAAGCCTTTTAGTTTAAGCACCTGGGCTTTAGACCAGTTTTACATTAGGAAGGTTTGTGGTCTGCACTGCACTGGCAGAACAGGTAGCTTACATCCTTCTAAGTTGGGAACTGCTGATTGAGGGCTCAGTGTCTGTTATTCTAAAAGTGTATTAATTCTGGTTTAAGCACTTGGCTTGAGGCCAGTTATTTTACATTAAGAGGGTTCATGTTCTGCACTCTTGCGGGAGGAGAGGCTGGACTCTATCCTTCTGAGCTGGGAATTTCTGGTTAAAGCTTATAGTGCCTGCATATTTGAACTGCTTCTTACTGAAATTGGTACACCTCGTTTGCTGTAGCATAGACTAGATCCAGGCCTGCTGAATCTAGCTTTGTTTGTATAACTTGAGCACTAATCCAGGCATTCTTTAAAGTATTCAGTTGTATTTATTACTGCTGGTAGTAACTTGATTAAAGTGTAGCTATCATTTCTAAGTCTTTTGGATTAAGCACTTGGGCTTCAGACCAGTTGTTTTACATTAGGAAGGTTTGTGGCCTGCACTGTGGTGACAGGACAGGTAGCTTACATCATTTTAAGTTGGGAACTGCTGATTGAGAGCTCAGTGTCTGTTATTCTAAAAGTGTATTAGTTCTGGTTTAAGCACTTGGGCTTCAGGCCAGTTATTTTACATTAAGAAGGATTGCGGTCTGCACTCTTGTGGGAGGAGAGGCTGGACTCTGCCCTTCTGAGCAGGGAATTTCCGGTTAGAGGTTTATAGTGCCTGCATATTATAACTGTTTCTTACTGAAATTGGTACACCTTGTTTGCTGTAGCATAGACTAGATCAAGGCCTGCTGAATCTAGCTTTATTTGTATGCTTGTTGTTTGTTTATTTCCCTGAAACGCTAATTCCACCTAAAACGCGGCCTTTTAGCACTTCTGTGGATCCCTAGTGATATCTGCATTGCTTACTGTACTTATTTCCTTGTTTCACTTGAAAGAAAGTTACTGTTTGTCATGTTTGCATTTAAGTTACCTGTAGCACATTGCATTTAAGTTACCTGGCACTTGCTCACTCAAGCAATTATATAAGTCAGCTCTAAAAAATTAAAAGCACTACACCCTCACAAACTCCGCTTGAGTACCTTGTTCCCCATTGGCCCTTTTTTCAATTATAAAGGAATTCCCAATACTATTCTAGCATGTCCAAAGGTCAGTTGTCAATCTCCTCTCCGGTCCAGCTGGTGAATCTGGGAATCTTGAGGCAATGTTACAACTGCCTCATGTACACAGACAACCCTCTCCTCCCAACAAATTCCAACACATGTGAGAGATGCAAACATATAGCCAAACTGGAGGTTAAGCTCTCTCAACTCAGTATTGGCGTAACCAGTCAGGAGGAGAAGGAAACCACACTCACTACAATTCCAGTCTCACATAGACCTACCACGACAACAAACCAAACACATAAACACACAAAAAACATACTGAGGCTCTAAATAAAATCTGCCTAAGCAGCAGAGACCTCCAAAGCAGACACCCAAGCAACCGCTACCCCAAAACAAAACACATGCAACACATAGCTCACAAAGCCAGTGTGCCGAACAGTCACAGCCCTTAAGGCTAAACAACACACCTGATACACTTGTAATAGGTGACTCTATCGTCAGGCACACTGATGTCCCGCTCACCAGGCTGAACAAGGAGAAGGTCACGGTGAGCTGCCTGTCGAGCGCTAGGATCCGCCACATAACACAAGCACTCAGGTCACTCCAAGGCAAGTACAAATATGATTCAGTCATTGTCCATGCGACTGTGAATGACCTGAGATACCTCCTGGACTACATGAAAAGAGACATAGAGGAGCTCTCTGAGCATGTAGCCCAGGCTGGTATGACCTGACCTTGAGTAGCATCTTACCCTCACCAAGAATGATGCCACAATATGAAGACAAGATGATCAATTTCAACAATTGGCTTAAGTGTTGGTGTCATTCAAAGGGGATCCAATGCCTGTCAGCCTGGGATGACATGCTCGACAAGCCACGATGCTTCGCTAGGGACGGCTTGCACCTGTCACCCCTGGGCTTTCGGATATTGGCAAAGGCTCTTGCTACCCCCATAGTGCCTTTTTTAGGCAAGGCTCAAAAGACAAACCCACCTCCATAGGTATCACAAGGGATAAGAAATTAAGAGTAATGCTACTCAACACCAGAAGTCTAAACCTCAAGATGCACGCACTCGAAACTCTCCTTAGCAGGGAGAACATCGATATCTGTGCAGTAACAGAAACCTGGTTCAAGGCTCCCGAGAGCACCTCAGCACTACCAGGTTATACCTCATACCATGCTTTTCGGACCCAAAACTTGGACCGAACCACAAAAGGAGGGGGAGTATCAATATTTGTCAAAGATACCCACACCTCCAGGTTGGTAGCACAGCACGAAGCATCAGAGACTATCCATGTGCAACTAACTGTGGGTAAAACTGCCTTCCAGTTTATAGCCTGCTACAGACCACCCTCCCAAACACAGGAACCCCACTTGGCCTTCCTGAGAATACTGGAAAATATGAAGGTCTCTCCAAACACCCTTATATTGAACGTCTTCAACTACCCAAACATAGACTGGGAGCATTACTCTAGCTCCAACACCCTAGCCCAAAGTTTCCTAGAATTTATAAACTCAAATGCTATGGAACAACTTGTTACCACTCCCACAAGAGGGGACAACATACTGGACCTGATCATCACCAACATGGGGACACTATGCTCCAGACCAGAAGTGTATCCCTCACTGGTAAGATCAGACCATAAACTAATCTCACTGGATATTCACATCCCGACCCCACCCCCTGCCCAGAAAACCACAGTGAAAAACTTCTCTAAAGCAAATTTCACACTCAAAACCGAGGCAAAATCCTTCAAAGCCCCGGCCTGGGGAAAATAGGGCCCAGACCGCAGAATCCTTTATAAACGCATTCTATGAACACCTTCAGGAATGCATGGATCATGCAATCCCAAATAAAACCAAGACCCAATCCTCCAAAGGCAGCCGTCCTGTCTGGTGGACCCCAGCCATAAACAAACTATACAATAGAAGGAGGAAGCTACTACATGATGTAGCAAAATCCCAAAAGGGAAGACATCTCTGATCAGTATTAGCAAAAAACTACGGGCACTCATAAAATCGTCTAAGGCCAGCTTCGAGAGAAAAATTGCACAGGACACTAAGGATAATCACAAGGCTTTCTTTAGTTATGTTAGGAACCTGGGAGGGAATTCCCAGATAGGCTCAGAATTAGTCCAAAATGACAAAAAATACACCGAGCCCACAGACATTGCCAACATCCTAGCTGACAGGTTCAGTACAAACTTCTCCCCCCTCTCCCTACCAAAAGGGAAAATATCTATCCCAACAGAGTGCTGCCCCCCTGACATCTCAGATGCTCAGGTAAGAGTCGCCCTCTCCAAAGCAAAAAACACAGCATCAATGGGACCAGATGGTGTCCCGGGCTGAGTCCTACATGAACTCCAAGAAGAGTTAAACCCAAACATAAAACTACTGTTCAATCTTAGCCTTACTACAGGATATGTACCCAAAGAGTGGCGTACAGCAACAGTGGTCCCTCTCCACAAAGGTGGTGCCTCAACGGATCCTGGAAACTATCGCCCCATAAGCCTGACTAGTTTGGTCTGCAAAGCTATGGAAAGGATCATCATGGACCTCATAAATAAAGATATTGGGGACCTACAGACACTGGATCCTACCCAGTTTGGCTTTGTTAAGGGCAGATCCTGCCTCTTAAACCTGGTTGATTTCTTTAAAACAGTCACCAAGGCCATTGACGAGGGGAAGGTGGTCCTCACAGCCTACCTGGACCTCGCAAAAGCCTTCGATACAATACCCCACTCGGGCATTATAGATAAGCTCACCAGCTTAAATATAAACCCCTATGTCACTAGATGGGTTGCAAACTGGCTCAAGGACAGAACCCACATGGTTAGAATTGCTGGAGCCAGGTCAGACTCCAAACCAGTTACAAGTGGCGTTCCGCAAGGCTCAGCCCTGGGACCTCTCTTGTTCAGTATATATTTCTCGGCGGTACAGGCCAACACGGAAGGACTGAGGCTGACCAAGTTCGCAGATGACTGCAAACTGGGCGCCATAATCAACTCTCCAGCTGACACAAGCATCCTCCAAAAGGGCCTCATAGAAACAGACAACTGGTGCCAGAGCCATGGCCTCAAGCTAAATGCCAAAAAGTGTATAGTCATCCCCTTTGGCAAAACAAAGTGCCCACAAATTACCACATAGGTGGTAATCCATTAAGTACAGAAGAAGTCATTAGGGACCTGGGGACCCAAGTTGATAGCAATCTCTCATTTGACAACCACGTGGCCAAAGTGGTTAGAAAAACATTTTATATAGCCCACCTAATCATGAAGGGATTCACATCTAGATCAGGGGAGGTCATCGTACCTCTTTACTCATCCCTCATCAGGCCCATAATTGAGTACAATGCCCCTTTTGGGATGTACCTTACCAGACACCTGCAGCAACTGGAAAGACCCCAAAAGTACCTCACCAAGAGGATCAAAGGGCTCAAACAGATGCCATATGCTGCCCGGTTAAAGAAACTCCAGCTCTACTCAGTGGCATACCGCCTGCTCAGAGGTGATCTGTGCCTGACGTATAAAGCCATGTCCAACCCGGATATAATGGACATGCTGCACCTCTTAAAATCCAAATCCCATCGAGCTATGCGCTCGAGAGACTTGAACCTCAGCACTGAAATAAATATGACATGCTGGAGGGACAGATTCATAACCCAGAGGCTCCCTTCACTCTGGAATAAAATCCCAGTCCAGGTTAGGCAGAGTCCCACATTGACTCTCTTCAAGAGGAATCTTGATGAGTGGATGGGAGATCATAGGTTTACCCCGGCTATCACTTCTGTGTCACTGTTAGACAGAGGCACAGTATACTAACCTCAAAAAAAGGCATAGCAAAATTAATTTAAAATGGGTGGCGAAAGCCAAACACACTCTGGCTAGGCTTATAAATGCCCTAGGGCAGATAGCCTAGTATGAACCTATGAACCTATGAACCTATCACCACTTGTGGGTTGATATTATCCAACACCCTATCTGTATTGTATGGTCATGCTAGGCACTTGTTCAGAACATGTGAGCATGTCATGAGCTAATGATTACTATAGCGCCCATTCCACACCATTTCCCACAGCTACACTGGCTGTCCTACACTTCCCAGCTTGCTTAAGGTACGACAGCTGTTGTACACATGTAACGCACATATCCTGTGGAACATGGTTGTATATGCAGGCATGTCCAACTGTCACGTACCAGTGCTACTGCCTGTCTGTATGAGGGATATGTCATACATGTGGCAATAGAGCAATTGTCTTGTGTACACATTCAATGCTCACTTCCCAACATACGGCACTACAGCCTGTGGGGGATGCACGTCTGCAGCCGTGCTGGGCCCATAGCTCTCAGGTGTACCTCATTACGGGGAACGTACCTCATTTGGGGTTCTAAAAGGTGCATGTTCCTCAAGGTTCCACATTGGAAGGGTCTGTCACACATTCATTGTTGTACATAGTTTACCTGCTAGCCATGGCTAGATAGATGAGAATCATAGTAATTCATTGGAATATCTGTTTTATACGTAAGACCAGCCTATTTTAGCCATCATATGCCCTTTCTAGTTGATGCTGTTAGTAAGCCAGTTGTAAGTGTTCCACGTTTCACCCATTTGTCACACTGTATGAGGGCTAATGTTCCTCATTTTGGGGACAGGAGGCTGACAGCTATGGTTGGGGGTAATGCTGTCACCAACCCTGACTGCACCTGACAGTCATTTGGGGATGTGTAACATTTGCAACACACCCCACTCATCACATAGTCTCACATAATCTACACCACTGGCCACACCTACGAGGACAACCTGTGCAGTACGTCTCCATACTCACTGTAGGCACCAGAGGTAGCCCCCATCATGGAAGACAACATCACCAGCTTATAGCCCACAGACTCATGTGTGCCCACCACATACAGCCAATAGTGTGTTATAACATTCACAACACACCAGTCATAGCTGACTCTGTAGGGTGTCACACTGCAGTTCCACACAGCAGGCTACACAAGGTGTTAGTCGCTTACATCTTGCTGTCGGGTAACTGCTTCTGCAACATAACCTATGCACCCATGCCACACCTCACCAGGTACGATATGTCTGTCAATTGCCATGTTAGTCTGACTGCCCTGTGATGCCACTTCATAGACTACGTGTGCAGGGACATGCAATAGCTCACCAGTCTTATAGTCCTGAGGGTGTGGGCCTAGCCCTGGGGAGCATTTTGCATTCGTCCAGACACGATACCACTGTACAATGACCGACTGTGTCACTTCAACAGTTGCCTATGCTCCTATTGTCATTCCACAGGCATGTGGTATCTGTCCGCTATGACTGTCCTGGTCAAACACAATGCTGTGGCACAGATGACTTGCACCTGTCAGCCCTGGGAGTACAGCTCACATGCTAGGCTCTTGCTGCTGCTATACTGCCTGTCCTGCAAAGTTTCCAATAACTGTCACCGGCAGGGCGGTAACTGGCATGCGACATGGGGTCATGTGACACATTGCTTGCATCTTCCCTGTGATGCACGCAGGCAAGGCACACCTTATAATGCACCACTCCAACATCTCTGCAGTGACTGGGACCTGCCTGTAGGCTCTGCAGAGCACACCTGCAATGACAGGTTATAGACGGACCATACCTTCCAGGCACATACCTGGACCGGCACACCCACAGCTGAGGGGTTCCCATATCCCACTATGTTTTGCACACATCCTGGCAAGTTGCTTAGCACAATGCATCAGAGGTGCTCCACGTGCAACTAACTGTGTCCGGGACTGCTATACACATTGTAACAAGCGACAGAGTCAACATCATACCCCATGGGTAACATACCTTCTATGGTGGTATAGTGGACAGTGGGCCTCAGCTACTACTGATGTGTGACTGACACTAAACCACACTTCACTGGGATAGCCACTCATGTTCCAACACATCCATGAGTCATACCCTCCACTCTGCTGGATCAACACATACACACCACCTCCAAGACCTACATTACCCTTGGCATGAACACTACCACCATGTGACTGGTGTTACACACCTGGGGTTATCCCCTCATTGGTGGATTCCAAACATACACTAATCTACCTTGTTAGCCACATCCCGGAAACACACCCATCACAGCATACACAGTACATGTGTACTACTACACCTACTACAGACGTCTGCTGACAGCGGTTGTTAACATCATGACACCCGTGCAGATGGACAATGCACATACAAATGCTGACACATACCCCAGTGCACTTAATTAGCATGTACACAACTGCATGGATCATGCTATTCCACACAGAGCCATGATGGTACACACCAGATAACAGACGCCACTCTGGTGGTCATGTTCCACGGACATATGATGTACAACAACAGGTGTAGGCTGTTGCACAGTGGTGTACATTCCCATGTGTGGGTGGCTCACTGGTCAGCCGTGGTGGGGCCACAGGGTCCCTCATCACATATTCCAAGACTAGCTACGTAAACATGACTGCCACACATTCCGGGGTGTACCACCAGGCATTATGGTGGTATGTCAGTATTTGATGGCAACACCCATATCTGCTGTCACATACAACAGTCACTCAGGAACATTGCAGACCCAGGTATTGTTGGCAACATGCTGGAGGATGGATTCAATGCTGACAGTACACCCTCTCACTCACTACAGGGCCGCAATCCATACATGAACATTGTGGTGTCCCTGTGGTCACACCTACACAGTACTGACCTACACTCTATGTGTCCTGGGACACTGGCCCCATGTCACCTTCCAACGTCCCAGGCTGTGATGTCCACCAACCTCTGAATTACTTGTCTCCCTACTAGGCCACCATATTCAGTAATAGCCTTGCTTCAGACATTGTAGACCCTGAATGGCACACAGCAGCATTTATCACACTACACACAGGTGGCACCATATTGCACGAGTGGGACTATAGTCCTACACACCTGACTGGACTGTTCTGCGTGGCTATGGGGCACATCGTCAAGGACGTCATTCTCAGAGACATTATTGGTCTCCCGTCCTCTGCTGCCACCCGGGTTGGGCTTGTTAAGGCCAAAGCATGGCCCCTACACATGGTGGACTCCTTTCATACAGTTACCAGGGCAGTTGATGATGGTATGGGAGTCCACACATCCTACATTGTCCTCTCATTGCCTTTCAGCACCATTCCCCATTCTTGTATTGACAACATACACATCCACCTGCACATCGTACCCTGTGTCTCAGGATGTTATGCTATGTGGCTCATGGACAGGACACACAGTGAGGCCAGCATAACATAATACCTACTACATGTCAGGTACTTTGGCATACCACAGTCCTCAGTCATAGGGCCCCCTCATGTTAAGTATATGCTTCCCTGCAGAACAGGCTGGCACAGGGGACTTTCCCTGCCTAGCTTTAGAACCCCTACATACCAAGCACCATGATTGCTCCACCAGCTGATACTGACTCCAACCATACGGGTGTCGCTGTGACAGATACATAATATGACTATCATGGCATCAAGCTGCATGACACAAGGTGCATGCACATCACCTTTGCATTACACCATTCACTCACTGACTATCACATGGATGGTAGTCCCCTATATACATATCACATTGTACATGTTTGCAGTACACATATATGTCGCACCCACTCCTGTGGTTACCGTATTGCCACTGTCGCTTGGATATCCTCCTACTTGGCCACACCTATCTGTACTGGGTGTGTAACTGGTACATAGGCACCCATTGTACCTCTGAACTCAAGACATCTACACACATTCAAGGGTACACCACCCCATTTAGGGTGTACCTTACACAACAGCTACAGCTTTACATGCCACAACATTAACACGCCATGACGTTTACTGAGCTCTGGCAGTTTAAATATGCGGCTGCACTACGGACACCACATCTGTACACATTTGCATACTACATACTCAGGGGTGACCTCTGCTGATCAGACAGAGCCCATGTCCACAACATTATAGATGGATATACTCCTCATACGCAAGATAAGCAGAGGCCACTGTGAGCAACATGCTCATGGATATGTGCACACACGCCACAATGAGTGGGATGTGCTTCTGGGTAACATTCCCAAACAGGACACTCACCATGCTGTGGAACATAAGTCCTCTGTACATCACGCAGGGACACTCAGTAGCACTGTTCATGTGATACCTCCCTTGGTGGTTGGGAGACACATGTAGGCCTGGGATCACTGCAGTGGCTGTACTGTGCAGTGGTGAAGGTGACACCTGGCTCTGCTCTTCACAGGACACTACCCTGGAGAGGTGCCACTAGTGTGAACACTGTAGTTGTGCTTACACATGGACTTGACAGACTGCATAGTACCCCACTATGAACCTGTGCAGCTATTACATGTCCTTTGTGCATGGTTACTTGGTAGCCCTTCCATTTAGATTAGCTATCATGCTATTACTATGTCCCATACCTACAGGCCATATGTATCCTGTTATTGTACATACCAATAGACGATACCTGTAGTATGCATGATATGCCTGTTATGCTGTGTAGAATATCTGTCATATCTACCTATAATACTATACATTACACATATTTCACATAGTATCCCATAATGCAAAGCATACTTGCTCAGCAGGACCACCTTACATATGTCATTAACGTTATTTACCCATACACATGCGTGCTGTGACAGTATATCAACATATACTATCCCCTGCTATGGCACATCCTTGTTGGACATACCCTACCACTGACGGGTTGTATGGCATTGTTCTGTTTAATGGCCTCATTTAGCATCCCTTCTGGTGTCTGTGCTGTGTACCTTGTGTCCCACTGCTGGACACACAGATTCTACAAGCGTTAGTATGCTCAGCAAGACATCACTACATCAATACCTTTCCCCACTTTATGCATTGCGGACACATTTAATTAATGCAAACCAGGCTATACATACAGTAAAACTAATTAATACAGATCATGCTATACATAACCTTACATATCGGGCGTTCTACATACCTTGTTGTCGTTACGGCATTTCGTTTCTATCTCTCTCACAGTGTTTCAACTGTTTTTCGGTATGAGCATACGGTTTGAATGTCTGGCAAGTCATCCTTATATACGTCGATACCTGAAACATGTGGATTCTTCCCGCCAACTGGTGTTCCTGAGTGACTAATTACTTGCATATCAGCTGTGCAGCTACTCCATTCACCAATTACGCGGCGACAGTGGGGTATAATTGGATTCTCCACTTGGGCGTTGCCTATTTGCCCTACCTTCGGGGAGACGGTCTGTATTGTGTTTTGTTATGAGTAACTGCAACTGCTATGCATGGAGACAAGTATAGTTTGGATTCATGTCCCCCGTGGATTGTGTGTGACAGGTAGAGTATTTGGTTCAACATGTGGGTGTACTTGTCATCCCGACGTCTGTTAATGGAGTATTGCAATCAATACCTGTAACATGGCTGTTTCTTCCATTATACAACGCCTGCAATTTTGCATGTCGCCTTTAATTGTCTCTCACACGGTATGTTGAGGGTTCTGCAGATGTAATTGACTGACTGGATGTTTGTGCTGCTATTACAGTTTGTATTGCTTCAGTTTCTAGTGTGGGGGATGTCATAGGTTCATAGGTTCATAGGTTCATAGGTTGGTACTAGTCTAGCAGCCCTAGGGCCTATACAAGCCTAGCCATAACAATTCCCTGGCTATTTCTTCCCACATTATTTACTTTCCTGGACCCCTGTCTAGCAGGGCGACTGACGTGATCCCTGGGGTGAATTTCCTTTCTCCCATCCAATCGTCAAGGTTCCTCTTGAAGAGGTCCAAAGAGGCACTCTGCTTGACATGTATGGGCAATCTATTCCAGAGTCTGGGGAGTCTCTGGGTCAGGAACCTATCCCTCCAGCATGTTTTGTTTATTGTGATGACAAGGTTTAGATCCCTGGAGCGTGTAGCTCTGAGGGATTGGGATTTCTTAAGTGTAGCATGTCCAACAGCTCTGGGTTTGACATGGCCTTGTATGTTAAGCAGAGATCGCCTCTGAGTAGACGATATGCACAGAGTATAGCTGGAGTTTTTAAAGGCGGTCAGCGAGGGCATCTGCTTTAGGCCTGTGATTCTTTTAGTGAGGTATTTCTGAGGCCTTTCCAGTTGTTGCAGATGTCTTGAGAGGTACATACCAAATGGGGCGTTGTATTCTATAATGGGTCTAATGAGGGATGAGTACAGTGGACAATGACCTCCTTTTTCTGGATGAAAAGCCCTTCGTGATGAGGTGTGCCACATAGAAGGATTTCCTGACTGTTGTGACGATGTGGTTATCGAAGGTGAGACCACTGTCCACCTGTGTCCCTAAGTCTCTTATCACACTTTCTGTGTTTAGTGTACTGCCACCTATATGGTAATTCATGGATACATGTTTTTCCCAAAGGGGATAACAATACATTTCTTGGCATTGAGCTTGAGCCCATGGCTCTGGCACCAAGCATCTGTTTCTGTAAGGCCCTTTTGAAGAGTATCTACATCATTTGGGGATTCAATAATGGCTCCCAGTTTGCAGTCATCTGCAAACTTTGTTAGCCAGAGTCCCTTAGTGTTGACCTGTACTTCAGAGAAGTAGATGCCAAACAAGAGCGGCCCCAGGACTGAACCCTGAGGTACTCCACTTGTCACTTGTCTGGAGCTGGATTTGGAGTCGGTTACTTTTACAGTGTGGGTTCTATCAGTAAGCCATTTAGCAACTCATTGGGTGACATAGGGATTAATGCCCAACTTAGTAAGTTTATCTATGATTCCAGAGTGGGGGATGGTGTCGGTGGTTGTACGTAACATATACGGTTTGTGGGCCTTGCATTTCTACATAATCCATATATATGTGTGTGGGCTCCGTCCCTGATTAGAGAGCTAACAGTTAGTAGACTTATGTTACGGGATTGTACGTTGGGCCATTGTTAATTGGTTTCTATATCGTCTGCAGGTGAGCTTGCTACTTGTATACCTCCGTAATTGCAGCAATATATCAGGGGACATGTGTAGGTGACAGCTATCCCTTGTATGTCTGTCCCAGATATTTGCAGTCATTGTGGTTGTGTTGTTAAAAGAGTCTGTTTGCCATGGGTTGCCACCTTATCATATGGTCATTGTTGGACACTTGCGGGACACAAAGCAGTGTTTACAGGCCAACACGTAGCCACGGTCAGTACACAGGTAGCACATACTTTTATCCTCACTACATACCTATTGTTGTGACTTTGGATACTTATCATATTGCATGTAACATTTAAGTTTCTTACATACAGGCATAACTATTAAATATGACTGTTACATTATATATGGGACATATTTATGTCCTACCATCTCGGACATTTGCCCTTTGTACTGTTTTATGTCAGGACACACCTACTGTGGTACAGGTAGTAACCGTATGCCTATGGCTAGCTATACCCAAACCTACCATACTGGTCTGCCTCTGACATGGCACCAACATACACATGTTGCGGACACACACACATTAGTCACACAGAAACGCACATGGCACCCTCAACGCACACTTACACAGACTACGGCACTCACAGACACAGCTGAACACTGTACCTACGTGGACCTCGACACCGTCAGCGGTGACTAACCGTCCCTTCATATCATCATACTATTACTCGCGGATGTACTGTTCTGTTACTGTGTTCTATCGGTCTTTCAGCCTCGTGGTTATGCATGTCGGTATGTTACACATTCCATGGTTGGCGGTATCCTATTTATTTGTACCTCCAAGATGTTATGAATGTCGTTGAACTATCTATCATATTTGCAGATATCGCTGAATCCATCTATATCACCATATATCCCTCTATTTCCCTTTCTATCTGTATTATATATATGCATATGTGTACATATATATATATATATATATATATATATATATATATATATATATATATATATATATATATATATATATATATATATATATATATATATATATATATATATATATATCTGGCGGGGAACGAGACAGGCACACAGCACCACCATATGCTGTAAGACTCATGTACTGTTCAGGTGTTGGCATTCCGTGTTGCACTGGCTGTTGTGTTTACAATGTTTGAGGGCTGCCTATGTAGGAGTCACACATTGGGCCACCTATACATTACAATTTACAGGTGGTCATGTTTGTGTGCCATCCATTTTACTGTGTGTGCAGGTGGAGAGGTGTCAGTCCGTAGGGGCCTACACGGTCAGTGTATGTGCTATACTTTCCCTCTTTGCCAAGGCATAGGCATATTGGGCATGCCTCCGTCTGCCTACTGGGGCTGGCACAGTGTGTTCATGGTCTGAATCCCTCTGTGCCTGTACTGGCCTTGGCAATTGTGGTGGGCTATGAGGGCCTTCACCATTTTGTCCCTGCTGCAGCTGCTTCCGCAGGATCATATTATGTAGCATGGCACATACTATGACGATGTGGGCACACGTGCCTGGAGAGTACTGCAAGGCTCCACCAGATGTATCCAAGCACCAGAACCGTGATTTCAGCATCCCGAACACACGCTCTTTGATGATTCTGGTTTGTGCGTGTGCCTCATTACGGCGTTCTTGCATGGGTGCGTGTGCATTTCTGATGGGAGTCATCATCCACGGCTCCAGTGCATAGCCAGCATCCCCCACGAGATGGCCATGTGGGATGTCCCCCCTGACAAATACCTGATACAGCTGTGAGGCATGCCAGACATGGGAGTCATGGTAGCTTCCAGGGCTGCCAGCACACACATCCATGATAATGCCCTGGGCATTGCACTCGACCTGGAAGTTGATGGAGTGGAATCCCTTGCGGTTTATGTAGCGCATACACTGCTCACCGGGTGGTGACTTGATTTGTATGTGCGTGCAGTCTATCGCACCCAGTACCTCCGGGTATTGTGCCACACGGTGGAAGTGATGCATATTGCTGGCCAACTCCTCCTGAGTTCTGGGGAAGTATATCTGCTCATTGGCATGTGGTAACATGGCATCCAGGAACTGGTGTAGTACCCTGGATGCTGATGCCTGTGAGATACCTATTATATCTCCAGTTGGCCTTTGAAAGGTACCTCTGGCCAGTATTCGCAGGCTTACACATACCTTCGTGTCCACTGGTATGGGTTCCCCTCTGTTGTTTCTGGTTCTCAGGCGTGGCCGGCACAGCTCCACTATTTGCTGTAAGATGTCCCTGTCCACCCTGTAACGCTCTACTATCTCCAGGTCATGTAGCCCCTGGTAGGTTACCCTTGGTTTGAACACTCTCCTTCTCCTCCGAGGCCTGCGGTGGTTGTCGGCATCATCCTCCACAACACCGTCAGTCTCTAACACATGCTGATGAATCACAGCTCTGGCAGCTCCCAACATGTACATTTTAAAAGTTCCCCATGTGTTTACACCTATGGTGCGGTGTTTGCGAATACACAGGTGTGTGTTGGGTGCTTACACACTTTATACTATTGTGCTGTGAACACCGATGATGTCATGGGGTGTGTATGTACGTTCGTAGCTACAGGTTATGTTATGTATTTTACTGCTGGAACTACTATTGTGGTGCCTTTGGTGTTGAATTACATTTGCCTGCCGTGGATTACCTCTTGACCTTCCTTTTACATTTCTGCACGTTGCACCTACCATTTTCTGGCGTGCATCCTGCAGCCTACTTTCATTTGTGCTTTGCTGGACCTGGCGTATCTTGCGTTATGTGTGCTACTGCCAGTCTGCTGTCGGTTTGCTTTGCTCTGCTGTGTCAGGACTCCTATCTTTGCAATCCAATACCTCCCCTCCTTTCTTTGCATTCACATGCCTCCCCTATCCTGTTTTGCAGGTTTCTGCAAGCGGACTTGTCAGCTGCCGTCGATTGACCTTCGTGGGTTGATTGGTGTTGATTGCTCATTAGTACTCCAATTATCTTACTTCCGCATTTCCTTTCCTTCCCCTGACCTTCCTGTTTCTGCTATTGTTTGCGCGTCGCGTCCGATTACTGGGTTTCAGGCACGTTTTCATCCTCGTACATGCGCTTTTGGCCACCATGTGTGCTCTCAGCTAAACGATTCCTCCCCACCCCTATCCTGCAGCTTTGCTTAGGAATGGACAGGCCAGATTTGCAATGCTCCAATGTGCTTAGTGCTACAGTGGCACACCCCTCTGCTGATGTCATGTATCTCCTCTGAGCCTCTCCTCTGTGTTATACCGCTGCGCCGTATGGTACAACCTTCCTCCGGTGGGACATTTGCGATTCAGTATTATCTGCCTCATTTGCATGGCACTGACTACTAATTCATAGTTACCACGCCGAACACTATCGCAAGCCCTTAGCAACCCTTGCACCTTGGTTGTGGTGTTCCATGCCTACCATTGTGAGTTATACTGTAAACCTGATTTCTATTACGTTGCGATTTTATGACATTTGTATATTATTTCTTTATGTTACAGCTTCCGCACACATGCCCTGCGGTTCTGCTGTGCGTTACTGTGGACATGACATTAAATGTTGTTATTTACATGTTGTGCATCTTTTCTTATGCCATTGGCTGTGTATTTTTCCATTGGCATATGTTCACGTTGTGATACCTGGGTCTGGCCCTCTTCCATAGCTCCGATGTTATGTTTGGGAAAATGTAAACCGTGTTTTTTGGTTTACATTTCCGTGGGCTTACGCTACGCGTGCACCACTTCATGAATCGCTATATGCCTTCATTTGCATGGTGCAACACTGCACATGGGGTGATTTGCATACCTACGCCGGGGGCTGCGCAGATCTGGCGTACGCCGGTAGTGCACGTGGAATTAGATCATACCTGAATCGCTCGGCGGCCATATTTGGCATTATAACACCTACGCTATGCGTGCGCCTGGCGCAAGCTTCATGAATCCTGGGGATAGACTTTCTGGGTTGGGGTATAACACTAGATTTCATCAACAATGTCAAACAATAATACATTTAGGCCGGATGTTAATGCATATTGCTAATAAAGAGAAACAGTTGTATGACAAACATAAATATGGAAGAAAATTAAAAAAGATTTCCAAATAAAATCTGGCCAGCAGAAATTAGTACTTTCGGCAAAATCAAACTCATTATTTCTCAATGTATGATTGTTATTGAAGGTGAAGATATTAGTGAACATCCCCAGCAAGTCAACCTGCAGGAGATTAGACATATTCTTGGTCTTTCCCTGATTCTGATGGACCCTTTGTGAGAAGTACCAAACCCCACAGCAGGAAGACATAGTGAGGCTGAACCTACAATAAGTGTGGTAAGGACATGGACTGCAGTGGATTTTCAAATCATTGTATATTTTCTTCCTACCATTCAAACACACTCATCAAAACATGAAAAATCTTAGAAGAACATGTACAATTGTAAAATCTTACCAATGAAGAGCTGAAAGCCATACTTAAAGCCTCCACACATCCTAATATTTTTAGGAAAATATGGAAAAAATCTAATTTAGCTGGCAATATTCTGAAACATACAGATGATGGATTTCTAGCTGCTAGAAATAAAATCTTAAAAAAATAATACTACAGCATGACACCTCCCCCTAACTGGGCAAGAAAAAATCTACCGTACAAAGACAGAACAAATCTATTGATGCATATTGGCAATACATGACAGATGCATTAGATGCCTTCTCTTAACATCCAAAGCCTACAGAAGGTGTGGCAACCAGTGTTTTTTTTTACATCTTTTGTAGATGGCTTGGAGCCACCCATAGAAGAACATATTAAAACGGTCTGTCTGAAATAGCCAAGCTTAGGCATCCATGAAGTTGTAAATCAGGCACAATATATAGCAGACAATATAAACGAAAAAGTAAGTGCATATCAAACTCCAGCAGTGCAGTACTGATGACTTCCGAGGGTGGGTATGGGGAAGAAGAAATGTTGGGGCAAGAGGTAGAATTCAATTCTTTCAGCAACCCTGAGGAAAGTATCAGCAAAATTATTATCCCTATGATCCATCACAACAAATGCAAGGTATCCCATGATTAAATACTTATTTTAATTGTGGTAAAACAGGCCACTGGTGAAATGAATGTCCATTAGCTGGACAGCAAGCAACTTCACCAAACACACAAATAGCACAACAACCTGAAAGAAACTCTTCTGTATGGAACACTGCTTGTTAGCCACCACTGTGGCAGTAAACTCATCAGGACAGCCATGAGCAGGAACTACAGTTATTTCCTTTGGTACCGATTAGTAATGGTGGCCCATTTGTCAGTGTTACAGTGCAAAATGCATGTCTCATTTCTTGTAGATAAAGGAGCTAGTAGATCTATGATTACTTCAGCAAATGCCATACACCTTCCACTTTCTAAACACACAGTATGGGCTGTGGGTGTGTCCATAGTTCCTATAGACTATCCAGAAACTAAACCTGTTCCTATTCAAATTGGTCCGTTAAATGAATATCATGCTTTTATTGTAGGAAATTCAGCATATTTAAGTCTGTTACATAGATATTTACTATATTTACTATGTAAACTTCGATGCACTGTTTATTGTACAGCTGATAGCATATTTTTAGATATTTGTAAGGAATCTTTAGGATTACACTCTAACACTATCTGCTTGAATTAAGATGCCCTTTTTGCTTTCATAAAATTAGAGCAGAAAGTAGGAAATGCTATTATGGAGGAAATGAATGTTATCATTTTGCAGCTCTGGACTACCGCGACAATGAGGTCTGGCTCATACAGATCTGAGTACCTTTTCATTTATCACTAAAACTATGTGACCATCTGCCATTGGTAGTTCAGTATCCTATGTCAGTAGAAGAAAAGGAATGGAATCTGATATTTCGGCTTGTTACAACAAGGTATCATTGTCCCAACTCACAGTCCTTGTAATACTCCTATTTTACAATTGTGAAACTGGGAAAAATGTACATATAGTTTTGTACAAGATTCACATTAAGTGAATGCTGTAACAGTACTAACATTTCCATTTGTTCCTAACCCCTGCAACAATGCTAAGTTCTATCCCTTCAGATGCCACTATCTTCTTATCAGTAATATATGTTTCATCTAATGTATTTTCTATTCCTATTCATCCAAATAGTTGATACCTGTTTGCTTTTACTTATAAAGGTAAGACTTTTGCTAGACTTGTTAAAGAAAGATATCCCTGACGCTTAACCTGGCAGGATTATTATGAATAAGCTTTTCTACAGTTGAAAGTGTTACTTTTCAGTCCTCCTGCACTTGAGTTATCAGATTATTCTTACAGATTTTTTTCTGTTTTGAAGTGAAAGAAATAAAGTAGCATTATAATTGTTAACATAATGTAGAAATGATGGTTTTAGACCTGTTACTTATCTTATTACAAATCTTGATCCTGTAGCTACAGTCCTAGGTCAGTGGCCATGATGGTACTCATTGTAGATATTGCAGCTGCACACCCTGACCATCCATCAGTAACTCCATCGACAATATTGCCACCCAGTTTAACAAATATTTCACTGAATCCATAACTGCCCTCACTAATAGTAACTGCTTAAAACCACCAGCTAATCTTTATCCTTAACTCATAATAACAGCCAGTTTCCCTACAATTAGTCCCAACGTGAACTATATATATAAATATCTTAAAAAACTTAAACCTACAACCCATGCAGCAGACAAACTGCCTACTGAATACCTCAGAATTGCCTATGAAGCTATATGCTACCCAGTCACTTTATTAATCAAGCTGTCCATAATAGAACAACATATCCTAGCTTTCTGGAAAATATCACACATAATGCCACTACACAAAGGCAGAAATTTGATTGAACTATCAAATTAATGGTCCATTGCCATCCCATCACCTTTATCAAAAATCCTTGAAAAGTGCATGCATAACCAGATCCTAAACCATCTCGTTTCCAACAAGCTTCTAGCAAATATCTAGCATGAATTTCACCCAAATCACAGCACAAGCACAGCCCTTATTAACTTCATATTAATCAGCTCTGAAACGGAAGCAACCTTGTATCTTCTATATATCTAGACCTCTTTAAAGCTTTTGATAGTGTCGCTCACATTAAACTCTTAACTGTTCTATCTGAACTCGGTCTAAGCTACTCCACTCCTGCATGGCTCCAGAATTACCTATGAGATCACAGACAAGCTGTAAAGAGGCAAAACAACTCTTCTCCTCTTCTACCTGTTACTTTAAGTGTTCCACAAGGGTCTATCCTTGGTCCCCTTCTTTTCAACTTAATTCACTAACAACCTTCACACCGCTGCTCTACATACTACTTTGGTCTAATATGGAGATGATTCAATCCTAATCTGCGCTGCTCCAACCATCCAAGAACTTCAAAAAATAACACAAGAATCCTTTACTGCAGTTGTAACACGGATAGCAAATACACAGCTCAATGGCAACCCAAACAAAACTAAGCTGATGCTATTTCATCCCACAAAAGTCATATATCCAATCCCTTCTTTCAAAATAATTTCTAGGAATAAAACCCCTATTACTCCAGTCCCCAAATCCAAACTTCTAGGTGTAATAATATATCAAGACCTGAAGTTCCACCATCATATTACCCAAACAAAAAAGTTCACAAAAACTACGAACTCTATACTGATGCAAAATATACTGCTCCAATAATAATAATACTAAAACTATTACTGCCAGAACCCACCTAGTCTCCGCACTTCTTTATTCATCACCCATATTCACTAATATTAACAAATCTGACTTAGCCAAATTAACTACCTACTACAACAAATTAGCAAAGTCTGCAACAGATTCTCCTTTTAGATCTCATCACTGAATAGCCCTGAAACAACTATCTTGACTAGAACTACCCAACCTGCTCATCTTTAACCAACTTACCATTGCCTATCAAATAGTTTACCAGCCTGTAAAAACCCCAGCCCTGCAAGGCCTATTAAACCTATACTCTAGTGCATTCTCATTACAATCCAATAATAAATTACTATTGGCCATTACCAGAAGCAAAAATAGCTCAAGCGACTCCCTATACTCCAACTACATTACAAAATCTGGAATGCCATACCCCTTAACATAAGAACTACTATCAAAAAAGCCAGCTTCAAAAATCTTCTCAAATTCCATTTAGCTAGCACATAGATATACACCTGCTCCAACCTGGGTTAAACTCCTTGCACGTATTTATAGACTTGTGGTCTACATACAAAGGCCTACCAATGACGTAATTCATACAAAGCTAATGCTACCACTTATGCTTATGAGCATTGTCTCTCTTTCATTCTTTCACGATATCACATGTGTATTGCCAAGTATCTTGGTTCACTGTATATATGCCGTATAATATGCTATTTTCACAAAATGTATCCAATACGATTTATGTATGAAAATAATTTTATAATGTATTAATATTATGTTTTCTATTTCTGCACCTACTGTAAAACACTTTAATACTCTTGTACTGTTTATAATTTGGAGGTTGTCTCCCCAGGCCCCTGCTGAAAATGGACAACTTGCCCAGTCAGACTTTTCTCATAAACAAATGTAAAATAAATAAATAAATAAATAAAAATATTGCAGCTGCACTAACACTTGCACACGAGACTTCCATGTCAGTTCCACATTCTGTAGAATCTCTATGGAAGAATAAAATGCAATATTTATCTGCAGCACCAAATGGGATCCATACTATTTATAAAAGTACACTGCTATAGATTACAAAACCAGTTCCTGTTACCCTGATTTCTTTTTAAGTATTCCTCCGGCATAAATGTTTATGCATTGCTGGGTCAATTCATTCTTTCATATCTTATGAATAATTTTATATGATTTCTCAAATTGTCTTATTAGTGTCATTGACGATTCATTATGTAACAGCTACCTCTGTATTTATACTCCGTGTTTATTCTTCTTCTTTCTGCATACAGACTATTATGTTTATTACCAAGAATAAAAGGCTGTCATTTATTGTTGATGTTCTTCCTAGTAAATTAAGATGTTTTAATGCCTCTGTGGTATTATGGATCTATAGATATAATTCATTAGGAAAATAACCTGACTTGTACCATTCTTTGTGAAAACACTTATGATCAGTGGTTCTTAATGTACACAACTATTGGCAAAGTTTCAGACAAATGCAATCTTATTTACAGTTGTATTAAGTGTGGCCACTTAGGTAGACTTAGACACATGGTACCTTTTCAGACAGAGCTTGTTTGCAAAACTCCAGAAAAAAATGAAAGTAGCAATAAAGGAAAAGCTCAGAATTTATATTCCCTGCCAGGTAGATCAGAATTAAAATTCCCAATGACTAAAATAAAGTGATTTCTGTGATATTTAACACACTGCATTACTGTTTAACTAAGAGACAGCAAATGACATAACAAACGATTATTAAGGTGCCAAATAACTTTCACATGAGACAGATCAGCAAAGAATAATAATCTTATTGCACAGAAACTAGGGACACTAAGAAAACTAGAGTCTGTCTCCTCAAACTACAGGAATCATAGTATTTTATATATTTTTTCATTAAAAGCAACACTACTGTAGCAATAAACAGCCACTAACCAATTAGAAATGAACACTACAGCTTTAATTTTGCTAACTGAGATCTCCTGACTGCTTGTTTATGACAGTCCATACTGGGCATGAGTTCTGAGTTCCAAGACAGAACTTTCTGCTCAGAACAAATCTAATACTTTTTTAATACTTCTCTAACCTGTTAGCACTTGCTAATATTAGACAGGGAGTAGATCAACAGATGCATACTGAAGGACACTTGACATTTCGTTTTGCTATGAAATCATATTAGAAATGAAATACACACACCAACATTTTTCCCTTCTCTGTACTTCTCACCGTTCATATTCTCCCATCTGATACCACAAAGCACCACCCAAACAGTAATGCTTGTATATAACTGGATAATGACTACAAGTTTTCAAATGAATGGACAATTTTTCACTTGCTATCAGACATTTTTCACATGCTGTTTCTTTCTGTCACTGACATGAACAATCTTTGCACATTTGTTTAAAAATATAATCTTATTTTCGAAAACATGCCTGAGTCTTGATGGAACAAAATACAATCTGAATACTATAAATAATCATCAGTAATGCTTTGAATATTATGTATATTTTCACATTCCCCTGATCCTTTATATACATTATCATATATCTTGCTAAAATTTTGTAACACTTTATTTTCATCTTCTTCTGCTGTATTAATATTTTTATTAATATTGGTCAATGGCACAGTTTCAGTCAAATGCGGATTGATACCCTTTCTCGACTCTTGTCTTTCGGCTTTTCCCAGTAAGGGGTCACCACAGCGGACTTCCGGTCTGCTAATGATTGGCAGTAGATTTTTACTAAACACTGAGGTGCCAGCTCGACGCCCAACCTTCAACGAAGGCACACCCATTTACGCATGCATGCATGCTTTAAGAATAAAGAGAAGAAGATGTTGCAGTACCAGTGATGCAACAGGTAGCACACTCATCTTTGTTGCAGAGATTGTAGGTTCTATTTCCATACAAGGTAGACTGATTATCTGCTCTGTGATAAAACTTTGGAACTCCCTTTCCTTTAACCCTCAAAACTGCTACTAACTTGAACTCCTTCAAAACCTCTATAAAAGAATACTTCAACAAAGCTTGGATTTGATTTTGTATGAGCCCAAACTGAGGTACTCTTAGACCTTTTTCTACTCTACTCTCTCTATCCACACTACTAACTTACCCTGCTCCTCCTTCCTCTATACATACTCCCCTGAGGTTACACTCATACCTTTTCCACATCTATTCCTAATATCCCCTCTATCACACCCTACCCTTCTCCACTTGTACTATCCTACACCTTCACCAGTGTAATCTGTTACCATATTTCATGACCTCTAGAATATTAGTAATCATTATGATAATCATCTATTATTTAAATAATGCTGCATCTTTCTATTATCAGGCTTTCCATATAATTTATGCTTGAATACTATTACTTTATTATGTCTATTGAGTTTTCATTCTGACAAACTAATGTGTAGTTTTTCAAATTTTGTGCTTGAATGTTATGACTTTATTATGCCTCTTAAGTTCTCATTCTGACAAACTAATGTGTTGTTTTCATAGCTGTGCTTGAATGTTAGGACTTTAATATGTCTATCTAGCTTTTCATTGTGTTAACCATATGTATCTTGAGCTTTTCTCCATGGGCCTCCGCTGAAAATGGGTACCTCATAACCCAGTCAAACCTTTCCAGTAAACAAATGCCAAACAAATAAATAAATAATATATAAATAGACCTAACATAATTATTATTATGGCTATAAGAATAAAAAACTTTAAACTCCCTGCTCCTCATTCAGAGAAAAGGTTGGTTAACCATGCCCATTGGGAACTGTCAGCCTCTCTGGCATGTGATTATGCAGCAACTTTTTGAATTATGTCTATGTGACTATGGATGGCACCAGTATTATCTAGAATAAAAGAACTGCACTCCATTTAAATGAGTGTGCACATGTTGCCTTTAGAAATGAAGTTAAAGTCTAGTGCCATGCAGTTCTGTAGCACCACACAGCATATTACCATTAACTCTTAGGTTATCAATTAATAGACTCAGAAGTGGAATTACTTAATATTTCCAGGAGCTTAGATAATTTCCTATGTTCCCAGATTGATTTCATTGTCATATAAGCAGGAACAATGCCTGTTCTAGAAATTGCCCTATCACCAAGATCCATGTTAGCAAGCCCTTGAAAAGCAATTTGTTGAATAGTATTATGATTCACCAAGGAGGCGTCTATTTTATCAGCTGGGATAGGAATGTCCTTAGTCTCTCTCTTGCAATGAGCATGGTGAATGTTTCCTGGTAAAGCAGCTATATGTTGAATAGTTAGAGTAACTCAACCAATGTAACAACAGCCAGACCAGTCTATAGGTAACTAGTCATGACCTTGATTAGCACAAATGAAGTAATGTTCACATCTTGTTGCCATTCCCTGCCCTCCAGCCCAATCATAAATGTCCTAAATAAAATTGCAAATACTAATTCCAACAGAAAGTGTCCCATTTTCCCAATAGCAAACATATCCTTTAGCAATCACTTCTAGTTGAAATGGCGTTATTGTAAAGGGAGCAGAAACATGTTTATTCTTCTGATTTTTAGCAAGAAAAGTAAGGCAAAATGCAGTATGAAACTTAGACTCAGTCATCAGTATATGAATCAGTGGAATACCCCCATCATGTGCAGTAGGAATATGTACACAAACCCAGCAGTTGCTAATATTGAGGGTATAAGTATGCAAAGCAGCAGAAAAAAGTTTTAAATTGAGGATATTGGAGAAGATTGTGACTAAATTGTCTAGAGGGATGTTGGGTGGACTGCTCATTGTGCAAATCAAATTGATCATAAAAAGTCTTCAACCAAGGGCATTAATCACAGATTTGAAAGGAAATGCTGTTTGGATAAAGCATTGTTCAAATCAGCAACCAAAAGCCAGTATGAATCAGTAATGTTAGAATAGGAAATAAACAAAAAAATGTTATCAGACTTGAAGAAAAATCACTGGAATTTCATTCAGACCAGGATGAGGTAGCAGACCCATGGTGTTTAACTTCATGGTCAGGCAGCAAATGTAACTTAACTGCATTTAGTTCTGGATGTGAGCTGGATGGCAGATATGGAATCTGGTTGGATGGCAAACCATTCTCAAATAGTTCTAGATTTGGTTTGGATGACAAAAACATCATGGGCTGTCACTTCCAGATGCAAGATTGTCTCGGGTTTGTTGTATGGTTCTGCTGGCAATAGGTTCAACTGGTTCAGACGGTCTGATGTCAGTGGTGTTTCAGATATACTCATCTCAAGGAAGGGTCTTTTTGACATATGACACATGGTTCCCGGTGGGTAGTCCGTCACAATGGATGGCAGTAGTAGCTGTGAGCAAAACCAATTATGATCCTTTCCATATGGGGCTAAGTGAGATTTTGGGAATGGACTTTGACATAAACATAATCCTCTGAATACAGGGTGTGGCAGTCCTGCTCTGTGGGTCATTGGGCTGCATGCATAATGACACTATGCTATTTGTGCAAAAGAGAACACAGGGATTTATAATACCAAAATATGATCTTGTTAATATCGTGCAATTCCAGATTCTTAGGAAAGGGACGTGGAAGGCATTCTCTGGGGTCTTCACATGTGGATTTTATGAGAAGACAATTTTCTAGGGGCACTAATTGCAGTTCTAGTACTAAATAAAACTAAAGGCAGTGCTTCTGGCCACTTAATACCAGTTTCAACCACTTTAGCTAGTCTAAGATTAATACTTTGAATAGCTTTATCAACTATCACAGAAGCCTGTGGTTTAGGGAGACAATGAATCTGTAATTTAACATTCAAAGCTCTACAAAGCTGCTGTGTTACTTGATTAGTAAAATGAGATCCTTGATCTGTCTAGACACTAAACAGAACACCAAATCTGGGTATAAGTTCTGTTAATATTTTTGCTAGTGTGAGTGCACCAGTCGTCACTCACAGATATGCTTTTTCCCATCTAGAAAAGGTATCAGCTATCATAAGTGAATATTTAAATTTGTGTACTTGATGAAGCTCAGTCAAGTCCAAAAGGTCCATGAGACTTTTTTAATGATTGAACAGGTGCTGGTTCAGCTTTAGACACATTATATTCTTAGCAAATTGCAGAAGTATTTACAAAATGTTGAGTGACTTCAGAGAGATGAGTTGCATACCAATTAGTATAAATTTGTTTTCTTAATGTATGTTTGCCCAAATAAAAAGGCAAGGGATAGGTTTAACCAACTGATTTAGAAAATTTAGTGGGGCTACTAATTGACTATCCAGATGGTGCCACAAAAGGTCTGGAGAGCAACTACAGCCATTTCTTAGCCATCTCCTTTTCTCAGTCTTCTGTCTGGTCTTGAAAAGACAGCAACTCCTGTAAAGAAAATTTGTTATTTTCATTTAGTTGGTGCAAAAATGTAACTTGAGTATGATAAGTCAATGCAGCCCATCTTGCCTCCATATCTGCAACAGCATTACCCTTGGTTACCAAAGAATTATCAGATTTGTGTCCAGCACATTTTACTACAGCTATCTCCCTTGGTAATAATAAAGCATCTAACAGTTCCTTAATAAAAACAGCACCATCGGTTCCTGCTGACATTAAATAACCCCTTTCTTAGTCTAGGAGAAAGCACAGTGTTAGTAACAAGTATGCAATCATGGGGTTCTTCTTTGTCCATTTTAGGGATTAAAGAAGCAAGATTAAGTGATGGGCACCTCCCTCTGCAGTCAAATACCATCATTTATGTCCATACCTGAATATTCATTGTCATTCACACTTGATTTTCATTGTTATCACCATCTGTAAACCTATTTTCCTTACACATTCTTTTTTTATTACAAATTGGTTAATTACTGTGAGCTAAATTCATGAAGGTACCACAGTGTGTACACCTCCATGTGCATGTCTTGCTACCTTTCACCAGGTCAGCAACCATCCTTACATAGTGCTACATGGTTCTTTAACATGAAGAGGTTTAGCACTGTGAAGGCTGGCCGTACAGCTGTGCTGAGTGCTAGCAAGGTATATCCAGGGGAGAGAGATGCTATTTAGCCATATGCTGTCTTTCCAGCACCATACCTTGGAAGGTATCTACATGGCTCAGCAATTCCCCATATAAATCAGTGCAGTCATCCCCACCACATCTTGCTACTCTGAGTCCTACCACCTAATGCAAATGTGGTGGGAGGAGCACTATACAGAAGAGATTATTGTTAAAGTGCCATAGTGACACCAACGGTAGTACAGGGATGTGGTTAGGGATTTGCATTAGAAACCTGGGCTCTTTTAAATGCCATAATGCCAGCAATAGTAGTACATGAATTGGATGGCTGGGGATAAAGTAGATCACCAGGGCCTAAAACATACCTGCTGTAATGGCACTCAATATCTTACGGGGGTGGGTGGAATTACAGGATAGTAGAAAGGGTAGGGACAGTTACAGGGGCTGTGTGTGTGTGTGTGTGTGTGTGTGTGTGTGTGTGTGTGTGTGTGTGTGTGTGTGTGTGTGTGTGTGTGTGCGTGTGTGTGCGTGTGTGTGTGCGTGTGTGTGTGTGTGTGTGTGTGTGTGTGTGTGTGTGTGTGTGTGTTTAAATTTATGTAATTGTGTGTATGAGAGAGTGATTGAGAGAGGTCTGAATCACACGTGGGCAACTTGTGAGATAAGGGCCTTTCTGGCATGAACCATACAGCTCATGCTAAACAAATTAATGAATTCCAGACATAGATACATTAGGGTGGGGGGTAATAATAAAACCAATAGTTTATTATCAAGGCATTGTAAACATAGGATGCTTCTGCTATTCTGGAAGATTGTAAATTATGAACAGGATGCAGGAAGAATCAAAGTATTCTGGGCATCTTTGTGCTGCTTGTGACAGGCTTCTGCATACTGTAGTACATAAAACTGCATGTATATGCTGTGATGTCTGTAATACAGCTATTTGTTTATGTCTGGTTTAAAGTAAGACTGCTACGTTTACCATCATGTATCCTTCTGCTAACCTTTATAGTGTTCTGTTTCACTGTGACATTGTTTGATAACTGCATAGTAAGGACAAGGGTTAAGTAGTTATTAGTACTTGACTTTGAATCATTTTGTCAGCAGACTAAACTGGCCTTAAATCAATGGTAGCTGCCCTCAGCCTGCACCCTGCACTCTACAGTTTTCACTATGTTCTTCTCTTACTGTTTCCTCCTTCACTGTTTCTGTATTCTAACCAGATGTCATTAACAGAAATGTCCTGCTTTGGGCCCAGAGGCACTGTGCACCCTTGGACCTACACTGAATCTGGCTACTATATTTTAGTTAGGAAGGTACAAGATATGCAATCACTGTTGTGATGGGAATTTGCAAAATAGGCACCAATAGGTGACCTTAATAGAGTGTTCATACTATGCCTTATGATTTGCTATCTCTCTCTCTCTCTCTCTCTCTCTATATATATATCTATATGGATCTGGGACTGTTGAACGAAAGTTCAACAGTCCCAATCCAACATCACCCAACACACTTTAACGAAAGCGCTTTTACCGAAAAAGCACTTTCATTAAAGTGCGTCAAAAAATATAGAAAAAAACAATAAAAAGGTGTTTATGCAGGGGGGCTACGCCACCACCCATGTGGGGGGCTGAGCCCCCCAACCCCCATACTTTAATATTTTCACTCCGAGATTGCACTACAGTGGAGAAAAGGAAAAAAATCCCTTACTCGCACCGTAGTACGATCTCCACAACAGTCATTCCCACACGACTCCCTCTGGCTGCAGGCATACATACACAAAAGTGCTTTTTCGGTTAAAAGCACTTTTGCATAAGTATTTTCAGCCATTAAGCCTTCGGTGAAAAGCACCGTCGAGCATCAGTCCGAGACCCAGATATATATATATATATATATATATATATATATATATATATATATATATATATATATATATATATATATATATATATATATATATATATATATATATACACACACACACACACACACACACACACACACACACACACATATACACATATAAGCATTAGTGTTTTCTACCTGGAAATTACATTCAGGAAATTGTGTTTTATTATTTTTTCTTTCTGTTCATAGTAATGGCTTTATTATGCTGCTTTAAAAAGTCAAAAGAGAAAAGAACCTCTTCAGTAATGGACTCAATCTAAAAGCAACAATTCAGATAGCATAAAATGCATGGGGAAAAACATTAATTCTTCCCACATAAATATCATTGAAATAGAAATTCATTCATAATATAAAATATAAAATGTAAACATAATTTATGATTGTACATCCTTTCAGTGCTATCCTATACCAATAATTAAAACAACACACTTTCTAAAGAAGCTTTATAATTTCTCATTTCCTGTATCATGTAAGCATTTATTCAGCAGAGATGATTATGAGTGGTCCTCCAAATGTAACCACTTTATTAGCTGTTCATGATATAATACATAATAAAATCATGATCAGTTTTTGAAAAGTGAATTTCCTAGTGTCATTTTCACAACTAGTAACAAACTGTAACATAGAAGAGCAAATCATAATGTTTCATAATGTATGCAGTTTGGGCTTTTTGAGGCAATACTAGTACATTTATGATCCACTGCCAAGGGATGTTGGAGAAAGGGACTCTACAACTTTCAGAAGCTTTAAGTAAAGTACACTTTTTTACCCACTGTGTGTGTGTGTGTGTGTGTGTGTGTGTGTGTGTGTGTGTGTGTGTGTGTGTGTATGTGTCTGTATGTGGTTATTTTACATGTGTAAGGGCATTTGTTCATGTCAGCGAGTTGCATGTCTGGGATGAAGGTGGAACTTGTTGGGATGTGATAAGGATGCACTCATGGCAGTTTTTTGCAATGTTTGCCCTGTGAAATTCATTGAAGTATCCCATTATGAAAGAGGGCTTGATAACAAATAACATCTTCATGCCCAAGGGCAATGTGTACTACAGGGTTTAAACCTGCTGTATGATTTATAATGTATTTTTTTATTGAGTGTTCTCTTTGTGACAGTTTGATATTTCTTTACTTTTGTATTTGCAACTATAATTATCATATATTAAGAACCACACTTTAATAAGCTTGATAAAGTTTGTATACATTAACCTCACTTTTATCAATTTACCATTGTATTATTTTGGAAGTGCAAACACAGAGCTTCCTGTTTAGGACACTGGGATAAATCAGAGATGAAACCCAAGGCACATCTACTGACATAGATGAAAACAATTTATATATATATATATATATATATATATATATATATATATATATATATATATATATATATATATAGATACACACACACACGCACACACACACACACACACACACACACACACACACAGTGTTGATCACCTCTGGAACAAAATATGCATCTACCCTAGCTAAGACGTTCAGAGGGATACAGCTCAAACTGTGACCCAGATAACCTGAAATTGATTAGTGACTTGAGAAGCTCTGGTCTCTGTGGTGGCCTGGTTCCCTTTGGAGTGGCATAGGTTGTTTCCCTGAGAACAGATTACCAGTGAAAGGGACATGGTTATGTCCACCCTAGTCCTTGCAGATATAGGTCAGAGAGTGGGTAATTCTATATGTCAGTGGCATAGGTGATCCCTCTATGGTGACATGGAGTCCATGTCACTACTAGGAACCAGAGTTATTCAGCATAATAAAAAATGTCCTAATTATTGTCAAAATGTCCACTCCATGATTGCTTCTCACAATGCAAAACATAAATGGTCTGGGAACAACTCACCACATGAGGAATGAATGGACCAGTCAATCAGGGGGACTGGTGTTCAACAAGCAGTGAGGCACCAGAAATATTTAAATAAGAAATCCATATCAAGAAATACAAATGGAACACGGTTTCATTTGTTGATAAATATTATATTTTGAATTTTCTTTCATAAAGTGGTACCACTGAAGATGAGAAAATATTGCAGAATAAAAAGCTAAGATTCTGAACATATTTTCAAAATGTAATTAATGATGTTCATGTAGTCTGCTGTAACTGAAGATTAGAATCCTTGTGTGTGTGTGTGTGTGTGTGTGTGTGTGTGTGTGTGTGTGTGTGTGCGTATGTCAATTGTGTAATCAATCATACACACACACACACACACACAATATATACACAAGTCTACTTTTAATCATTGAATTTACACTTCTCCGAATCGCCAACGAATGACTCTACTTATCCAAAACTTCAGTTCTATGAAATTGCACTTTACCAAACTACAAATCCCCAAAACAATAATCACATAGCAGATACAACAAAAAGCACACACATTGTACAATATTTTTTCAGGGTGGGAAGCCCCACTGCACCACCTGCATATTATATATACCAACTCTGAGATCACACTACAGTGACAGCAAATTTCCCTATCATTACTGTAGTGTCATCTCCATTTGAAAGCTACAACCCCTATAAAAAACAACGTACCATATGAACAAGATTGCTGACATTCCCATCTCAACCGTCATGTTTCACAACTGGTATAGTGTACCAGACGTAACATAAAGGCTGTATACTTCCACTTCTCGCACTACCAGCAATAAACTAAGTTGAGGAAAACGGAAGTCAGTAAAGTGCAGTTTTATCAAACTGAGGTTTCAGGTAAGTGGGGTCATTTGTTTGCAATTCAGTGAAGTGTAAATTTGATGATTAAAAGTAGACCCATATATATTATACCTTCAGCAAAAGATTTATATACATATATATATATATATATATATATGGGTCTACTTTAAATGACCGAACTGTCGATTCCCCGACACGCGGAAAACGAAGACGAAACGACCGACAGGTAAGTTTACCGACAGGGTGATTTGCCGACAGCGGGAAGACCGACAAGGGTAATGTGCGATCGCGACTCGGTAAGTGTGCGACAGTGACGGCGTTAGGAGCGGTGAGGTAAGTGTGCGATATTGTGGGATTTCGGGTTAGGCTGTGGGAAAAGTGAGTGTGTGTTAGTGTCGGAGTTAGGGTTCGTAAGGTAAGTGTGTGATAGTGAGGGACTGTAGTTTAGGGACGGGTTAAGTGAGTTAGGTTAGGGTGCAGGTAGGTGAAGTGTGCGATAGTGTCGGACCTTGGGGTTAGTGGGTTAAGTGAGTTAGGTTAGGTGCAGGTAGGTGAAGTGTGCAATAGTGTCGGACCTTAGGGTTAGGGTTTGGGTTAGGGCTAGTGGGTATGTTATGTAGTGTGGTGTGTTGTTTATGTTCGGTGTGTCGGTGTTATGGTGTTTGGTGTTTTACGTTGTCGGTTTCGTGTGTTGTCGGTTATCTGGCGTCTGTGATTTTTGTGTCGGGGAATGGATAGTTCGGTCTTTTAAAGTAGACCCATATATATATATATATATATATATATATATATATATACATATACATACATATATACACACCCACACACACACACACACACATTTTTTTTTTTGTCACAGAGTCCTTTGTTTTGCCAGGGCATTTTTGGTTTTCTTTTACTAAGGGACTTTTTGCTCTCTTGTTTTGGACATTATTTTTGGATCCACCCTTAATGTTATAGAACAGCAGGTTTATAAAGTGCTAGCACAAAAAGTGAAAGAATATTGCAGAATGAAAAGTTAAGATTCTATATGTGTTTTCAAAAGGAAAAAATAATAAACTATATTCAGGAGTCTTTCGGAGAACAATTGGATTTCCCCTTTGTTGTACTGAGGAATCCTCTCCATAAATACATTCATTCACATATACATGTATACATATGTAAATAAACACATTAGATTTAATGTTTGCAATTTCTGGAGTTTGGCTTAGTTTTGTAAAGCATAAATAAAGATTTGCTGATCATTGTGCATTGAAAAGCTGGTACACTAGATAATTTGCATTTCCTTAATGGGTAATTTGCATAACTTCCATAATGGTTACTTAAGAGCATTTGATCGTGCCTTATTTTATGAGAGTATTTTGCTTGGTATAGTGTACACATGTTGTAGGGCATTTTTTGGTATAGATACACACACACACACACACACACACACACACACACACACACACACACACACACACACACACACACACACACACACACACACACACACACACACAAATATACAGAACATGTGTGAGCATATTTATATCTATATCTACGTGTGTGTGTGTGTGTGTGTGTGTGTGTGTGTGTGTGTGTGTGTGTGTGTGTGTGTGCATGTGTGTAAATATCTGGTTCTACTTTTCTTCATCGAAAATACACTTGTTCGAAAAAGAAAAGTAGATCCCTACTTCAGCGAAAGTGCACGTCAACGAAACTGCACTTTCACTGAAGTATACTCACTGGATCCCTATCAGAAACAACAAACACACAAAATATCATCTTTTGCAGGGGGGCAAGCACCCCTGCATCCCCCACACCCCCTACTTTAATATTCTCACTCCGAGATCGCACTACAATGGCGAAAGGGGAATATTCCCTTATCTCCACTGTACCACAATCTCAGCACTAGTTTGCTTAGTTGTACATCAACACTGAACGTTGATGTACAACTAAGGTTACATGCAAACTGCATGTTTTTATAACTACTTTTTTTTTTTATTTTGATCTTCGCAAAAAAGTGCATTTTCGACAAAATGCACTTTCACATTAAGTGCACTCGTGAATTTACGTTTCGTTGAAACGTAAATTAGTTGTAGTGACTGGATCCCAAATATTTATATATTGACTGTGATTTAGTTTCTTCTTTATCCATCCCTGTATCAATCAAATTCAAGCCCATATATCCTATTAGTTCATTTATTTATTTCATCTGCAACCCAGTATCCAAGGAAGAGAGATATCAGACCGGATGACACTAGTCATTACACAACAACAAGTGGAAGAACTACTGATGTAAGGCATGCACTATAGTATTCATTTATGCTTATGCATGCACACATGCAAATCTATAAGATACTCTTTGAAAATTAAAGCAACAACTACTGCCCTTAAATTAATGCTTCACATTCCTACTCCTGTCCAGTGGCAGTTATACTTTGGGTTAAATCTCATCCTTCTGATGCAATGGAAATGCTAACCTGAGACTATGCATTCATAATCTCCCCCCATCTCTTGCTAGCTCTCATAACACTCAAGCTTACTAAAAAATGCATAGCAGCAACTGAAGCCTGACCTTTATCCCACTATAACATGGAGTATACTGTCATAGCTATAGTTTGTTGAAGCTAAAAAGTATAACTCTCCATGTCTATACATTCCTTTCTTTAGTAGTAGTATGTCTGCAAATATTTTGTGTAGAAAAACAGAAAACATGTCTGTCTATTGTCACAGGTGGAGAAGTCCCATACCCATATCTTTAAATATATTTATTTATTTATTACAGTGAACATGTGGCGATAGCTTACTCATACAATATTGCTAAGCAACCATGACCTAATGCGATTTGTACCTGTTCCTTGACTAAATAATCTTGCTTCATTCACTTTAAAGCTTCTTGCCTAGTCCTGTGTCCTTATCATCTCTTCTTAATATAATTGCCTTAGCCTAACATGTAGCTGCATTCATTAGAAATAATTTATTCTGTCATGCTGAATACGAGACACATAATCATCACCTGTGCATTAGAGTATTTGTAATTCATTCTTGAGAGGAGAAATGAGTTGTCAGACAGAATAACCAAAACTGCAACTCACTGTCTATTAATGTTTAATTGTTTTACAGAAAAACTCCTTTACTTGTCCTTAATAAACTGTTATATGTGTTTGTGTTTGTGTGTGTGTGTGTGTGTGTGTGTGTGTGTGTGTGTGTGTGTGTGTGTGTGTGTGTGTGTCTAACAGATAAAGGTGGTAGTGCTTGAGCATGCTCTGTAAGTATAACTACATGATGAAGAAACACACACAAGCAAAGCACCAAAATGAAAAAAAAAACACAGTATCAGGAGCTCATCATCCAATTACCAACAAACAGTAGAATTTCCATCATATTTTATTCTGGTACCTCGGCATTTCGACTTCAGATATAACGTGAGTCTGATATAGATAGGGAGATCATCAATGGAGAATGTAGAGACGTGTGTGTGTGTGTGTGTGTGTGTGTGTGTGTGTGTGTGTGTGTGTGTGTGTGTGTGTGTGTGTGTGTGTGTGTGTGTAACAGATAAAGGTGGTAGTGCTTGAGCATGCTCTGTAAGTATAACTACATGATGAAGAAACACACACAAGCAAAGCACCAAAATGAAAAAAAAAACACAGTATCAGGAGCTCATCATCCAATTACCAACAAACAGTAGAATTTCCATCATATTTTATTCTGGTACCTCGGCATTTCGACTTCAGATATAACGTGAGTCTGATATAGACAGGGAGATCATCAATGGAGAATGTAGAGACATTGTGTGTGTGTGTGTGTGTGTGTGTGTGTGTGTGTGTGTGTGTGTGTGTAACAGATAAAGGTGGTAGTGCTTGAGCATGCTCTGTAAGTATAACTACATGATGAAGAAACACACACAAGCAAAGCACCAAAATGAAAAAAAAAACACAGTATCAGGAGCTCATCATCCAATAACCAACAAACAGTAGAATTTCCATCATATTTTATTCTGGTACCTCAGCATTTCGACTTCAGATATAACATGAGTCTGATATAGACAGGGAGATCATCAATGGAGAATGTAGAGACGTGTGTGTGTGTGTGTGTGTGTGTGTGTGTGTGTGTGTGTGTGTGTGTGTGTGTGTGTGTGTGTGTGTGTCTGTCTGTCAAAGTGACAGGGCTTTAGGAGTCAGGAATTTATCTATGTGCATGTCTAGATTTGACAGATAACTGCTGTCAGATATGACCTGAGTCTGGTATTAAGAGGGAGATCATCAATGGAAAATGTATTGTCACTGCATGTCTGTGTGTGTGTGTGTATGTGTGTGTATAATTACATACATGTGCATGTGTGTTTCTGTCTGTCTGAGTCCATACGTGTGAGTGTGTTTGTTATTTTGTTTGTCTGGGGCAAGTGTGTGCTTATGTGTTGGTGTGATCTGCTGTGTTGCTTTTCCATTTATAAGAGCAGCTTGGTAGAGTACTCATTCTGAGTAGTTTTTCAAACATCTTAGTTTAGTAGTTCAGAAGTTATGAACATTCTCATTTTAATTAGAACTATTAAACAAATGTAGGTTTCCAGTTGTGGAGTAGATCCCCTTATAGACTGTCCAAACCAGGTGGAGTGGCTGGTTCTCTCATGGACTAACAAATAAAAGAAAAGGGCAGCCTTTCAGTTCGAAGAAATCCACTGCTGTATTTCTGTATGAACTTTGAAGGTAAACAGCTAACTAGAGTAGAATGTACATGTTCCCAAAGTTAAGTATTAAAAACTTGAAGCAGTTGATCTAAGAGCTACAAATTATCTAGTTTCATCAAGGTAATGAGTATTTTCATCTATCCGACTTCATCAGATAATGTTTATAAATGAAACAATGTTATCATATAAATTGCTTAAATCATCCTTAACAGATATGTGTGTGTGTGTGTTGTGTGTATGTGTGTGTGTGTGTGTGTGTGTGTGTGTGTGTGTGTGTGTGTGTGTGTGTGTGTGTGTGTGTGTGTGGGGGGGCAGCCCGTATGATTGGGGTAAAGCTATGGTTTCTGATCAGTTAAAAGTCAAACTGTTGCTGTTTTAGATAACCCACAAGTTGAGCAGCTTAAACCAAGTTAACTGTCTAGTGAGAGTGACACAGCTGTGCTGCCGAATGGGAATTACAGCCAAAGCTTCACTGCACATAGTTCAATACTAAAAATGTGACACCTCGAACAGAAAGCATAATCTTTGTCTAAATAATAGGTGAATTGAATCAGGCAAAATTTATTTGAATCTGTAAATCTTTTTAAATTCTTAGCTACTCTCTTCTCCATTATTATATAATCCATGAAATCTTTATTATTCATGTTTTTGAAGGCTGAGGGCCAGCTATGTTACTTGCTTTCTCATTTAGACTACTCTGGCATCGATGCTGTGATTTGTTTATCACAGAAATCACTTTATTTTATTCATTTGAAGTGCTAATTCACCACTGCCTTGCAGTAAATGTAAAATCGCAGCTTTTCCTGTACTGTTACTTTCCATTTTTTTTCTGAATGTTTGCAAACAAGTTCTAACTGAAAAGGTTCTATGTGACCCAGTCTAGCTATCTGACCAAAAGTAGTACAATTGTAAATGAGATTGCATTTGTCTAAAGCTTTGCCAGCAAATGTGTACATTATGAACCACTGATCTTGTCTGTTTTTACAAAGAATGGTATAAGCCATTTTCTTAATGAATTATATTCTGAGTTCCATAATGTGGCCGTTTTCAAACAATGGTCCCTCTGCTTACATTTTTAGGACTATGTATAAGTGCATGTATTCCATGATTTGTCTTCTTGATTGCTTTAAATTATATTTCTCATGTAATATATAAACATTTGTTAGGGTTAATTTGTAGTTTTGCACATTTTTTCCTGTAAGTAGTGAAACAAAATGTAACAACCAATAATGGCAAAAGTACCCATTTCATAACATTTCAGCTATAAAAGAGCCCTCAAACTGTTGTCGCCTATATACATACTCAACAATTATGGCCATTTTATTGACTGTGTACACATCGTGTCTCATTGTGATAAAACTGGCTACAGTAAAGTATTCCAGTTTGCTTTACAGAAATGCAGAATATTCTTACAAAAACAAACTGATGACTTTTTTAACTTTATCAGCTCAGCAGGGTCAGTCATTTTTATCCATGGACATCCCTCAAACCTAATAATTATAGAATTTCTCAGATGTCTGTGTCAAAAAAACATTAATAAGTCAATATTACAGTCTGTGCAGAAGTAAAAGTTATCTGAATAATTCCATATTAATGAGAACTACTATTAATGCAGAGGAAGCTGCTAGCAAAAAATGTTGCATTTCAGTGTGTCATCTACAAATGCAGTGCCTGCTGCCCTTAAAGAATAATTTGCGTCAGTTATTTTAAAAAACAGTTTGCTGGTAATATTGCCATAATATTTCCTGAACGGGATCAGCTATGCATTAGAGAATAGCTGGTGAACAATGACAACAGTTTCATGGTTAACAGGCATGCAATCTTGGAGACCATTAAGAAGCATGGTCCAAATACCCAAGTGCTCTAAAGCACTGTCTGGTTAAGCAATTTCACACAGACGGTAACTAGATTGAAGCCCTGCACCCTTGCCACAAAAGCAGCTCACTTACAAGTTGGAGCTTCAGTCCTGTGCACTAACTGTCAGAGTAACAGTTTTAACTAAATGCTGAAACCCTTTCCAGATTTTGCAGAAAAGAATGTATCACAATAGGGTGCAAACAATGACTATATAACGGATGCTGAAAATCTGACAGTTCTAATCATCCAAATAATGCTGCGGAAGTGGTGCTGCAGTAGCGTTGTCGCCTCATAGCAAGATGTTGTCCCGTTCGATTCTCAGCTAGAGCGTCGTCTGTGTGGAGGCATACATGAATGGGGCATGCCTTTGTTGAAGGTTGTGTATCAAGGCTGGTAACCTGGCATGTAAAAATCCACTACCAATCATTAGTGGACTGGAGTTCCACTGTGGCGAACCCTAACCAGGAAAAGCTGAAAGACACAAACAAATATGACCTGACAAATATCAAATTCTTTGCAGTTGCTGGAGGATTAAAAGAAGATACTGCAAAAATATATTACTAAAATATAACATGTTTAGACCATATTGCATAATACAGATCTATTAATTAACTCATTCATTTTTTAGTGTAATGAATAAATAAAGCAAACCAATTAAAGACAATATAAATAACATAGCAATTCTTCTTCAACAACCCACAAGTCATACAAAAAAATCAGAAATATTACTGCATACAACATATTATGTATTTGTTTTTTTTTGGGGGACTAGCATATTCGCAGGACACCTACATCTCAATTTTTACCTTCCTATTTCTTCTCCGTCATCAAGAATAGTTATCCCATCTGACATCACTCAAAACAGGTATGGCCCACTTAAATGGCTAATAATGCTGTACTGTTGCAACATACATCTCCAGAGCCTACAGAGCCAAAACATTAACTGGAGTTTGAAAATGGTGTAATGGTTGAGGTGTTCACCTTATATACCCAAAGTGCAGGTCTTGATTCTCACATGGGGTAAATGGCTAGGCTTAAAATGTCCCACAAGAATAGTTACGCTAGTACTAATCTATAAACCAAAATAGTACCTTATTCAGACTAATACATCAGGGTCCTGCCAGCTATACCAGTATCCCATTACTTGTCTGTCTCTCCTCAATTCCCATAATAATAGTCCTGTTTCTTAACCAAGTAAACCCACTGGATGTGATCCCTTTTCAGGGATGACCTGGGAGAAATTACTAGTTAAGTGACTTGCTTAAGGTCATACAGCTGGCAAACAAGTGCTGACAGAATCAAGCCCTGTACCGCAGTGGATTTCATTTAAAACTTTTATTTAATGTTTTACAGAAAAAAAGACGGGCGGCTATTTTCTAAATAAAACAAAACATTCTGACATTGAAAAGAGAATTAGCATGAGAAACAATAAACTTCTCTTCCCTTGAAACTCACATTTAGTGAAAATGCATCTGGCAACCCATTAAAATACAAGAGACATGCTGGGATTCATACTCAAATAGCAAAAAGTGAACTACTAATTAGCTTCTATGTGAAGGGTGCAGAAATTAAAAAGACAAATGTGTAACTGATTTGCTACACACTGTGGTAGCCTATTGCCCACAAGTGTTCCTCTACAGAAGCAGCCAAGGAGTGCTGTCAGTTGATGTAAATTCATCATAGTCATACAGAAGACAAATGAAGGTTTAGGAAGTCAAACCACATACTACAGTACTACAGGAATTTGTTCTTAAACAGCTCATAAGTGCTAGACAAACTATAGCTCAAACTATGTAACTCTGTGACTAACACTGACAGATTGTAATCCTCAGGGATTTAACTGAGGCATTTTGTGTGTATGCACTTGCGCACACACACACACACACACACACACACACACACACACACACACACACACACACACACACACACACACACACACCTTACTATGATCTTCTGTGCTAGCACTTAAAAATGTCATCATTCTGGATGAATTACCATTTCTATGCCTGCTACAAATGAAATCTCCCACTTGGATTGTTAGTCATGCCTGCATGCTGACATTTTTATGCATAAATTTGTTTTAAGCTGAGGCAGGGCCCTCTAGCCAGCACTGGTCCCTAGGCAGCTGCCTAGCTCACCTGGTGTTAGATCAGGCCTGACGAAGATAGTACTATTAATATCGTTGCTGACTTAATCATCCATTTGTAGGAATAAAAGAAAAGACATCTTTCTTCCTCTTGATCTATCAAAGATTGTAATAATCGCAAGATTATAGCATTCCCCCAAACACAACTGCAACAAAGAATAACAGGCAATGGTAAAATGACACTCTCCCTAATGACAATAAAGACCCGTCACAACACTTCCATAAAATAGCGCATTTTATTCCAAGATTGAGCACTTTCATCCATTGACCGTGGACTTCATCAGAACCATTAAATAATCTCCTAATCACATTTAAGTATATCAGCTCAGCCAATGAAATCACTACAATTTCTCACACACTAATCACAATTCTTAAAGACATACTAATAACTATATACAGTTATAAAATGCTTATGGATTCATATTAAAAAAAACAACTCTACCTTATTAAAATGTGTAAAATCGTTTTGTAAAATATTCCTTTAAAAGATTAATTTACAAATGTTGCTTTACCCTACTACTACACTAAAACTGTTGACTCGTAATAAGAAAATGAAAAAAATATGCCTATTGAAAAAAAATGATGTAATACATAAACAGTTATTATTGATCAATTAGCTAAAAATCTAAGCTTTAAACTGAGTGAATATTGCATTACAAAATGTGCACCTACAATCCACCAATTGTTTCCCTTATTGCCTAAGCTCCAAAACTAGATGAATAGGTATATTGTTATTAATCCCCGGGAACCTAGTAGCATTTAATAATAACTGCCATTTAACTTCTTTCTCTTCTAATAGTGCTTTGATGTTGCCACCTCTAGGGTTTTCAGTAAGACATTCCAATACTCCAAACTTAAAGGTGGTATAAGAGGGATTGACTTCCAAATGTCTATATAATGCATTGTTTTTATCTTTCTTTCTTACATGGTAGAAGTGTTCATAGATCCTGTTTTTCAGGGCTCTGTCGGTTTTACCAACACAGAATCCTGAACATTTACTGCACTTAGACAGATATACCACATGTTTGGTATTACATTTTCCTTTCCTAAAATATACCTTTGTTTATTTGCATTATCCAGTATTAAAACTTCTTCCTCAGTAATTGCAAAACACTGGTTGTAACTACAACATTTTTTTGTTGTTGTTCCCACTTTCTTTTGATTCATAAGCTGTGTATCAGTATTGGTGCTTAATTTAAATTTATTATTTCAATTATATCCCGTTTTAAACACAAATTTGGTTTTATCACCCACTACCTTGTATACTTCTCCATCATACCTTAAAATGTTCCAATTCCTAACTATTATGTTTTTAACAGCTTCTACAGATGGGTTATATTCTAAAACACATGCTCTGCCATATTCTTCTGTGTCCTCAGTATTTTGAACGTTATTAAACAGTCCCATCCCAACTCCAAATATTGGTTTATACTTCCTACCCCATTCATTTTTCATGTACTGGGTTACATCCTTTATCATTGCAGATAGGTACCCCCTGCTAATGAACGTAGTCCCTATATTATCTATTTCCTTCACCATTTATTCAAATTCAGATGTCATCCATGCCACCCTTATGCACTGTCCTTTCAAAATGCTTTGTTTCTGTCTCCATGGGTGACAACTAGAAAAGTCCATATAAGAATTAATAAATGTATCTCTTCTGTATATCCTGGATTTAAACCCCTTATCCGAATGGGAAATATATGTGTCCAGGTATGAAATACCTTCACTACTGACCATATGTGTAAATTTTAGAAAGGTACTTATGTGGTTCAAATATTCAACAAATTCACAAATCTCATTACTAGCACCATTCCACAAAACAAAAATATCATCCAGGAAATGAACCTAACACTTAATATTCTTATAACATGCACTGTTAAAAATGTATTGGTCCTCCCAATCCAAAAGCACCATATTTGCAAAAATGGGAGTACAGGCTGCACCCATGGTGACCCCTCTCATCTGTTTATAGTGTTCACCTTCAAAATATATAAGATTGTTGTCTAGTATTAGAGATATAAACTCACTTATTAAACTAACTTTTTCCCATTCAAAACTTGCATATTTTCTCATACTGTTACTGAAAATTTGAAGGCCTTCCTCTTTAGGAATACATGAAAACAAATCAATGACATCAGTTGTCAGAAATATTAGATCTTTGTTCCATATACCAGGTACTAATCGACTTAAAAAATCCCAAGAGTCTTTGATCATATGATGTGCATTCTCATATATATATATATATATATATATATATATATATATATATGTTTTAGCCATCGATCCATTACCACACCGAAAGGAAAAGTTTTGGATTTGCCGCCAGAGATAATAGGATGAAAAGATGGCTCTAATATATTTTTATGGATTTTCGGTATCCCCAAAATTGTAGCTAGTATGGGGTACTCTACTTTTTAATACTTGTACACATCATCAGTTATTCTATTATCTAATAAGAATTCTTCTAAATATAAATCTATATTTATTTATTTTATTTTACATTTGTTGACTGGGAAAGTCAGACTAGGCTCCATAGAGCCTATTTTCAGTGGAGGCCTGGGGAGAAATGCTCCAGTCGCATGTCTTTTGAATTTGGGAGGAAACTGGAGTACCCAGAGGAAACCCACGCGAATGCAGGGAGAACATGCAAACTCCACACAGAAGGCACCCTAGCCGAGAATTGAACTGGAGAACCTCTTGCTGTGAGGCAACAATGTTATCCACTGCACCACTGCACCGCCTATATAGCAGTGGGTTATATTTACTTAATTTTTTAATATTACTTCATACATGCCCATATTGTTCAAGATGTCATACATCCTGTTGGTATACTCTGGTGAGTCTTACAAGACCAGCCCTCCACCTTTATCAGGCTTCATAACCCAAACATTATTTTTACATATGCCTTGCAATATCTTCCACTCATTTTTACTTAAGTTACTTTTAACTCTCCTATCTTTCCTAATCTCCTGTAAGTTATACAGATCATTGGCTACAGCTTTCTCCAATGTAACTAAAGAAGGATGTAGTGGTGGATTAAATTTACTTTTCTTTCCAAGTTTCCCAGTCTGGGTGGTTGTTCTAACCATTTTAAAATAAATGGCTAAATTTAACTTCCTAAGAAATTATTTCAGTTCTACAAGAGTGTCAAATAAATTAAATTTAATGGTAGGTACATATTTCATTCCTTTACAGAACAAAGCAAAATTATCCTTCTCTAATTTGATAACAGTATAACTGTACACATTCAAATTTCCAAATGTGTATATTACTTGTTCTCTGTTTAAAATCTCATTGCCTGTTGCCAATTGTCTCTGTTCCACTGCCGTGGGGTCCAGTTCTTCATTTTGCTGTTCTGTCTCCAATTTCTCTGCCCTGAATCCTACCTTTCCTGGTTCTACTTCCAACTCACCTGTCTTCCCATGTGGTGAAAATGTCCAGTATTAGGATACTCTTGCTTATAATTGTTATTCCTAATATGTTTTTTAGCCTGGACATTCCTAACATTTTTGACTTCCTTATTCTCATTGTTTTCCCATAAGTATACTGTTTGTGCCCTATACTGACCTATATCATGTTCTATTTTTTTACTTTTTCTTTTCAGAATTTTATCACATTTTTCATTAATTGTGTCAAACTATTTTCTGTACAACCTTTCCCATTATGGGAACAGCAAATCATTACTAATTACATTATTTAGCTTTTCCACTTCACTCAATAAGATGCACAATTTCTGATCATTACAATTGATTAAAAACATCATGTATTGAAAACCAAAACTTGTCAAACAACATATTACATTCGATCTGTGTTTCTTCATTCAGATCTACCCCCAATGGTAGTTTAAAAAATCTGAGCCCAACTGGTACACTTTTTAGTTTGATACACTGGTTCAAATAAGCATTGTCCATTTGCAGATCTTTGATTTTTTTTTTCTAATTTCTTTTCCATATCATAAATCATGTCCCTCAAAGTACAATTAATACCTGTACTGACATTAGTATGATTAACAATTAGAGTCAAAAATAAAATTAAAGACCAAGAATTGCTCAAATACATTAACAGGTTTAACTGTATAATTTCTAGAAACATTATTATTTTGGCCATTTGGCTCACTAATACAGTTGCCCCGGTACCTTTTGCAGTGGAATTGTGAAGCACTGCTGTGTATGTCCATTTGGGGACTGTTCACTTTGATTTAGCCCCACATCTCTAATAGTCATCTTCTGCTAAATTTAATCATTCTATCTCATTCGTTTGCCCTTTACAACCTGTATTATGAAGTTCCAATTCAAATTTCTCACCATTTGGGATGGTATTATTATTGGAAAGTAAACTTCTGCCTAAAACACCATTACTTTGTCCTTCCAGTACTTCCTCTAATGCTCCACCTTCTGATATGTTCAGTGAACTAACTGGACAATGTGACGGTGTCAACTTCTGCCCAGGTTGGCTGAACAAGTCACTCAATCAGGTTAACTCCCTTTTCAGGATAGCTACTTCAGAGTGTAGCCTTTGAATTTCTTCATGTCGAACAGGTGAGAAAATTGATGGCATCTCGTCAAGGGAATTCATAGTCTCAACCAACTGTAATAATCACAAGATTATAGCATTCCCCCAGTTTTTTACAAAACAATTTTACACATTTTATTAAGGTAGAGCTGTTTTTTAATATTAATCCATGAGCATTTTATAACTGTATATATGTTATTAGTATGTCTTTAAGAATTGTGATTAGTGTGTGAGAAATTGTAGTGATTTCATTGGCTGAGCTGATATATTTAAATGTGATTAGGAGATTGTTTAATGGTTCTGATGAATTCCACGGTCAGAGGATGAAAGCACTCCATCTTGGAATAAAACGCAGCTATTTTATGGAAGTGCTGTGACGGTTCTTTATTATCATTAAGGAGAGTGCGTCATTTTAGCATTGCTTGTTATTCTATCAAAGATTGATTAGACTGACTGCTGTCTAATTAGATATGTACTTGGACTAGTAACCAAGATACGTACTTGGACTAGTAACCATCTTTAACAGTCAAATAACATGACATATGTCCACTTCTTAATTCTAGAAACTTCATCAGTTGTCATCCACACTTGATTTTCATTGTTCTTATCATATGTAAACATATTTTCCAAATAGATTCAAGGAAAGAATAATGGTTAGTTATCTGTCTGGTACCAAGATCCATTAGATTACACATGCGCTCAAGTCCTTCAACAACAAGTACCAATATAGCACATGTGGGTGTCAATTACTTGAGAAATACTTCCTTGGACTATATAAAAAGAGACATGATGGAGCTCTCAGACTGTGCCCCAGACAGGTATGAGCCAGTCATCGAGTAGCATTCTAACTTCTCCAAGGATGATGCCACAATATGAACAAAAATTAGTTGACATCAATAATTCGCTTAGATTTTGGTGTCATTCAAGGAGATCCAATATTTGTCAGCCTTGAAAGACATGATTGACAGACACACTGCTTCACCAGGGATGTTCTCTTCCTGTCCCCTCTAGGCTTTTAAATATTGGCAAAGACATTATCCACCCCCTTTAGTGCCATTTTTTCATAATGCCAACTGGATATTCTTACCAATATAATAAAACAACCAAAGGAAAATATGAAGGTGTTACTGATTAATAGTAGGAGCTTAAACAGGAAACTTCACTCCCTACAAGTCCTCCTCAAACTGGAGGAAGTAGAGAACTGTGGGGTGATGGAGATGATTTAAAATGGTGGGGGTACTCCAGCTGTGTAGGACTACAATGCCTTCCACACTTTTAGATCAGCCACTGTGCAGAAGGAATAAAAGGTGGTGGTATCTTAGTTTTCATTCAGAAGAGACTCACATCAAGGACACTTAAGCAGCTTGATGCAGCAGAGTTTATTCCTGTCGAAATCACCATCAGAAAGGTCCTGTAACATATATCAGCTTGCTATAAAACTCCCTCTATGACAAAATAAAGTCACAATGCCTGCCTTCAAGGACTAGAATCACTCAGTATTAAACACAATACCATTTTCCTAGGTGAACTAAACTATTCAACAATAGACTAGGAAGCTTGTACCACCACTATTGCACAAGCACAGAGATTCCAGGACTTTGTCAATACAAATATCTTGGACTTGGTATCAACCAACATGAGTAACCACTGCAGCATCTCTATAGTGTCATCATTCCTGGTAAGATCTGACCACAAAGCACTCACTTTCCAAGTCACCATCTCTCCTGAACCCCCCCTCCCCAAAGCTAGGGTCAAACAAAAAAAACTTCTGCAAAGCTGATTACTACCTCCTGAGGGAAGGTATAAACAGCTTCTCAGCCCCATCCCCCTCCACAGGAACCACAGAAACATATGCCCAAACCTACACCAAAGTACTATATGAGCATTTATATAGCTGCATGGAATCAGGAATACTAGACAGGATAAAATCCTCCTTCTCAAAGAAGAGTAAACCTAAATAAACTCTATCATAAAAGGAAAGAATTGCTGTCCAGAACCAAGAAGGAGCAGGTGTCTAACTGGAAGCAATCTCCCCTTAGCCTGAACAAGCAAATAAGAGCACTAGTGAAATACTCCAATGCAAACTTTGAGTCCAAACAGGCCACATCTACTAAAGACAATCATAAGGCTTTCTTCACATATGTCCACAATCTCAAGGGAAGCACCCAGATCTGCTCAGAACTGGTAGTCAAGGACACCACATACACAAACCCTGTAGATATAGCCAACCTGCTGGCAGACAGGCTCAGTGAAAACTTCACTCCTCTGCCCCCCATCAGTAAAACATGACATCCCCAGTACCTGTCCCCCTCCCATTATTTCTAGGGAGCAAGTCATCACTGCCCTCTCAAAGGCAAATAATACTGCCTCTGTAGGACCCAATAACATCCTAAGCTGCATCCTACATGAACCCAGGCAGGAACTTGCAGCACCATTATGCACCCTATTCAACCAAAGTCTGAGTACCAGCTTCATCCCAGCCGAGTGGAGGACAACTACTGTCATTACTTTGCACAAAGTTGTAGCATCCACCAATCCAGGAAATTATAGACTCATCAGCCTAACTAGCCTGATCTGCAAGGCCATGGAGTGGATTATCATGGACCTGATTAACAAGGACATTGGCAACCTCCAGACACTTGATCCCACACAGTTTGGTTTTGTCAAGGGGAGGTCATGCCTGTTAAATTTGGTTGGCTTCTTTGAGACAGTCAACAAGGTCATAGATGAGGGCAAGATGGTGCACACCGCCTACCCTGACCTGACCAAAGCTTTCGACACTATTCCCCATGCAGGTATAACAGATAAACTCACTCAACTAGGCATCAATTCATATGTTACTAGATGGGTAGCAAACTGGCTCACTGATAGAAGCCACCTAGTCAAACATGTTGGTCAAATGCCAAATCTCTGTCATTATGTGATCACATATCCCTGACTACAGGGTCTGCCATCAGAGGGTATATTATCAATGTGGTAATTTGCAGTGATGGCCATCTTGCTGAAAGATACTGTGATGTACTTCTTAGCACTGAGATTTAGGCCATGACTCTGGCACCAATTATTAGTCAGAGTTGAGAGGAATCGATGACTGCTCCCAATATTCAGTCATCTGTAAACTTGTTTTTTTCAGATTCCCTTGATGTTAACCTTGTCTTCAGAAAAGTAGTTGCCTAATAGCAGTGAGCCCAGCACTGAGTCTTGGGGAACCCCACCAGTATATGTCCTTTCTATGGAGGTAGACTCCCGTATTCTAACTTCTTAGTTCCCATCAGTGAGCCAACTGGATATCCAGTGGGTAATGTATGGGTTAATACCTTGTGCCAAATGCCTTAGCCAGGTCAAAGTAGGTTGTAGGTGCTGATTTGCCCTTATGTATTGCTTTGGTAACTTTCTCAAAAATATCTACCAGGTTTAACAGTGTAGACCAGACCCTGACAAACCCAAACTGAGTAAGGTCCAGTATTTGTAGGTTACCTATGTCACCATTTATGATACCCATGATTATCCTCTCCATAGCCATGTACAGCAGATTCATCCAGCTACTGGGCTAGTAGCTTCTTGGGTACACCTATGGGCCACCCTTATGTAGCTGTACAACCACTGCATTCCTCCATTAATTAGGTACAAAGCTGATTTGGAGACTGTGGTTGAATAATGATTCTACTAAGACCAAAATATCATGTTTCATGCTATTAAGAAGGGATCCTTGCATATTAGGACCTATCAGTGCAGTATTCATGGCCTTTAAGAGCAACTTGAAGGTCTACTGATTGGGATGGAAGTCTGAATTTTCATAAGGAATATGGGGGAGGGCAGAATTTGAACCAGATTTGTTAGGTCTCATGCAGATGGCACTATTTACAACTGATTCGGTATACTGATGTATATAGTCTTTGATTTTTCTAGATTTAGCTGTGAGCGGACAGGTGATCCACTGTGGCGACCCCTAACTGGGAAAAGCCGAAAGAAGAAGAAGCTGTAAAAAGCCTTGTGATTGTCTTCAACCTGGATGCCTATTTTTACCTCAAATTTGGCTTTTGTGGACTGAATAAACTTCCTGAGATTATTGTTTAGGCTGAATAGAGAGATTTTACCTTGCTGGGTATTTCAGGCTTAATTTTTACCATCAATTTCTTCCTTTTGTTGTATAGTCTGTAAATATTGGTATTCAACCAGGATGGGCTGTTTTTTTAATACCAGCACTACAGTCTTAAAATTTATAGGGGTCATTTAGTAGTGGGAAGTTTTCCTTGAAGTAATTCATAAAAGTTCTAAAGTTTCCAGATTTCCCTGAATTTACATTTATCTCAAAGGAGACTGCCTTATGGTCTAACCTGACTAACAAGTACATTACACTGTCAGGGTTTGATGTTTTTTTTGTATAGTCTATAAATACTGGTATTCCACCAGGATGGGCTATTTTTTTAATACCAGCACTACAGTCTTGAAATTTATAGGGGTCATTTAGTAGTGGGAAGTTTTCTGTGAAGTAATTCATAAAAGTTCTAAAGTTTCCAGATGTCCCTGAATTTACATTTATCTCAAAAGAGACTGCCTTATGGTCTGACCTGACTAACAAGGACATTACACTGTCAGGGTGGGATAGTGTGGTGTGGTGCAATGTTCCATCAAGTCTGCAAGGTTCAGGTTAAGGATGTTTGAGCTCATAGTAGGGTGTATGAACTAGCTGGGCCATGGTGTTCGCAGTTACAAAGTCCAGAAATCTCTGGACTTGTATATTAGGGGTCCTGTATGCTTCCCAGTTTATACTGGAGTAGTTGAAGTCACCCATGAATATGGTGTAGAGTTTTGTGGGGAGTATGTTCAGTGCCTTTGTGTAAGCATTGTGATTTCCTGTGTCATTGAGGGAGACTTATGCCTTGAATGTATATAGTATAGGACCTTATTTATGGTGATATGGGCATGGAGTAGATCAAGTCATCATGCTGATGGACAAGTTTTGAGGTGTGTCTGTTTTTAAAGTATATAAAGACAGCTCTATCTTTTGTTCCTTCCTGTGCAGTAGTTTGTTTAAATGTGTGGAAGGCATTGTAGACTTGCACTGCAGGTGTGCTCTGCATGGCTTTATACCATGTCTCACTGATGACATCATAATTCTCTGAGGTGAAGAGAGCTTGCAGGGAGTTGAGTTTCTTGTACAGACTCCTGGCATTTAACAGTAACACCTTCAGATTTTCCTGGTTTGGTACAGATATGTCAGAAGGTATATCTAGTTGGCAAAAAGGCAGTATGGGGTTGTAAAGGTCTTAACCAATATGTGAAATCCTGGGAGTGGCAGGTGTAGGCCATCTCTGGTAAAACAGCATGGTGTGTCAACCATGTGCTACCAGGCTAACAAATATTGTACTCCCTTCTAACAAAACCATATTTAAGTCAGTTGTTCAATTCAAATATTCTCTGTCCCTCTTGTTGCTTCATCTTAGCAGAAGGTAGAATGCTGCTTAATGCTAGGTTCCTATCCACCTTGGACACATAGTCTAAGAGTTCAGTCATGTCTGTCTTCAGATAGTTCAGGGAGGTACATCTCAGATCACTTCGACTATGATTGAGTTATAGTTATATTTGGAATTAAGTGACCTAAGTGAACGAGTACTGTGATGGATCCTGACCCCTGGTAGTCTGATGACTGTGACTCTCTCTTTGCTTAACTTGGTGAGTGGGACATCTGTGTGTCCCACTATGGAGTCTCTTATGACCAAAATACAGAGGGCTGTGTAGTGTTATGACTTATAGGCTTAGACTCTGAGATGCCATGGTTTGTGGCAGTAGGTGTCTTGTTGGGTGCTGTTTTTTGGAGTGCTCTTGAGGATGCAGAGGACTTTTTTATTGTGTCAGAGTCAGGAGGTTTTTGTGGTTGAGAGAGATTACATTTAAGATCCTCAGCATACATGGGTCTATGTGACTGGAAATTAGAGAAACAGCTGTATAGGAAACAATTTCAATTCTAGGTGTCGGCATCAGTACAGGGCACTGTCAACCTCCGCTGTGTGATAAGCAGCATTGCACAAATGCAACAACTTTATACCAGCACAATCAAAGCTTAAGCAAACAAATTAGCTTTCTGGTGAATACCAATCAGGCATTAGGAGGATTCAAACAGTGTATTCCAGCTCAGAAGTGACCTGGCCCCTCTCTGCTGTACTAGTGTGCAGAATAAAGACTTCCTTACTGTCTGTGCAGACACAACAGATTAAGGCTAGAAGCCGAACAGAAAGTGCATGAAATCCTTGATAATGGCTACGATAAGAGTCCAGGTTACTGACAATTTCAAACAAAAAGCAAGGCAAGGTCAATAGTTGATACACAGATTAGAAAATAACAGACTTTCAGATAAAGTCCAGTTCAGTACTCAGCAGTAAATATACAGTTCTGGCTTGGTCTGGATGCAGGCCAACAAACACTTGTAATGTATCAGCAATACCAGCTAAACAGCAGGTTTAAAGTGCAAAATCTTCTTCAAAAACTGCACAAATTAATGGCAAAGCTTTAAATATTAATAAGAACAAGGTCAAAGATATAATTTCCCATCAGTACACTGAATAGTTGTTCCGGGGAATTTAGGATCACAGGAAGTTACTAGACTATTGGACCTGAGGCCCTTAAAAGCCTAGCCAAGAATTTAGCCCATGTTCCAACAAAGTCAGCACCCTATGCCACTGTCTAGCAGGACACAGGTGGAATACCAGAGGTGTATTTTCTGTTCCCAATCCAGTTATCTAGGTTGCGCTTAAAAAGGTGTAATGAGGTACTCTGCTTTAAGTGGAGAGGGAGTCTATTCTACCAAAGAGGGCGTCTTTGGGACACAAATCTGTCCCGCCAACAAGCCCTATTGATGTCACTGACCAAGTTGAGGTTGTGCATGTGTGGGTTACTCAAGTGGAGCTAGAATTGCAGATATACAGCAGTCCCTATCAGGGTGGGGTCTGATATTGCTTTGTATGTCACACAGAGGTCACCTCTGATTGGTCTGTAGGAGACTGAGTAGAGGTACAAGGCTTTTAGCCTATCTGTGTAGGGTAGATGTTTGAGGCCCTGGATTCTCCGGGTGAGGAACCTCTCTGGTCTCTCCAGCTGCCGCATGTGCTTTGTGAGGTACATGCCAAAAGGGACATTGTACTCAATAATGGGTCTTATAAGGGAAGAATACAACAACGTTATGACCACCTTGTCCCTGGATGAGATACCCTTACAAATGGGGTGGGCCACGTAGAAAGTTTTCTATACAGCGGAGGCAATATGGTGGTCAAAAGTCAGTTTGCTATCAACCTGGGTGCTCAAGTCCCTCACGACTGATTGTGTGCTTAGTGCCTTATTATCAATGTGATAATTTGTGGGGATGTCATTCTCCCCAAAAAGGATGATGATGCATTTTTTGGCATTCAGTTTGAGGCCATGTTTCTGGCACCAGTCATTTGTTTGGGTGAGACCCTCTTGGAGGATGTCCACATAACTAGGGGAATTGATGACAGCACCCAGCTTGCAGTCATTTGCAAACTTGGTCAGCCATAGCCCACCAGATTTCACCTGCACCTTTGAGAAGTATATCCCAAACAGAAGATGCCCCATGACCAATCCCTAGGGTGCACCTCTTGTTATGGTTCTACTACTTCTGTTAAACTTCCCACTACTAAATGACGCCCTATAAATTTCAAGACTGTAGTGCTGGTATTAAAAATAGCCCATCCTGGTGGAATACCAATATTTACAGACTATACAACAAAAGGAAGAAATTCATGGTAAAAATTAAGCCTGAAATACCCAGCAACGTAAAATCTCTCTTTTCAGCCTAAACAATAATCTCAGGAGGTTTATTCAGTCCACAAAAGCCAAATTTAAGGTAAAAATAGGCATCCAGGTCAAGGACAATCACAAGGCTTTTTACAGCTAAATCTAGAAAAATCAGACTATATGCATCAATATACCGAATCAGTTGTACATGGTGTCATCTGCATGAGACCTAACAAATCTGGTTCAAATTCTGCCCCCCCCCCCATATTCCTTATAAAAATTCAGACTTCCATCCCAATCAGTAGACCTTCAAGCTGCTCTTAAAGGCCAAGAATACTGCACTGATAGGTCCTAATATCCAAGGATGACTCCTTAATAGCATGAAACATGATCTTTTGGTCTTAGTAGAATCGTTATTCAACCACAGTCTCCAAATGAGCTTTGTACCTAATTAATGGAGGACTGCAATGGTTATACTGCTACATAAGGGTGGCCCATAGATGTACCCAAGAAGCTACTAGCCCAGCAGCTGGATGAGTCTGCTGTACATGGCTATGGAGAGGATAATCATGGGTATCACAAATGGTGACATGTGTAACCTACAAATACTGGACCTTAGTCAGTTTGGGTTTGTCAGGGTCTGGTCTACACTGTTAAACCTGGTAGATATTTTTTAGAAGGTTACCAAAGCAACAGATGAGGGCAAATCAGTACCTACGACCTACTTTGACCTGGCTAAGGCATTTGGCACAAGGTATTAACCCATACATCACCCACTGGATATCCAGTTGGCTCACTGATGGGAACTAAGAAGTTAGAATATGGGAGTCTACCTCCATATAAAGGACAGATACTGGTGGGGTTCCCCAAGGCTCAGTGCTGGGCTCACTACTATTAGGTAACTACTTTTCTGAAGTCAAGGTTAACATCAAGGGCCTCTGAAAAAAGCAAGTTTACAGATGACTGAATATTGGGAGCATTCATCGATTCATCCCAACTCAGACTAATAATTGGTGCCAGAGTCATGGTCTAAATCTCAGTGTTAAGAATTACATCACAGTATCTTTCAGCAAGATGGCCATCACTGCAAATTACCATAGTGATAATATACCCCCCTGATGGTAGACCCTGTAGTCAGGGACATGTGATCACATAATGACAGAGATTTGACATTTGACCAACATGTTTCTAATGTGGCGAAGAAATCATTCTTGTTGCAAAACTTATAAGTAAAGGTATGGCATCTAAGTCTAAACAAGTCATTGTTCCATTGTACCCTCACAAGACCTGTCACTGAATACAATGTGCCCTTTGATATGTACCTCATAAGGCATATGTAGTAAATGGAACATTAATAGAGATTTCTCTCAAAAAGAATACAGAGGGTAGAAAACAAGTCCTAGGCCTAAACAAATCATTGTCTCTATATTCCGTTTCCTACAGGCTACTTAGCCTACAAAACTTCTACAGATCCAGTGTTAATAAATCTTGTACACATTTGGCAAAAACTAGCATAAAAAATGATCCAGGTACCTAATCCTCATCCCCTCATCCCCTTTACTTGCTAACTTAAATAAAACAGAATTTAACAGATTCTCTGCCTGCTACAATAGCATAGCTAGATTTGCCACTAGCCTGCTCTACAGAACACATCACTGCATAAACCTAAAAAATCTATAATGGCTAGAGCTAACCAGGCAGATTCAGTATAACCAACTTATTGTGGCTTCCAAAGTACTTAACCAACCTGAAAATACACCTGTTTTGAAAAATATTATCTATCCCCACGACAACCTCAGACCACTTCACTCATCCAATAGACTTGTAGTACAAACCATCAAAACCAACAACTCAGCCGGGAACTCCATGTTTGCCAACTCTGTAGGCAAAACGTGGAACTTGCTACCTGCTGACATTACAATACACACTACCCTATCTCAAGTCAAGAAAACCCTCAAGCAGTACTTCAAGACTCAGTGGCTATGTCCTTGCTCCAAGCCTGACTAAATATTTGGTAACACTGGTGTACCAGTATTATATTGTTAATTTAAACCGACTGTATTGTAATTTAGTTAACCAGATGATAAGCATGTTAGATTATATAACTATCTATGTGGCTATTAGACTGTGTTTAAATTGCTTGAAATTGTTCTTTATTGTGTATTATGTCAATTTTGTCTATATTGATTCCTTTGAAGCTTTTCTCCCCTGGCCTCCGCTGAAAATGGACATGTATCCAGTCGGACTATCCCAGTCAACAAATGTAAAATAAAATAAACAACAGAAATAATGATGTCTTGAGGAAGAGTTATATGTGTCTGTTATAGGCTTCCCATCCATGTGAAGCTGAGTTCTTCCCTGCATTTAGTCAAGTAAAACCTGTACCAGTTGACAGGGAACTGTAAATATACCCTTGGTCTACCACCCATGTCTCTAATAGAGACAGGAAGTTTGTAATAGCTTTTCTACTTCAGAACAGACATCCTCCACAATACATTTAGGAACCATTAAGTATCAAATTCTATTTTGGGAGAAGTTTGCTATGCTTAAAATGACCCCTTGGGTCATTAGCCTAACATTCTGCTATGATATGGAGGCATTTTTTGTATCATCCCTTGTATATGTTCAGCATTAGATCTGACCATAAAGCTGTCTCCTTTGAAATATAATTGAATCTATTCAACATTTTCACTCCTGGTATCTTAAACAGTTTTCTCCAGGACAAACTATTTACTCCTAAATGATACATTGGCAAGCCAGAAATCCAAACCAAATATATTTAAGTCTACTGAATATGTAGAACATATACCACTAAACTATACCAACAAGTAAACAGCTATATAGATACAACAGTACCCGGATGAAACAAGTGAAGAAAATACCCCCCCATGTGGAACTTTAATATCAATAAGCATTGCAATAAAAGGAAGATATCACTGGCTAAAAATAAGAAGAGCAATACACAGAATGATAGACCCATCATTATTAAGTTAAAGAAGAATTAAGGTGCTTAATCAACCTTGCCAAAGCCAAGTGTGAGGTGAAAATACCCAGCCTAGCAAAGGATAGTCACAAGGCCTTTTCCAGTTATGGGCATAATCTTAGGACCACAACACAACAATGCAAAGAGCAGATTGTACACAAAGTTACCTACACACGCTGAAGATATAGCTAATCTACTGGCCAATATATTATGCTCAACCATTACCCGTTTCTTCCCCCATCTATCTCACATGAAATATCTGAAACTGACTCACCACCAGCAATCACACAAGACCAAGTCCTGAAAGTGCTGTCAATGGCAAAAAAAAAAAAAATACTGCATTGATGGGTCCTGACAATATCCCAGGATGCATATTGAATAGCAGGAAACATGATTTATCCATATCCCTAACAACACTTTTCTACCTTAACCACCATACATGTTTCGTACCATGTGAGTGGAGAACAGTTAACAAGTGAATGGAGAACAGTTAACAGTTATTCCCCTGCATAAAGGAGGCTCTCCCATGGACCCTTAATTCTGACCAACCTCATATCCAAAGCCATGGAAAGAATTATCATGGAATTAATTATTTGGAATACAGGGAACTGCCAAACAATGAACCCATCTCAGTTTGGATTCATCAAAGGCAGGACATGTTTAGACTTTTTTGAAAAGGTCCCCAAAGTAATGGACAAAGGTAAAATAGCACACTCTATCTACATCAACCAGGCCAAGGCTTCTGACACAATCCCTCACTCCAGCATAGTAGAAAAGTTTAATAAACTAGGAATAAACTACTTCTCCCACTGGATTCCAAAACGGCTCAGAAATAGGACACAGGAGATCAAATTAGGGAAAACTACCACTGCAATCAGCCCACACACTAGTGTAGTCCCTCAGGGTTTGGTGCTGGAACATCTTCTTTTCAGCATCTACTTATCAGATGTTAAAGCTAATACCAAAGTGCTCTTGCTAGCCAGTTTTGCAGATGACTGCAAGCTAGGAGCAATGAATGAATCACCAAAAGACTTAGCCATCCTACAAGAAGAATTTTCCCAAACAAATAACTGGTGCCAGACTCATGGACTAAAACTAAATGTATTATCTTCTCCTTTGAAAAGTTGACTCCTGGGGAACTACCACATTTGACAACACACCCCTAAGCATTGGTCCAGTACTTTAGGATTTGGGAACATATCTAGACAGTAATCTAACTTTTGACCTGAATGTGTCCTTTTATATCACACAGTTCATAAACAAGGTGATTGCTTCTAGATCTAGTGATGTTGCTGCCCCCTATGCTCAATCTTCATTAGGCCGATCATTGAGTAAAATGCCCCTTTTGGCAAGTATCTGTCCTGGCACGTGAAACAAATGGAACACCCACAGAGATTGTACTTCATGAACCATCTCAAAGCCCCATTGTTATATTCATCTTCTTACAGACAGATAAGAGGTGACTATGTCTAGCAAGCAAGATATCCTCCAACCTATTACTAATGGACTTATTTCAGGTGAACAAGTCAAATGGTATCATAAATACCCAATCCAAGGATCTTAACCTTTTCTGCAACATTAATAGAACAGTTTGGAGGGACATGTACCTCTCACAGAGGATAGCAGTGCTGTGGAACAGATTCTTTCCATATAAAACAAAGTAAATTCATAACAACATTCATGTCTAACTTGGATCAATGGGCAAGGAATAGTAAATTTACCCCAGGGCATCCCCTGTATTAATGATGGACAGAGGCGGCTCCGTAACATTTTATCCCCGTGCATGGGTCCCGCACAAGTATCTATGTTTTGACCTAGTAGTTATCACTAGAGTAATATATACATATAGATCTTGGAAATGGTTAGATGAATCTAAACTCATACAGAATAGGTTAATTTTAAATACCAAACAGGATAATTGGATAGGCTTATGATGAGATGCAAGGGCTGTTAGCCTAGTACTAACCTAGGAACTATTAAGTAAGTGTTAGATGTCTCCATAATTTAGACATGGTAGTTTGAGGAATTGGAACACAGGATACTACTGTTATTCTGGATGACTAAATGACTATAAGCTGTGAGCAGAAAGATGGTAAATTCTTCTGGGTATCAGTGAGCTGACATTTTTGTTGACACTTTCCACATCACAGCCTTCTTCATACTGCATAAAAAGCATGCACATAATGTGTTTAGTTTACGATAAGACTCTGGTGCTTTCATATTCATGTATGCTTCTGTTAAACCTTCTGCTAATGATGTTGCATGGTGACAGTGTCAGAAAACTGCATTGTGACAACGCAGATTTAAGTACTTAATAATGCTTGACTTTGAATCGTGTTACCTGGTCAGCACACTGTCCTAGAATCAATCCAAGCTGACCTCAGACTGTACCCTGCACTGTACAGTATCTGTGTTAACCCTCTCCTTACTGTGTCCTACTTCACTGCCTCTGTCTCTTACCAGATGCCATTAGCAGAAGTTCCCAATTTTTGCCAAGGCTGCATTGTACACTATCTGGCTTATTCTAAAGTCGGCTGCTATATTTTAGTTTGGAGGATACAAGGCAAGCAATCATCACTTGATTGGAACGGCCAAAATAGACACCAATATGTAGCCTTGTTAGAACTTTCATATTTTCTCTCACATTTTTAAGCTGGGATTCATATCCTGTGTGTTTATTGTCTGGAAATTACATTCAGGAAATTAAGTTTCACTATTTCATCTTTCATTTCATAGTAATGAATTCATTATGCTTGTATAACAAGTCAAAAGAGAAAAGAACATCTTCATTAACAGACTACATGAAGAAGCATTTATTAAGCCATCATAAACATTTGTGGGCAAAAACAGTAATCCTGACACAGAAATATCTAATATCATGAAAACATAATTAGTGATTTTACATCATTTTATTGTTACCCAATACCAGTAATAAAAATAACATTCTCCGTTATGAAAATGTTTTTTTTTTTCTCTTTCCTAATATGGTATAAGTATTTACATAACATGGATTACTATGACTAGGGCCTACAATTATAACCATTTTGGTACTGGTTTGTGGTATGATACCAAGAAATTCGTTACTTGAGCAAAGCTTGAGAAGTGAATTTCCTGACATCATTTGATAACATGTAGCAAACAGTAATGATGCAAAGCCATTTGCAATGTTTCATAATGTCTGCACTTTTGGCAACCTAAAATGAACTGCAGTTCTCATCCATATGGTGTTTTTGTGTGTGTGTGTGTGTGTGTGTGTGTGTGTGTGTGTGTGTGTGTGTGTGTGTGTGTGTGTCTGGGGGGTGCATGTATGTGTGTGGGTATGTGCCCACATGTATGTGTGTGCATGTGTGTATGTGTGTGTGTTTGTGTGTGTGTGTGTGTGTGCGTGTGTGCGTGTGTGCGTGTGTGCGTGTGTGTGTGGGTACGTGCATGAGTGAGAGTGTGTGTGTGTATGTGGGTGGGTATGTGCATGAGTGTGTGTGTGTGTCTGGGTACGTGCATGAGTGTGTGTGTGTGTGTGTGTGTGTGTGTGTGTGTGTGTGTGTGTGTGTGTGTGTGTGTGTGTCTGTGTAGGTGGGTAGGTGTATGAGTGAGAGTGTGTGTGTGTGTGTGTGTGGGGGGGGTATTTGCATGAGTGTGTGTGTGTGTGTGTGTGTGTGTGGGTATGTGAATGAGTGTGTGTGTGTGTGTGTGTGTGTGTGTGTGTGTGTGTGTGTGTGTGTGTGTGTGTGTGTGTGTGTGTGTTTGTACATATATACGCAAACTATATCTTTGTCTGTGCATGTGTGTGTTTGAATGCACACTCATGTTATTAGCAGGCAGTCTGTAAATCTCCCATAATGGTTTCATATAGAGAACACTTGCTAATGTACCCTTTGGTACACACACACGCACACACACACACACACACACACACACACACACACACACACACACACATGCACACACACACACAAACATGTAAATATAACTGTGTAAGTTTGTGTGTATATCTATTTTCTTTCTCTCTGTCTCTCACATATATGTATGTGCACATAAACACATATATATGTACGTGTGTGTATGATTTACTATCATAATGTCACTTTTCAGGGAGTAAAGTCGGAATATGGCCAATGTACCTCCATGAATATCATAATGCCAGATTCCGGTATATCCCATACAAATACCGAACATCAAAACTCCCTACCTCTCTGGACCCAGGAACAAGTACTATCATGGGTCCTGAAGGGGCAAGGTAAGACAGAATAAATTTGTCTTTTTGTTCATTTAAATTAATTCAAAATATTGAGGTATAGCATTTTAATATCTTAAATATATGCATTTGTGCAATGTATATGTGCAATTCTGCGATACGTTAGTAACCCCCCCCCTCTGTATATATATATATATATATATATATATATATATATATATATATATATATGTATATATATTTGCTTTCTGTTTTATTTTCCATCTAACCCTTTATCCATCATGATCTAGCCTCCATCCCATCCAAGGACACCAAAAGAAAGGTACCAGAACATGTGGCACTAGCCATTATCCAATAGCAAGTGGATAAAGTACTGAATTAGGGTCTACAGTCTGCATTTAGTCTTACGCATATGCAAGGATGCACGCTTACAAGATGCACTTTGAAAATCAAAGGAGCCCTTACTAACCTTCAAACGATGTTTCACACTCCTATCCCTGTCCAGTGGCAGTAATGCAGTGGGACAAATCTCGTCCTTCTGATGCAATGGATACACCAGCTTGAGATTATACATTCCTATCCTCTCCCCCACCTTTGGTTAGCTGTCACCACAACCAGGCTCACTAGTGTAAAAACACATCACAGGGACTGCAGACAGGACTTTGTCCTTCTGCAGCATGAAGTTTACTGTCTTGTCTATAGTTTGTTGATGCAAAAAACTGTAAGTATTCATGTCTATACTTTCCTATCATTTGTAGACTGTCTCATAAGTTGTAAAACTGGAAAAAAAACAGGTAGAAATATGTCATACCTTCATGTTAAAACATTTTTTGTTAGAGAAAATATGGTGACTGCTGGCATAATATTGCTAAACAGCAATGTCTTAATGCAATTTATCCCTGTTTGTTGACTAAATCATCTTTTTTTTCTTATTTCAAATATTTTTGCTTAATTTTGTGTCCTTATAATCTCCTCAATATAATTCCCTTATCCTAGCATGTTCAGTTGCTTTCATTAGAAATAATTTATTCTGTCATGCTTTACATGAGATGCATAATCATCACCTGTGCATTAGAGTACTTGTAATTCCTTCTTGACAGAAGAGATGACTTGTCAGAAGATAACCAAAACTGAAACTCACTGTGTATTAATGTTTTATTTTCAATGGGAAAATGACTATTTATCTTCTACAGTGTGTGCGTGTGTGTGTGTGTGTGTGTGTGTGAAAGATCATGAGATTAAGATCATGAGATTTTTCTTTTTGAGTAAGAAAATTATTTTTGATGATGCAGGTTACCAGCGTTTCTCACCTAATTTGAATTTATATCTCTGTCAGTATCATACTTTAAATATTTAATTGTGGTCAAATACATTATAAGTAATATGAAGATTCTGGAAGCAAAATGTCTATGAAAAGCATTTATACCGCCACCTATACTATATAGAGTTAGATAACTTCAGTTAGTTAACCAAAGCACTCATATGATTTAAGCATAGAGTTCTTATCTTTTCCTGAAGATTTCCATTGCATCATGTAGGCCTGTCATTACTGAAATAAAATTAGAACTATGTAATGGGTGTAGTAATTCCTAACTCACTAAATCAAGAGCAAAAACAAAACATTGTATGACTAACAGAGTTTGCAAACCTTGTACAATGCTAAATAAGGAGTTGTCACGTATCTTATTCCCTGCTGTGATTGTTGAACGCAGTGCTAAGATACTTAATGCTTTTAGGTCAAGAGGACTGGAATAGATTTCCATCATACTTTTCCAGTAGCTCATTTCACTTAAAAAATACAAATACAGAAAAAGTTGTTTATTTAACTGTTATGAACCAGTATGCAGTAGCACTCAATAAGTATGGTTCCCACTGGACTAACAAATATGCTGCATTATGCAGTATCCATCTCGATTAACCGATCTCTGTCAGAAAGTTACGTTCCCACACTGTGGAAAGTCTCACATATAATTCCCCTCCACAAAGGCGGACCCTCTGTAGAACTAACCAATTACCGCCCCATAGCTATTCTCTCTCCAGGCCTCCGCTGAAAATGGATCCACGTCCAGTCGGACACTCCCGGTCAACAAATTTAAATAAGTAAATAAATAAATAAATGCAGAACTGACACTGGACATTGTATGTAGCTGTACATCTACTTTACATGTTTCAATATGATGTCAAACTCAGAGAAGGAAATTTGAAAGTTTATTATGAGAAAAGTGTACCCTAAATGTAACCTTTTTATTTATTTAACATTTGTTAGCTGGGAAATTCCGACTTGGAAGAGAGCCAATTTTCAGTTGCAGCCTGGGGAGAAACGCTCCAGACACATGTCTTTGTAACGTGGGAAGAAACTGGAGCACCCAGAGAAAACCCACATGAATGCAGCGAGGACATGCAGACTCCACACAGAAGGCACTCCAGTTGAGAATCAAACCAGAGAACCTCTTGCTGTGAGGTGACAACACTACCACTGCACCATCCTTGACTTTAACATGCATATATACACTTGCTCATGTATTTATAAATAAGTTTACTAAGACAACTTCAATATTTTATAGTATATTAGCATCAATTTCAGTCATACCATTGATTTCTGTCATTCCCTTACTAGGTATAATCTCTCACTGACACCATTTATCTATCATGGATTGTGGCATGTACATCTGGAAAATTTTGAGATGCTCTGAAAAACCTTCTAAATAAATAGAAATGAAACCGGATTGGAGTTTTTAGCTATAATGAGAGGGGTGTTTAATGACCATCAAATCCACAATACAAATCTGTTGACTATCTGCATATAAAATGCAATTATTTTTTTTTTCATAAAATGAGTTTTTACTGACCATCATGCACATATTACATATGTTTATGTGCATATTCAGGTGTGTGTATTTTCATGAACAAGGATATTTTTGCATCTATACCTAGAGTTCTTGGTGTTACCTGGCAAGTGGCGGTCTCTTCTCCTGGAGTTATTTCTTAAGAAAGATTCTGTCTGAATGTGAGGGCACCTACAAGCCATGCCCCTCATAGATAATGGCATACCTCTCAACTGTCCCTGATTTTGACTTAAATTTTGCCCTGTCACTCTTAATTCCTCCTAAAACTAATGACTTTTGGAGGAATGGTGGTAAATTGTACTTAATAAGTATTGACAATAATTAGAGTTATAGATTACTTTTACGTCAGAACGTGTATATTAATTCACAGTCTGTTATTTTGTTAATGTCTAAAGTTAATAGCACCAATATTTTAAACGTGTCCTTGATTGCCCCTGATTATTTCTGGATTTGTCCCTGATTCTGGTGAGATTTATCCCTGATTGTCTGAGGTGTACGGATAGGGGCAGCAAATGCATGTCCTATCATATAATTGTCTGCTTTGGGTTATTCATACACAAATATAAGGATTAAAAACTGCCCTTAGAATATAAGGCTAGGATTCTTAAAATGTTCACAGATCAATAGCTAAGTACCTACAAGGCTGTACTTTTCCATGTTGAACAAGAGGTTTGTCTTAATGTGATTGCAAGCTCAGCATGGGAAATTTCTGACTACTGAATTTATACATCAGTCCATATAGGTTGGTCTGCCTTCTTGGAGGTGAGGGAGAGGGAGCCAGCTAGTGATTCTGAAGCCTTACTACGACTCTCACATGGGAAATGACAGAGAAAAATGGAGAGACATGGTTAAAATAAATGTTTTACAGTATCTAACCAAGTAGTGAGCTGTTGCTGGACTTCTGTGCAGCATATGGGCCATCCACAGCAAATGCCATGAGCAAATACAGGGAGATATGTAAGTGTTCTTGTTACCAGTGAATGATATTCCAGTAAATAATGGCCAACATGGAGATGATGTCATTATATGTGAAAGCAATTATTCTGTAACCTTTACATACATGTCTATATGTCATTTTTTGTTTCTACACCTGTCAAATATTTAGCCTATGCTAGAATTGTTCATTCATTTTCCATCACTAGCTCAAGTGATTGTCATATTATGAACATCATCCAGGCAGACCTGAAAAAAATGTTTGATTTTTTGCTCTTACCTCACTCCTGCTGATTGATACATGCAGATTTTAGGATCTGATGTGGCTTCTACTGTGAGCATTTGTGCTCCTGCAGATAGGACATAATGCTAGACAGGGGCACAGTAAACTAATTATATTATATAAGGGGACCTTCATTGTGTCACTACTAGACAGAGGCACAGTATTCTAAATTTATTCTGTACATTTTTGTACCAGTTCATGGGGTGGCAAAAGCCACATCACTGTGGCTAGGCTTACAAATGCCCCAGGGCAGATAGCCTAGTACTAAACTATGAAACTATGTGATAGCAATTTGAAAGAGCAAGGGACTAATCCCAGGCTCACAATTTGCTCATACTGCACTTGTGCATTAGGTATTGCCATCACTGTGGACTAGACTATTTCCCTCTGCTCATCATTGGTGAGTGGGCATCACCACTTAATCTCATAAACTCTCACTGTTTTTGTATTCTAATTCGCTTATGAAAGCTGTCTAACAACTATCCACAACACTTCTAATACCTTAAACTATCCTTTAACTGACTGTAACAACAATCAGATATTCTGTATAATTTCTATGCACTAGTCTTGTCCCTTTATGACCTTTCCATAATTGATTTATTCCTTAGCATGTCTAATTTCAACTTAAACTTTCCAAATCTAATCAGACAGTTCCTTTTCTACTTTAGAGTCCCTTCTTTGGTTATTACAGTACTCTCATTGTGTCTATATTACATTTTCATTGCATACATCTGATAAGAACATAGTTCGTTTAGCACACGTGATAATGCCATTTCCTTGTGATCTAACCATATTTGCAGGAACAACCTTTGATTGCTACACTATAACCTGTTCATCATTTTCACTGAAGATTTTGTTTTCCACATATTAAACCAAGTCACTTCATAAAACTTCTGATAGGTACCTTGTGGTCGTGTTAATTCACTCATTTAATGCAAAACCTTCATTACCAAATCAGGACTTTGAATATTCCACCACGTTTACATCTTTTGAACCTGATACTTTAACTGTAACACCACTCTGCACCTCATAAATTTGGTCTCCACCTCACAGGCTTACTTTTGCCTATCACTACAGAAGACCCAAAACAATCCCTTCTAAACAGAATGTGTTCTAGAAACTTATCAAAAATTCTACCAGCCAGAACAGATAACACTTCAGATATCTCCTGAAAATAGGCTGCAGTTATGATGGCACTAATGTTGCCAACCAAAGCAGATGGCATAAACTATGCAGTGCTCATGGCACAACAGATAGCATGCTTACCTTTGGTGCAGAAGGTTGTGGGGCTGTGTAAAGAGATTGCTGACACTGTTGGGAAGCAGAAGGGGGTGGTACATTCCTGAGTGTGTCATCATTTAGATGAAAAATATCCTGCAGTACTTACTGAAAGTAATAGGGGTTCTTGATTTAAAATATATAAGAAAAAACATAAAACAATTAAGCATCCCTAACATAAAATTACAAAACCACAAAAAAGAAACTCATAAAGAAGATAATGAAGTAAAAATATCCATGATAATCAAGGGAAACTCATCATAAAACATAAACTCTCAATTAATTCAAAAGAAAAAATAAAAGAGTATTAATAATCTCTTCCCCAAGTATTTTGCAATAACCATTCTCTCATAAACTAAAAGAAAGAAATTTGACTGATAAAACTTAACTCCAGTGGAAACAGCATAAGTGACTAAAACAAATTATAACTACTAGATAAACATTTGTCTTGTTCCATCTCTTATTAAATAAAAAAAAAATCAGAGCTAGCCAAATATGATAAATAATAGTCATGCAACATATTATTTTCTATGCAGAGAATTCTTCTTGCATTTTGCAAAATAACCATAAATAATAATATCCATTGTTACATCATCAAAAACACATAAACTCTTACTGCTGTCACATATAATTCCAGTCTTAACTTTAGGACATGTAAAGAACACATTGTTTCTAACTCTTTACAATCCATGCAATTCCTATCTTCTCTAATTTTATATTTCTGCTTCTATAACATGTCACCATAAAAAATATTTTCCTATATCCATCCATTCATCCATCCACTATATTTTTCCCATTTTTGCATATGGGGTCAGGATGTCACCACAACAGTGACAATCTAGAGCCAAGGTTCAAACTCCCACCAGGTGGCTAGCCTATATTGCCTGTTTTAATAGCTAATCATATGGCATTATAGATAATCCGATGGAAAAATATAGTGAAAAAGCTGTCATTATTTCTTCATACCCTATTTATCTATTTTTGTCAATATCATTTAAATATGATTTCCATAACGGTTTGTTATCCATTCACTAATTTTCATATTAAAAGTATAGTTCTCCATTTTACCATTTACAAGTGAAACCCACCAAAACAAATACTTTGTATTAATTTAGTTAACAGATTTTGATCTGTAGAATTTCTATACAATAATATCTGGTACAAATATAATGAAGATAAATACACAATATATTTTTTAAAATGTAAACCTCCTTTAACTACTTTATTATAAATAATTCCTCTTTTAAATGGATTAAATCCAGAGCCCAGAACATCCAAAATATAAGATTAACTAAGCATTTATCCATATAGCAAGGAAACACAGCTATGCTACCTAAATAAAGCTTTCCCAAAGTAATAGTATTAATAAGATACACTTTTCCTAAAACTTAATTTAAAAGTTTTGCATAATGCAATTTTTCTCTCAATGCCATATAGTAAACTATTCCATTGTTATACAAAAGTGTCATAATTACCAAACGTAAAAGTTCAATTTTACTTCTAAAAATTGTATGCAATTTTTATATGGTCTCCAAATCATTTACTTTTTTATCAATATTTAATCCAACCCATTTTAAACCCAATTCTAGTTTAATTACTATAGATTCCAACCAGTCATATTTTTAAAAATAGCAACAATACTGTCTTCCTAAGGCAAAATAAGTGGGTATATGAGTTGTATCATAACTTCTTTTATAACAATACTCATTGGTAATGCAAAAAGACTACTACTTAAAGGGCATCCTTGACAAACACCTTTTTATAATTATACAATCTGTTTTTCAACCACTAACCACAACTGTTATATAAGTATTCATATATATGATGATTTTTATCAAGTGTAGAATTTAATCATTAACATTATATGCTTGCAAAATATCTCAATAGCTGTCTTCTGTCAATATTATCAAATGCCTTCTCAGTATCAAGAGTAAATATTGTACTTCTTCCTTGTCATTTGCAATGCTAGAAACTATTTTTTAATTACTATCAGCATGTCTACCACTTGTTTATGTTTAATACCATATATTCATTCTTTCCACACACTTTTGAAAAACTTTTTCCATTCTTACTCGTATTATCTTCATTAATAATCTATAGTCAACATTCATTAATGTTACTGATGTCCATTTTTCCAAAGCATACTTTCTGTTTTTATTCCACATTAATTTAATAATCCTCTCACATATTCTATCAGTCTTTAAATGGCCTTTCTTCCATTCATTAAAAAGTATGTACTACTATCCCATACGGTGAATCATTAAGATGTTTATACAGTACATAATCCAGTCCATCTGGCCTAGCTACTGACAAACTATTAGCAGTACTCAAGACCTTTTTAAGTTAAGTTTTTCCATAGTTATCTCTTGAAGTAATAGATCATTATCTTTATCAGTCAAACCAACAATATTTCATGATTTTCCTGTATATTTAAGCGATGCTCCATGACTTTGTGTGGGTAACACAGAATTTATCAACTGGTTAGTGTAGTTTGATCATGAAGGTGACACCTGATTGATTAAACAAAGCCAACCATGGGTAAATTCTGTGTTATACACACAGGAGTGGACCATTGCTGTTATTCAGTAATATTATATAAGGAAAAAATCATACATTTTCCAGATTCTGTCATTGTATTAAAGTTTTTAGTGCTCTAACACTGACTTATTGTATTCTGGCGCACTCAGCTGATGTACTGCACTATGCTCTGTACTGGAACAGCTACACAGACTATTGTCTCAGACTGTACAGTTACCAGCACTGACAGCTGTAATTTATGTATGTTTATATATGTTTCTTAACATTGATTCTGATTGGTTAAGGGATTGGTGGACAGGGATATTTAGACTGAGTATGCTCGGTCCTGTATTTATTCTGAAGAAGTTCCATATAATCAAAGGAACAAAAGCGATAATTTTTTTGTGGTTTTACTGGTTTATGGTATATCTCTGCTGACCTCTTAATCTGATATTGCTATTCCAAGGGTTATTGTGGGTTTATCTTGGTTCCTTGGCTTTGGTTGTTTTTTTGATATAATGTTTTGATCATTGAGGGAATTATGTTAATTAGAAACACATAATGTATGAAATTGTACATCTTCACATTGTGTATTATTATATAGTACAGTTTTACTATTTTTTTTACTTTTCATGTCTGAAAAAGAAGCATCAAAAACTACATCAGATCCAGGATCATTTGACTATCCTGATTAAAAACAGCACCTTATTTATCAGTATCAGTAACACTATTATGACAGCCCATCCAAAACATCCCTTTTGTTTACATTTATAACATTCAGGAATACAGTTTCTGCCACATGTCCTCTTTCTCCACACTATGTACAATGATGTTTAGTATACGTGTCTATAAGGTGGCCACTAACACTGCAAAAGAAATACATTTTTAGCTTTTTTTTTACCCCAGTATCGTACCATACCTTTGGCCCAGTCAGTATAAATCATACTAGGTAAATGTTTAATTTTACCCTGTTCAGTAGTTAGTGTCACTAAACATTCTCATTCTCCAGCCCATAATCCCCGATTGCCTTTGATTTTTTTAACATCTGCTACAATATCACAAACAATTTTAGATACAGTTCTACATGGTTCCTATTAAATCCGCGAACACTTAAAATAGTGAACACTGTTTAATTGACCCTGTTTACTCAAAATGGTGAAATCCTGAAAGCATGGAACATCAATTTTTTCCCCAGGGGAAAAAAAAATCACTGGCCCGTTTTCAGGACTTCTCCATTTCCTCCATTGTGGTGCATTCTCAGAGTTGGTATATTTAAGTAGGTGGGGGTGTGTAGGGCACAGCCTTCCACTTTATTTGTTATTTTTTCCCTGGGGAAAAAAATTGCTGATCCGTGTGTTTGGCATTATGGTGTTTCAACACATTAGGGTCGATTATACATCGTTTGCTATTTTAAGCATTCACTGATATAATATAGACCCAGTTCTATGGCTACTTTATCCATATCAGTCTGAAACTGTAATAGAAGCTTGAAATTAAATAATTCTGAAGAAGTGGAACAAACAAACAAAATTACTCCATGGCAATATCTGTTCCCTTTCCTTAAATTTAGCTACAAAATGAAACAACACTTCAGCAGTTTTAAATGATATGTCACCAAACTTTTTCTTTTCCCAGGAAAATAAAAGCTCTGACGTGTATAACTGCTATTCCCAATGGTAATACAACATTGTCCCAAAGTTCATAAGAGTTAATAGGTTTATCCAGTTTTGACCGAATCCTTACAAAGTACTTTGATCTAGTAGATCACTGTTTGTCCATTACATGGTCATTCTTTTTGGCTGCAACAGAAGCATGTGAAGGTTTAGCCGCTGATGATTTCTGGTTCTTCATAATAGTAAAAGCATAAGTCAAGTAATCATCATCCTGTGTAACTTGCCATTTTATCACCCACAACGCTGCTTTGCTGTCTCTAGGTTCTGATTCTACCACCATATCATGAGGAACTCCATTCTGCAACCCTCTTGACTGTAGGATTGCAACCAAAATATTGAAATTAACATTTTGTACTGCTTTCTACTCATCTGAGATGCACTAGTTTTCTAAGAATGGCAGAAGTGCACTCATTCACACAATTATTTAGAAATTATTAAGAACTTATTTACAATTTACAATTATATACAAGATTCATATGGAATATTTACAATTCATATACAATATTCATCATTTGTTTCTACAAACACATCTTTCTATAACTATTCTCATTCAGTTATCCTCTGACCCCCCCCCACTCTTTCTTCTACAATCAAAACCTTATTTTCTATAAAACAATAGCCAAATCCCATTTACTGTTGCACATAATTTCTGATGCTCTTTGAATCAATAGAAATCTATAATACAATGAATAATTTTCTGTTTTTTTTTACATAATTGTTACTTTTGTTTAAAAATCATATTCATACATCAGTCCTCTTACTCCTCTACTCTCTTTATATCCTCAGAATAACTTATGCCCCCTAATTTCTTTCATGCTTTCATAAGCCTTCAACACTTTAAAAACATATTCAACAGTTTCCTCTTCACCACAGTTATTACAGATACTTTCACATTTCATTTTGTATGACATATTTGCCTTGACATATAGAATTTTTTTTATAGATAACCTCCGTAAAAATCATGACATCCTGCCATCTCTTTACATCTTTTTTTCTCTTTCTCTCTTTCAAGGCATTCATTTAAATTCTTTGAGGGATACACATAATATTTACACATTGCATGTTTATACCATACCCTTCTTTTATGCTCCAGCACTTCTAAGTTTATTTTGTATAATATAATTTTTCCTGATATGCTTTAAATTCTTAATTTATATGCTTTTTTTTCTCTTTTAAAGGTTTTAACAAGTTCCATTCCTTTTCATATTTCTGATACAATACTTTAATTATTAATTTATCTTGCCTTTCTTTCAACCACTTAAGTACTTTCTAAAAGTGTAACAATGCTACTTATACCACAGGACTTATTAATCCCAATCCTACTTTTTCTTTACTGTTATATATTACCCCTCATTTAACAGGGTTCAATCTAGAACTCCATGTAAAGGTGAATGCTGTGTCAATTACCTCTTTTCCAACATTGTGTGGTAAATTAAATACTCAGCCATAAAGACCAATTTTCCTAACAAAACATAATTTATCAAATGCACTTTCTTCCTAAAAGATAGTCTGAAAGATTTCCAAAAAAATACAAGTTCATAGGTTGGTAATAGACTATCGGCCCTAGGACCTATACAAGCCTAGCCATAACAATTCCCTGGCCATTTCTTTCCACACTATTTACTTGCCTGGACCCCTGTCTAGCAGGGCAACTGATGTGATCCCCAGGGTGAAATTTCTTTCTCCCATCCAATTGTCAAAGTTCCTTTTGAAGAGGGCCAAAGAGGCACTCTGCTTGACATGTATGGGCAGTCTATTCCAGAGTTTGGGGAGTCTCTGGGTCAGGAACCTATCCCTCCAGCATGTTTTGTTTATTGTGATGACAAGGTTTAGATCCCTGGAGCGTGTGGCTCTGAGGGATTGGGATTTCTTTAAGTGTAGCATATCTAACAGCTCTGGGTTTGACATGGCCTTGTATGTTAAGCAGAGATCGCCTCTGAGTAGACGATATGCAACAGAGTATAGCTGGAGTTTTTTAAGGCAGTCAACATAGGGCATCTGCTTTAGGCCTGTGATTCTTTTAGTAAAGTATTTCTGCGGTCTTTTTAGTTGTTGCAGATGTCTTGAGAAGTACATACCAAACGGGGTGTTGTGTTCTATAATGGGTCTAATGAGGGATGAGTACAGTGGGACAATGAACTCCTTTTTTCTGGATGAAAAGCCCTTAGTGATGAGGTGTGCCACATAGAAGGATTTCCTGACTGTTGTGGTGATGTGGTTATCGAAGGTGTGAGCACTGTCCACTTGTGTCCCTAAGTCTCTTATCACACTTTCGGTGTTTAGTGTACTGCCACCTATGTGGTAATTCATGGGTACATGTTTTTTTCCCAAAGGGGATAACTATACATTTCTTGGCATTGAGCTTGAGCCCATGGCTCTGGCACCAAGCATCTGTTTCTGTAAGGCCCTTTGTAGAGTACCCACATAATTTGGGGATTCAATAATGGCTCCCAGTTTGCAGTCATCTGCGAACGTTGTTAGCCAGAGTCTCTTAATGTTGGCCTGTACTTCGGAGGAGTAGATGTCAAACAAGAGCAATCCCAGGACTGAACCCTGAGGTCCTCCACTTGTCACTTGTCTGGAGCTGGATTTGGAGTTTGCTACTTTTACAGTGTGGGTTCTGTCAGTAAGCCAGTTGGCAACCCATCGAGTGATGCAGAGATTAATGCCCAGCTTAGTAAGTCTATCTATGATTCCAGAATGGGGGATGGTGTCAAAGGCCTTGGCAAGGTCCAGATAGGCTGTGTGGACTGCTTTATGGCTCTGGAGACTGATTTGAAGAAGTTAATCAGGTTCAGAGACAAGATTGGCCCTTCACGAACACAAACTGGGTGGGGTCCAGTGTTTGAAGGTTGCCAATGTCTTTGTTTATAAGTTCCATGATAATATGTTCCATGGCCTTGCAGATCAGGATCAGGCTCATCAGACTGATGGGGCGGTAGTTCCCGGGATCTAAGGTGGATCCCCCCTTGTGGAGTGGGATAACTGTAGCTGTGCGCCACTCAGTGGGCATAAAGCCTGAGGTGAGGTTATGATTAAACATGACACTTAGGTGAGGTGCCAGTTCATTTTGTAGTTCATGTAATACATGGCCCGGGATGTCATCTGGTCCCATGGATGCTGTATTCTTAGCTTTGGAGAGTGCGTTTTTTTACCTGTGTGGCCATTATTACCAGAATTTGGCAATCTTCTGGTACTGAGATGGGCTGTTAAGGGGGTGAGAGGGGGGGTGAAGTTGGAACTGAATTGATCTGCCAGGATATTGGCAATATCCTTGGGATCAGTATATTTAATGCCATTCTGTTGTAGCTCAGAGCAGATCTGAGCATTGCCATTTAGATTTTTGACATAGTTATAGAATGCCTTGTGGTTGTCTTTGGAATCTTTGGCAATTTTATTTTCATAACTAGCTTTGGATGATTTTATGAGGGATCTCAACTTACTGAGGCTGGGAATTTTTTGCATCCTGGGATTTTCCCCTTTTCTGCAACAATTTCTTCCTTTTGTTGTAAAGTTTGTTTATGGAAGAGGACCACTAGATTGGCTTCCTTTTTTTGGAGGAGAGCATCTTGGTTCTATTTGGGATGGCACGATTCATGCATGAGTGGATGTGTTCGTACAGTGCCTTAGTGTAGGATTCAGCAGTCAAACTTCCAGTTCCCGTCTGCATGGGTGCCATGAGGTTTGTCACTTCTGACTTGAGTAGCATGAAGTTGGCTTTGGAGAAGATTTTTATGGAGGTTTCCTTACTGTGGGGGTGGGGGCGGGATGTGGATGTTAAGGGTGATTAGCTTATGGTCAGACCTGACCAATAAGGGGGTGACCATAGGTGTGGAGCATACATTTCCCATGCTGGTAATGACCAATTCTAGGATATTGGAGCCCCTGGTGGGACTATGGATTAGTTGATCCAGGGCGTTGGAATTTATGAATTCCAAGAACCGTTGCGCAAAGGTGTTGGTGCACAAGCAGTTTTCTCAGTTAATGGCAAGGTAGTTGAAATAACCCAGTATTAGGGTGTTTGGTTGTATCTTAATATTTTCTAGTATGTTTAGAAAGGTGAAGTGAGAATCTTGGGGCATGGTGGGGGATCTGTAGCAAGCTACAATTTGGATTGCAGTCTTACCTAGTGTTAGTTGCACCTGGAGAATGTCAGATGCATTGTGTTGGGCAACTAGCCTTGTGGTGTGAATATCCTTGGTGAATATGGACACTCCTCTAACTTTAGTGTTTTGGTCCTGGTTTGGTGGCCAAAAAGTGTGGTAAGAATTGTAGCCTGCTATTGCAGGGGTGCTCTCTGGAGCCTTGAACCAGGTCTCAGTTACTGCACAGAAATCGATGTTCTTCATTTTTAGGAGTGCCTTGAGAGAGTGCATTTTGAGGTTTAGACTTCTAGCATTGAGTAGCATTACCTTCAGAATTTGCATGCTTGTACCTGTTACGGTGGTGGTTTTGTCCTTTGAACTTTGCCTAAAAAAGGCACTATAGGGGTGGCAAGAGCCTTAGCCAGTAACCTGAATCCCAGGGGCGGACAGGTGCAGACCATCTCTGGCAAAGCATCATGGTCTGGCAATCATGTCATCCCATGTAGACAGATACTGGATCCCCTTTGAAAGTATTCTTTACTTTCTCCAATATCTTTTCACATTGTAACTGTACACTTTCTTGAGTTCCAAATCTTACACCTAATAGCAATATCTTCTCTGTATTAAATTAATTTCCTACTATTTTACAATTACATTCTAATACTTTACTCTTTTCAGTCTTAAAATTAAGGCCTACAGCCTTCAAACTTTCATTCAAATAAGCCAATACTGATTCCATGCTTTTTATATCCTTAGTAAATATTATAATATCATCAGCATAAGCTAAAATAATAGGTATAGCTATACCATCCTTTGTAGTATGCTTTGTTGTCTTCATGTTATAATTCACATCACCTACTATTAAATTTACTACTTACATGAATAAAATACTACTCAGGGGATAGCCCTGTCTACTCCCTCTCTTTGCATGTATTTCTTCATGTAATCACCTATTCACCAGAATTTAATAATGATATATGCAGATGTAGAAACTTTATTTTACTGTCAGTGTTATGATACTGAAATAATCCATAAAATACTATAGCAAATACCGCTGAATGTTTTCTTTAATTATTCTATCATTATTTTATCTTCTTTATTGTTCATACCACCCACCAGTTCTCTAATCAAAATTAACAACTCTTGACATCTACCTTTTACACTATTTGTATCCTCTGTAACTTTATACAGTTTTATATATATTCTGTTCTGTATAAGTTTCATTAAGATTTTATAATCTGTGTTATTTGAAACTACAGGTCTCCAGATTTTGAATGTCTGTTTTGTTTCTTCTTTTCCATATAAGTTTAACTATACCACTACACAAATCTGAGTATTTAAATCCATAATTAATTCAATTATTCAGTAATGTGACAAAATATGTCTGTTGTAATATTGTCATTTTTTGTGCATCTGATACACTATCACATCTGACTGGTCCTGCTGCTGATTTCACATTCACTAAACTATGTACTTTATTTTATTGTTCTAGGGTTATATTTTTTTCCAAATCTTTTATGAAAAGGGTTTCATTTTCCGTTTTTTTTATTTTCTATTTTCTTTTCTTTAAATAAATTCTTCATATGTTCCATTATAATCTTCACTATATCCTACTGCTGATTACATATCCTTCTTTATTTGTCCTTCATTCACCTTATTATACTATCATATATGACCAATTTATTTAAATAAAGAGCAACTTTTTCTTTCTTTCACTGCAAAAATATCTTTGTTTGACCAATATTTATTTTTGATTCAGCCTAAATGTCTCCTGTTCAATAATAAAATACTTTTTATCATTTCACTCTACGTCATCAGAAAGCATCCACACAACTGTTTATCTTTCTTTTTCTGCTTTTCTCATATCTACTTGCCATTCTGAATAACATTTTTATACTTGTTTTTAAAAGAAACCCAGCATTCTGACTAATTTGCATAAAATTATCTTATCGTTATGTGATCTTCTCATAATTCACTTATTATACTCTTTCCATCTTCACTCCATCCATGTTCATTAATCTTTTATATTCCTTTTTCTACCTTTTTTATGATTTTTATTCCCTTGTATCTCAATCCAAATAGCATGATATCCTGAAAACCCTGTAAATATAACTCCTTATTCTACTAGCAATATGCCTAATGAAGGTATGAAATAATTTATCGCCGTCTTATACTTTCTTCTACAATATGTCCATTCCTTCATATTCCATATCTTTAATTGGCCACATTTAATAATGTCTAATACTTTTTTACATCTTTATCTATAGTTTTCTTTTTTCTTAAATTGTAACCGAAGTCTCCTAATATTACTATTTACATATCAACTGTCACATAATCCATCATTTTCTTAAAATATTCTCTTTCTTTCTTTAATTGTTAGATATTCATACAACACAATTATTCTATATACTTGCGTTTGCCATCTTATATCTAAAATAGTTATTCTACCCATTAATAATAAAGTCACATCCAATATTTGATTTCTTGCATAGTATAGCTTGAACATGTATCATCCCCAAATTTAAACAACATTATGTCCCCATAATTCTTCTATTAAAAATTATATATACTCTAACATTACTGTATCTGTATCCAAATGTTTATACCATTCTAAAATACATATTCTTCTCACTGAACTTTTTATCTACTAACATTTATTGCTACTATTTTACAATTGTATTTCCTGGTATGAAGTATACTTTTAAATAAGTGTAAAACTTCTTCAACCTTTCCCTTTCTTCTTTTTTATATTAATCCCTATAAATTTTCTGTCTTTCTCTAACCCTTTTACCAATAGAGGTCTTTTTCTTTTCATTTACTATATTCCAACTAATATTTTCCTCATCACTTATTTCATATTTGTCTACATTATCCTTTTCTTTATTAATTTCTTCTATATCTTTGCTTTCTTTAAGTTCATTTTCTTTTCTTACTTCATTTTCTTGATTTATTTGAACTTGTTATTCTTTTTTATTACTGACATCTATATCTTTATCCTGTAATTCATCATTATAATCCATTCCTAAGTGGCCAACCTTATCACATTTATAACATTTAATTTCCCTTTTCTTTGCATCTTGACCTTTCTCACCACATACATAACATCTCTTTTTACTACAATTACTAAATAAATGGTGTGTTTTTCCAAATAAAAAAGATTTCTTAGGTTGACCCCAATATTTAACAATTCCCCTCTCTCCATCAACATTAATCACACTAGGAATATGTATTACATTTTCATTTTCCATTTTCAATATTACATTACAATCCCAATTCTCAATCTATATTCCTCTCTCATCATAGACTTTTGAAATGTCCAATACATCTTTACATATTTAATTTAAACATTTTTAAAATCTCTTTTTCTACTTCATTTCTAAACTGAATATCTATCTTTTTTAGTCTTTCTGTAGAATGGTTTAAATACATATAAGAAGGGAGGGGCACATTTTTCCATATTCCACTGGAAATTTCCCCATCTTATAACCAGCTTCAAGAATAATATAGCAACACTTTTTTTTATTTATTTGAATAAAAACTCTTACCTCAGACGCTTTTGTTCTTAGGGATAGTACTATTGTGTCTCATAACTTATATCTGTCCATTTTCTTTTCTTCCTTGCTACTGACATTAACTATAAATCTCTTTTTGTGAGTGACTGGAACTCCTCATTCTCTGCCTTTCCTCTGCCTCCATCTTTTGTAACCATGTCCACAGATTACTTCTTCTTAAGCAAAACCTCTTTCTGCATATATTTTACTTACTCCTGCTGTATTTTAGCCAGAATGTCCCCCCATGATACATCCTTTCTACTCTTTAGATCATTAGCCTTTATTAAGTCCACCAATAAATCATCCTGCAACCCTCCTGAATGAAGGGTTGTAACAGCACATCCACTGGCCATATCCTAGGATCCAGCAAAAAGATGCTGCTGGAACAAATCCTCTGAATCTAAAAAAGAATCGGCAGCTTTCTCACTCATACTTTTACTTCTCCTCATGGTTAATAAGCTGCCTGAAGTACCTACTGCCTTCATACTGATGTTCTCTTTACAGTTCTTCCATCATCCACAATGGTAGGTATGTATACATCTCCTCCAGTCTCCTCATTCTCCAGTCCGCATCTATCATTAACAGAAAGCTCAACTGCCTTCTCCTCACATCTAATCATTGTTGGCTTAACATTTGACTGCACAGAAGGTTTGTCTGTCTTCATTACAAAGACATCACTCGCATTTCTCATATTCTTCTCTTCCATTATTGTCCCCCTACTTCTTTGGGCCACAATTGCACCCGGAAC
>NC_056725.1:1591566234-1591651136 GCF_019279795.1 Protopterus annectens
CAGGGTCATTGCACCTCAACAGTGCCTTGTATAGTTAGACATATGCAGCAGAGCACCCAGCAGTATGGGGCTCTAGATGATTGTCACTATTGACCCCCATGTGCAGAAATGGGAAATGACATTGTTGGTGGATGGATAAAGAGCAGAGCATTTAGTCTGCTAAAGAGGAACCTATAGATCTTTAACACACATGGCAGAGACTTTCAATATCACCCTTTCAAAAGGAAGAATAATGCCCATGCTTTGCTCATAAGTATAACATTGACCGTTTACTGGAGTATGGCACTGAAGCAATCCACTACTTATACCCAGAAAACAAGGCAAGGAAAGGAGAACAGTGCTTATGTAAGGGTGCTGTCTGAGGTGCACTTTAACTGCTACATGCAACCTATAAAGTATTCTGTATTAAAGCTTTTGTAGACAGACTGTCTTGTAGTGAATTACACAGCCTGACATATAGCAAATGTGTAGGATGTGCTGGATTATCATGTTCCTGTGTGTTTGACATCAGCAGGTGCTATTGTGGATATGTATGTTGGAATGTGATATACCACATCAAGATAACAATGACAAATATTAGTAGCAGAGTAGAATGACAGCTATGTGTACTAAGCATGTTGTTTATCGACTAGACTTACACATAGGGACTAGTCCAGGGTATAATTACATGCACAAACATTAAGAAGATAACATAACTTAAGACATCTAAAAAGTAAAATTGCTTCGCACAAGCTTTTTTTTTTACAATTGCAGTATTCACTGGATTTCAGGTCTTAAACCAGATTTTATATGTCATAATAAGCACAGCAAGTGTTAATATTTGCAAAGTTCCAGAAACATAAAGTATTTAAATATCAATTCAAGCAGCATAACTAAAGTTAGCAGCATTTTGAAATCTGAGCTTTCTTTTGAGGACACAAAATATTGTCCAGGTTATTTAACAACTAAGACATTTGCAGAAATGTGAACATTCTGAGTATTTGAAGACCTGATTATATGGATAATTACCAGACTGAACCAGATAGTGGTTAAGTATCAATGCTAATTGTGATGTCCATCACATAAGCACTAAACTGACCTTGATACTGAAGCTCAAGTTGAATCTTCGCATCAATAGAACATTAGATCAGAGCCCCAATCATTATTTGTAGTGCATGGGGCTTTATCTGCTCCATGCACTTACTAATAGTTACAAAGCAAAAAAGTGCTATGTTCTGCTGTCTTTCAAAGCCATAAATATCCTTTTCAGAATCTACCACTATATACCACTAAAAAGTCTAAACTAGTTTGAACTACTCCATCAACTAACATGTACACAGCTTCTCACCACCTATAAAATTACCCAGAATCCATCTGCTTTCCGCCAATAATTACCGTTCTGCACAACTATGTTCTCTGTTGGTCATTATGATCCAATGACCACAAACTCCTATCTGTTCACAAACCTATCATATCTGCTGGGCATTGTTCATACTTATACCATGTTGCTAAGGCTTGGAGCTCCTTACCTGTCTCTATAAGGTCAGTACCCTCCATCACATCCTTCAAAATGATTTTGAAAGGCTTCCTAGCTGAAGGCTGTCTCTGTTCTTGTTCAACATGAGGAGAAACTATATCCCTAAAGGTGAGCAAATACCTATTCATACCTTATATCTCCTTACTCTCCCTTCTTCACTCACTTCCTTACTTCTATCAGTTTCTCTCCACTGGCTTTGTCTTTAAATATACCATAAGTCTGTTTTTCTCTTACTTCATACTGCAATTCCTGATTGTGTTATTCTAGCTTTCCTTTATTTTTTCTATAACCTGGCTACAATTTCTCTAACTACTAAATAACTGTCATATAACTTGTATCCATTCTTAACAAATATTTTTAAATTATGTCTAATTTAGTATAAATACTAAAACTGCAGGTTTTTTCTGTGTTATTTTTAAAAACTAAAATTAGTGCCTTAAAATGTTTTGCAAAACTTTGGAGCTTTTCTTCCCAATTCTCCACTAAAAAAAGGATCCTACCCAATCAGACTTCCCCAGTAATCAAATGTCAATAAATAAATAAATCTACTAATGAGCACTGTCAGAAAGGCAGTGTAACACAGCCTCTAATGTTTACACTCATCCTGTCTCTCAACTATCCAGATTTTCAGAGAATGTCCACATTTTTGCCTCATATTTTTGGGTTGACTCCTCATAAAATTTGTGGTTTTCTGAAAAATCTGTGTGGATTGAAGTCATTAAATAACAACATACATTTGTGTTTCAGACTTCATATCTGTCAGCAAATACATGCTAACATAAATCCCATTATATTAGTAACTTTCTAAGTTTATAAGAGCAAGTCAGAGACTGTTACCAGCAGAAACAGCAGGGAGAAACACATCTGTTTTTAATTCTGCCATTGTCGTTTGCTGGTCAGTGACTGCTTAGCATGAGACCTGACCATAACAAATTAAGAAGGGGCTACTTAACATTTGCTAAGATTGGGTATCAAGCTATAGCAGCACTTAACAGAGTTATCTTTTTTTCTGGATATTGAAACATAATTACTGTGCTCCATGCACTACATATATGTTAAGAAAAAAATGACAATTGCTCAGAGGAGGTACTCAGCTATTCAAGGGCTGGAGAACACAAAGAATTAACATTTTAAATACAAATATTTAAAGCTTTAACACAAAACTGTTAAGAGTATGAGTGCTGGGTAGGTATGTGAGCCTGATATGGGACATGTTAGGAATTGTAAGGCAAATTTTTCCGGCTTTAGCATACTTGGAAATAGAATGCACTTACTTCCTGGAGACTACAGACTAGGCTCTAAAAGCAGACAGAATATGAAACTTTAGGAGAAAAGAGTGCCAACACTTGTAGGAAGTATCATAGACAACAGATGATCAGAGTTATATAATTGTTCACCACACCTAACAATAGATAGATAGATAGATAGATAGATAGATAGATAGATAGATAGATAGATAGATAGATAGATAAACTGGAGATATGCACTGAAAAATAAAACTGTGATTCCTAGAGTAACACAGCATGCCTGTATAGTCATAATTACAAAGGTTATTGACTGAAGAATCTAAAAGTTTATTTATGGATATAACATGTAAGAAACATGGCCAGCATGCTAATGTAAAAAAATTATAATAAAGCAGGCAAACACCAGCAACATATTCACAGCAGTGCAGTATCAGCATGTTGAATGTTCACTGCTGTTACACTGCACAGTGATGATGCACAGCAGTGCTGTATCAGCATGTTGAATGTGCATTGCTGTTGCGCTGCACAGTAATGATTCACAGCAGTCCTGTATCAGCATGTTCAATGTGCACTGCTGTTACATTGCACAGTCCTGTATCAGCATGTTGAATGTATACTGCCATTCTGCTGCACAGTGATGATGTACAGCAGTGCTGTATCAGCATGTTGAATGTGCACTGCTGTTACACTGCACAGTGATGATTCACAGCAGTTCTGTATTGGCATGTTGAATGTGCACTGCTGTTACATTTTGCAGTGATGATACACAGCAGTGCTGATCAGCATGTTGAATGCACCCTGAAGTTACATTGCACAGTGATGATGTACAGCAGTGCTGTATCAGCATGTTGAATGTGCAGTGCTGTTGCACTGCACAGTAATGATACACAGCAGTGCTGTATCATCATGTAGAATGTGTACTTCTGTTACACTGCATAGTGATGCACAGCAGTGCTGTATCAGCATGTTGAATGGGCACTACTGTTGTGCTGCACAGTGATGATATACAGGCTGTCATAATAAAGTCATCCATATGTACCCAGCAGCATAGAAAAATACAGTGGATAACAGAAACACCAGTTTGGATTGGCTCACCACAGTGGCTGTTCTGCTCATCAACTAAATGAGAGGAAATGGTGTATAAAGAAAAGAATGAAAAAGGAATACATAAACATAAGTAAAACACAAGTGCAACCAATATGGAATAAACTCTGCCCTCCTTTTCATTAGTACGAATGAAGAGCAGATGGAGAAAGTATAATTAAAAGACTTTGGGATAGCTAGATGGATAAGAGCAGATGGGCAGTACAGAAAATAAAACATGGACTGTACATACAGACAAAGGCAGTATATGTATATAAGGTGGAGTAGATGGGACAAACACAAAGAGAGTAGACAACTGGTGATGAGGAAGGCTGAACAATGAAGATAGTATGAGGAAAAACATAGACTTGTGGGCTAACACTGAGAGGAAGATATGTCAGGCTTCTGAGATAACTAACTGGATAACCACCCAGAAGGCAACATACTCTGGTATCATAAACCTGGGTAGACAGTGCCATGGACACATCATGATTGAGCCTTGTGGTTCATGGGGCGATGAAGCAGTCACTCAGCTGGTTTACTCAAAGAACAGTATGATAAACCCATATGCATGGATGCAGATTTCTGAATCACAAGTCATGCATGTATATCTACACAATGACACTACATACATTCCCAAAATATGGTGTATGACCCTAGATGCTGCTTGTCACATTTAAAATGGTGCATCCATGAATCATGGTATTAGCTTTGTTTACAGGGAAAGTGATTCAAAAACATTTGTGATATCTGGTTTGATGTACATAACTGCCATATATGTGTCTCATGTTAGCATGCAACATTGTGCTACCATCATTTCATGCAAAATCACTTTCAAACACACAGATGGAATTTACAGGAATTGCTGAAAAATGCTGTGGTCTCTAATATTTGAGGCATAAGGAATGAGAACTGGTGTGGTTATGCAGCTATTGCACCCTTACAACACCTGCAATAATTGTGAGAGAGAATGGTAGGATCAATATGTTGTTTTTTGTGCACTGAGACATTTGCATGCATAAATCACATATAGGTATCACACCTCAGATGTGGCAGACACAATGGTGATTCTACAGGAACCATACAAACCCAGACATGTAGGACCAGAAGAACTGAGATTCCTTTGCGTGTTGCATACAGGGCGACTACACATTCATTAGATATTCATGTGTCTGTATGCCTGTAAGGGGGAACATAGGAATTATAGGAAACTTCATGAGATACCATGGCATACAGGATGAGGTACTGACAATGGCTGTACATCTCCATGAGATACCATGTCATACAGGATGAGAGAGTGACAATGGCTGTACATACTTGAGTAGTCACAGTTCCATATACTGAAGGGGAGGTCTCACAAATTGTTAACAGCACGTGATATCCAGTTAAATGCAGTATAGGAAGGTCACGGTCAGGAGAACATGCAAAGTATGGCCTACTACATTCACCCACTGTATGATACGGCTTTTCCTCAGGAGTTTAGATTCTGGCATGTCTGATAGGGGAGGTAAAACCAAAAAAAAATTCACAAGCCAGCAAAATTATATTCTACTGTATGCTTTCTACATTCATGGTATATTCCCACAGGCCAAAGAAGTTCTGAATAGTAGGGGATGATGCAGGATATAAATGCTATGGGTAATGATAACTGGATGTTCTTTGAAGGGTGGAATGCTCAGGTCATTGCAGAAGACAGTTATCATAATGGGGAAACTCCCAATCATCAAAGTGGCTGACAGGAGTGGGTGAGTTTTTGATGTCAACGAATGGGCAGGAGGACCTGTCTCAAATGCCAGGTTATGGTTCTAATGTGGGTACAAGCCTGTACTATGCATGTATCAGTACAGGAAGCACCAGGTGAGTATTGACTATAATAGTAGTCAGGATGCACATCTATTCATGAAGTAAAGAGGATGTGATTGCTGGCTACATACACATCTGCCTTAGTAATGTGTACCCAGTCTGCAAGTGCCATATCGTGCACAACAAAGTAAACATTCCAAACTATTGTACAGTACTATTTTCTATGCAAGCCACAGGGGCAATTTGAAGTACATATCTGTGGGCTTACAATGGTATCATATTTTGAATGCATTCACAGATCCCACATTTGCAGGATTTACTAAAGCAGGAAGGAAGAGAGTTGATATTAGTATGGCAGCTTTGGTTAATGGTGATGGCAATTTACAGATGTCAAAGTCCAGTGACACAGTGTCACTATTTGTGATGATCTTGGGAGAGAAATCCCCTACATCGACAGGTGAGAATTACAGATGGGCTTCTCCTGCATCCTTACAAGACACAACACTTGGTATGTGCACAGTCTCTGATGTAGACATGCCCACAATAGTGGAGCAAATCAGAACAGTTAAATGCCACCATAACTCCCCTACTGCCACTGTAGAGATGATGAGTGTACTGTGAGGCATGCAAGAGGATGTGGCAACTGCACAGTGACCTGAAGTATTGGCTATAGGTGGCTACAGTAGTACTGAGGTCACTGGTGCCAAACATTGTATCTATATATGCATTTGTATGGCATAGTATTACTGTCATCCCATCTGCCTCTGCAGACCATACCATCTGTGACCATAAGATGTTCCATACACAAGGATACATGTACAGGGTGACTCACACAGACCATTGCAGTTATTCCATGATTGCCACATAGTCATGGATGATGCTTGTTAGGCTGTGCCTAAGAGGCACCACCTCAGGGTACTCCAACAAGGTCCTGTAGTTCATCCATTCCTGCAGTGGGGATACATCCTGCCCCAACATATTAACTGACACAGCTGACACTGGCAATACGTATGTAGTGCCACTCACTACTGGAAGATGTAATCTCTAACAGTCAGCTCAGTAGATATCAGCAACAGTCACATAAAGACATCCCATCAACTTCACTAAAAGTTGTGACCCATGATATGCAACGACCACCCAGAGCATGAGGCTGTTGGCTTCAGCAAACCTGAACCAACCCCATATTGCAGTGTTGGAGTCAGTTGTTGCTTGTCTTCACCTGTACAAAAAATGATAATGACATCTGCATTGCCATCTCCAAACCTCAGTGGGTATGTTAGCCTGTCTGTTTGGTGCAGAGAGATGGAGCCCTTACTGAAACACAGATGACAGTGGTTCATATCAGCATGGCAGTGGAGGAGTGGAGAAACCAGGCAGAAGAAGAGGAGTGAAGGGGCATCACATACTCACCTCTCCAAGGAGGGTGGGGAGGGTAACTGGTACTCAGGGAGTACATAGGGAATGATGATTGTGAAGGGGCATCACATAACCACCTCTCCAAGGAGGGTGTGGAGGGTAACTGGTACTCAGGGAGTACATGGGGAAGAATGATTTCTCTGGTGGACACCAGGGAATATACATTTCATATTTTAGGGAAGGGGTTGGGTTGCTTACTGAGAACATCCCTTGTGTATAAGAAGAAGGTCCAGAGTGGACAGCTATTTGCACACCCTTCGTAAGCTCCATGTGCAAGACATTCACTGGGAACATAGAGCTCAAGTTCAAAGCTCTCAAAGCATCAGGATGGCAGTCTGAATGATGACGCATTCCATTCAACCCTCATCCCTGAGATGGGGAATGAGTGTACCAATTAACAGGCAGGGGACTGACAGTTGAGAGGCAGCAGGGGGAAAGAATGTAAAAGAAAAATTGATGGACATGTTGATGTCTAATGCATAGTATGACCAAACCATGCACTTCCATGCAAAATCTAATTGCTACAGCATGTTGTTGTAGACCAAAAGCCACAGCTCTGCCAGTGCTGTAATGTATTGTGCATATTGCTGCCTCAAATGTGGACCTACTGCTTCATTGTCTTCACCTGTATCTTTTCCTTGCCCTGATACTGTGTATGTATCAGGTACAGAATATCCTGCTGTGGTATCATCCATCAACACTGCTAGATTTGCAAGACAATGTTATGAAGTATGGCACACATGTACTTTGATGTATCTGTATACTATAGTACCCCACAAAAGGTATCTAAATAGAAGAATCTACACCTTAGAAATTCATGTCCATGTTCAATAATGTTTTTATTGTCAGCATTTCATCCGTGGTCAGTGGGTTGCAAGTTGGGGTCATCATCTATGACTCAAGGGCATATCCTGGCTTGCAGCATTCAATAAATAACATTATACATGGCCTGCTGCCAGCATGCATGATGTATGATAGTTGCATGTATTGTCCTTTCTGTCTGCAGTGTGTGTGCAGCTGCGTACCAGGTGACCTTGTGGGAATTCCTCTTGCAGGAACCATTGGTATTGGTTTGATATGTGCTTAGGTGACACATTATATGATGATACTGATGATAATCATGATGATGATTAAAGGCAACCTAGCAATTCAGGAAGTGGTAATTCTTCCTATTCACATGTCTCTATGCGGCTGGACCAGGTGGGGCTTTGACAGCAGCTATGGTGAAATCAGTGTTACTCAGTACCTCAGGGAAGTTTCACAGAATGCTTGTATGCATACATGCATGCTATTGTTTCTCTCTCTCTTAGGGTGTACCTGGTAACCATATATGTCCCTCCACATGCTGTAGTATAATATCAAGGAACTTTTTAAGTATTCATAAGATAGAAACCTACAATATACCTAACATGTCCCCTTATGTCAATGGAAGATCCTTGTAACTTGGATTTCCAGTGATACACATATGTTTATGCACACAGGAATGGGCATGCTTTGCATACCCACTCTGATTTCATTGGGAGATAACACAGTTCTGTATGCAGTAGTGTGCTACAGTCCACTAAGGACTGATTGATTATCTGCTGACCTGTCAGATGTTAAAATGTGAGTACCTGCCTGCATTACCTTCACTTACATGGGCTGCTAAAATGAACAGTACTACCAGCACTTGCTCTGAGAATGGCTGTCAACACATGCTGTTTAGTTATAACTGCTGCTTGTATGCCAAACACAGATAATGTCATGTGCACTATAAATCATGGCTTATAAAATAAGTAAGTGTCTAGTGCTGCCATTTTATACTTCTCTGAATTGTTCTTCCACTGTGGGCTGTTGTATTTGTGTTCCAGTTTGCTAATTTGCATGGGCTTTCTTATTTACCTTCTGGTATGCACTCATTTGGATGTGCTGCATATCACACAGTCTGATTACTAAGCTTTTGAGCAATTGGTGCCTTTGAATTACCCTCGGTCTAAGAAAGGTGACTTCCCATCTTGCTTTACGCTATTCATTGCTCTCAGCCATTGTCTTTTCACACTCAGAACAGCCTACTTTGAACACAGATTTTAAGTGAGATATTTCTGAAAGAAAGGCCATAGTTATGCTTAAAAAATCCTCAGTATTACTGCAGCAAGAGAAGTAATGTAAATTATGACTTTATTGTTATTATGGCATGAAATATAACTTTGATGTAAAAGAACTGGTGTGGGTTTTCTCCAGACAGGAGAATGAAAATCAAACAAAATAAATGATCTTACAAATTACAAGTGTTACTGAATGAGGTTAAAAGGGCAGGATGTATGATATGATAGCTACAGAAAAAATTATATGCATAAATTCAATGCATTTTATATTATGACGTCACAAGGCTAAAAGCTGACTAAAATACTTGGAACTTTCAATAAACTTCGGCCTGGTTTCATAAAGGTTGCAGTGAGTTGTACACAAGGTGTACACCTTGCAGCAAACTTTTACTATTCAGAGAAAGCCCTAACATGGTGCTTTTGAATGAAGACTTGCAGCGCTGTATCAGGCTGTCTTTGTGTCTGCGCTAGATGCTAAAAAACTTTCGGTAGAGAGACATATGTACTTAGCCATGAACTCACCCCCCATGCTGCCTCTCTGAAGGTATCTACATAACAAGCAATTCATAGAATCACTCGGCATATAGAGAGGCAGTGTGGAAAACATCTGTATGTGTGTTTGTGTGTGTGTGTGTCTGTGTGTGTGTGAGTATGCATGTGTGTGTGTGTGTGTGTGTGTGTGGGTGTGTGTGTGGGTGTGTGTGTGTGTGTGTGTGTATACCTGTAGGTGGGAGAATGTGTGAATGAATGCCATCGGGTGAGGATGGAGCTGTTTTGTGTTCATGTGTATGGGTGTATGTGTATGTGTATTTGCCAGTTTGTGTTTGCCTGGGAGGTAGCAGTAGGGAAGTAGTGAGAGGTTACCATGGGGGAATGTGTGTGTGTATGTGTGTGTGTGTGTGTGTGTGTGTGTGTGTGTGTGTGTGTGTGTGTGTGTGTGTAGCTGGGTGTGGGTGTATGTCTCTGGATGTGTGGCTTTTGATGTTTGTCACATTTCCATAGACCACTAGTCTGATGAGCAGAGCCTCCAACATTGGGTGGGGGGAACCACTAGCCACCAAATATATATCTCTTATGTTTTGCGCCTTAATGGCACTTTAACAGTATGGGAATGGAGAGGGCCACTAAACACCTGGACTAATTCTCTGTCCTGCCTCAATGGCACATTAACAGCTCAAGAATCAGGGAGCTACTAGACACCAGGGAGTTGGATACTCTAATGCTTGACGTAATATTAAATGTGTTACTGTAAATTGAGAGTGACTGTGGGTGATGCCTCAGTTTCCACAATGCGGCCGCCAACATGAGCTACTGCAGTAATTGCTGATCTGCACTTCATAGTAGTTAACAAGATTAAGAGACTTGTAAATTAGCCAATAATAAGATATTTCCTAATTGTGGCTAATGGGGTCCCATTTAGATGATCGAAGTCTTAGAACTTCAAATTTCATAAGGCCGACACCATATGATCAAAGTTTTAAGACTTCGAACAACTAAAAAAAAAAAAACAAAGACAAGACAAAAAAATTCCTGGACAATTCCTCAGGGGTTAAGCCCCCATGCACCCCCAACACACACTACTACTTAAATATACCAACTTTGATATTGCATTATAGTGAGGAAAAGGGAAACGTTCCCGTTCTACGCTGTATGGATATCTCCGTTTAGAACATTAGAAGTCTTAAAACTTTGATCTTATGGTGTCGGCCATGTGAAAGTCAAAGTTCTAAGGCTTCGATTATCTAAATGGACCCAACACATGTGTCTCTGAGCTGCAAATTACCGAATCTTGGAAACAGGGCCTTTTTACTGAGGGCCATATGGCCCACTCTGAGGCTTTTAATGAATCCCTGGGTTTGTTAAGTCTGTATCAGTGCATTGTAGAATGAAAGTCCTTGCTCCCACTGGCTTTTATATTTGCTTTTATAATTTGGGAAATTAATTGTGATTTTTTTTTTTTTTGGTAAAAACAACCTTTCAAAATCAGGAACTTTTGCAATTACTAACACTGCAAATCATAGAAAAGTAAATATAATAATCATAAGCTTTATGCAATCTTAATACATGGTAGGTAGTCAAGCATGAGGCTAAAACATATTAGAGGTGACAAAAAATCATTGCTATAAACCATTTTTCAGCAGGAAACAAAAATGCCCCATATTCCATTTAAAGCCTTTGCATGTAACCTTTTATAGGAAGAGTTATTTAACCTGGCTGTGTAGCCATGCATATGACTTGACACATCAGGAATCAATGGTTATATTATTGGAGAATAAAAGTCCTGTGGCTGTGTTAGCAACCTTTTCACAAAGCTGATTAGTAAGCCTATAATCCCAGAGTATATGGATTTAGCCATATTCTGCTGGTGCAGGACACCACCAACATTTGCCAAAAACTTTTCCTTATTTCTTAAGTGTCTCTGGGGATACTGGTTCACATATAATATTTTAAAGCATGCAAGGGCAAGTGAAGGTAACTACTCAAAGAAAACATCAAAATATCAGGTCTTAGTTCCAATGTATGCTGTCCCATTTTTCTCTGGTATTTTTGAATAATGACAGTCTCTCTTCCAAATATGTATATATATATATATATATATATATATATATATATATATACTAAAATATGTCTCATAAGTAAAATAAATAATACTATAAAAAAAAAAAAAAAAAAATAGTAAAATAAAATGGTCAAATAGGTACCCTCACCCCATTACCCCCCCATACCAACTCTAGCAAATATAGTGGGTGTTGCACTACAGTGGAGGCAAACTCTGCACTGACACTATCCATTGCATCCCACCCATATTCCGGCAATTATTTTGCCTGAATCACAAAAATCCGCCATGGTGGGTCGTCACTAGGTTATAATGAAGTCGGGGCGGACACAGGGGTTTCGCATAAAATGTTTTCTTTGTTTTTTTGGTCTTTTTATTCAAAAGGAATCTTGATTGATATTTCTGATTATTACATAAGAAGTTATATATATCCACATATATATATATATATATATATATATATATAATATATATATATATATATATAGTATATATATATATATATATATATATATATATATATATATATATATATATATATATATATATATATATATATATATATATTTTCCACAAATATATTGCCAGTCAATTGTGAAAGGATAAACTGTATAAGCTGCTCTGTTGCTGAGAATTTGTAAACTGGTTGTAAAGCCATTCTGAATATTCGGATATCCAAAGGCCTCCAATGACCAGCATACCAAATTCTCAATTTCTAAGTGATGGAAAGGTAAGCAAGAATATGTCAAGATATAAAAATCCAGAATTTAAAAAACCCGAAATTTGGTTGCTCATTTGATAATAAAGACTGACCTAGAATCAATCAAATAGAGGCTTTTTAGTTTTTATATGCAATGAACAGGCATGGCTTGACTGGACTAGGCTGACTCACATCTCACTCTGCTGACTTTGTCAGTTGTGGGGTCACTGGATAGGGTCATGTGATATAAAGCACACAAGGTGTATTTTGCATTTGGTATATTTTGCTAGATCGAGGAAGGCCAAGCATCCAGTATATAGTAGTTTTATCAGATGGTTCCTCAAGATTCTGGGAAATTCAGAAACTTATAAATGTTCAGGCACAAGGTGCTAAATGCCTTGTTAGAAATAAGAACTTGGGAAGAAAGACTAGTCTTACTCCCATTAACCCTGCTAGAAAGGGAGAGGGTCTACATTGTTTACAAGTCATTATTTTCACCTTAAATTCTTCAGTCAAGAATTCTGTGGTAAGCTCAAGTATTCTGAAATGGAGGGGGGATCACAATTTCTAAAGATGAATATTGATCAGCCATTGCATTCCATGATCATTTGCAACAGTCTTATTAATGACGTCACTGTCATTAAAGATGAAGAACACTGTTTTCTTTGTCAGTGAAGCCAAAATATTGTAGAAGTATGTGAGATAACCAGACTGTACAGCTGTCTGAAGAATATGATGATGTGACAATGGAGTTTTTTCCCTGAAGTATTCCTCAAAATGTAAAATGAACTGAGCATAGAGACTAAGGGTTTTCACATCCAGTATATGAAGCCAGAGAGTGATACAGGGCAGTTATGGTGTGTGCCTCTTTTTATTTTATTTATCTATTTTTTATTTATTTATATTTTGGTTAGGTGTACAGATTGTAGACCTGTCTCTGTAGGCTCAGCCTGAGTTACCATCACATTCTTAACAATGAAAAGCAAAAGACAACAAATATCAGTAGAAGCATAATAAAACAGATATGTGACTTAAATACACAGGCACGAATGCAAAAAAGTAAAATATGTACAAAGAAATTGAAGCAGAGGAAATATTGATATTTACATGTCCCATGGAGTTTTAAAGGATGGTGTAACAGAATGCTGTTTTTACAGTTTCAAAACAAAATACTGGAAAACAGGAACTATTGTTAAAGATTTAAGCCAGGGGATGGCTTTAGAGAATCTGACATGCAGTATGTAAGTTTCCAGTTACCCTAAAGTTTTATCAAGCCTCCCACAAGAAGCTCTGATCTACATAACAAATGCTTTGTGAAACTCATTCAGCACAACAGATACAGGGAAGTGAAGTGATCTGGGAAGCTCCTGTATGTTCAGAAACGCTTATTAAATCACTGCACTACCCTCTTCTTTTTACAGATACTTGTTGGGTATGATAGCTTCCACAAAACCCTCTCTAGTTTTTCTGCTGGCATTTGGGAAATATTTTTGTTTCTCTAGGTAAGAGAGATCTAGGTCTGTAATCAGTAGGGTCAGATTTTCTTTTCCTTGTTTGCAAAAAGATATGATACTCTTGAGGCCTAGGTCATAAAATAGGACATGTAATCACTTTGATTCACTGCATTATACAATAACAAGGGTGTCTCCCAGTTCCTCTTGAAATGCTGAAACAGAGTTATCAGGATTCGATCTGGGCCAGGGGCTGCCATGCTTCCACTGAGCCCATTGCCTGAAAAAAATCTCCCTTATTGTTACCTGATGATTTAATATATTTAAGTCACTTGGTCAGATCTGAGGGTATTCGATTCTTTAAAAGAATACCTTAATCTCTGTCAGTCTGATGCAAGTGTTCTTGATGAATAGCTTCCTCCTATAATAGTTAGCCATAAGCTCTTTTATCCCAACTGGTGAAATATATCTCAGTCTAATTTCATTTACTCAAGAAATGACCTGCAACTTTCTCCTTTCATGTAGCATATTGGAAATTATCATAGGAGCTCAAAAGTACCCAACCACTCACTCATAAAGTCTCTGACTCTCTCCCATTTGGTATGTATTGAGGAATATTGTAGCATTATAAAAGTCTGCTTAGTATTTGTAATAAGTTTTTAAAAGAAGGAAATCTTTGCAGTGGATGGATATGTATTATTTTTCCCATGTGCTAATAAATGTCAGTGACTGCGGTATTTCTTTACACTAGCCTCTGCTATATTATGACCTATGCAGTATTTCTCTATTTATACTGTTATTTTAAATGTTTTCGGCTTTACCCAGTAATCACTTCCAAACTCGGTCCCAAATAAGATAAAAATTTCTAATTGAAATAGCCTGTCTCTGTTGTCAGTTTTCGAATTAGAAAGTCCAGAAGCTACCTAGTCTGAAATTTGGGCCATCTATGCATATGTATTTCTATCAGCAAATAACTGTGATCTGAAAGGAAAGTGAACAGTATGTCAGTCTGATTCAATGAGTCAACCACAGGTGTAGTGATTAAAAGCTAATCAGTCCTGCTAACCACTCCTACAGAGGGTGCTAAAGAGCTATATTTATGTGCAAGTATCTATCTTTTTTTTGGTAACTCTTAGGGAAAAGTTACTCATCTCCCTTGGATTTTGATTAATGAGGATATTTGCTCAATGTTACAATCCATCTCTCCACAACCGTTTTTTTTTTTTCTCAAATGGGGTTGAAGTGGCACATCAACAGTGACAATCTTCATACTGACAGGTGCCTAACCCTACTGCAGTTGTTACCACATTCATTCACACATATGGCCAATTTAGTGCATGCAATTCACCTACTGCATGTTTTTTGAATGTGGGAGGAAACTGGAGTATTCAGAGAAAATCCACACAAACACAAGGAAGACATGCAGACTCAACAAGAAAAGCACTGTAGTCAAGAATCAAACCCAAGAAACTCTTGATGTGAGGCAACAATACTACATACTGCATCAATGTGCCACCCCAATGTTGTCCAATCTTAAAATCTCCACCCATAATATTAATAATAGCAAGGTAAATATCTTCCTTTCTTTCTAGTTCAGCTGAAACTTTGACAGACAGATCCAGCTCACCTAATTAGGCCCATAACATTTTCCTTGGAGTCTCTACCAGAGTAATGTCCCATTTTTCTGCAAGCCTGTATCTTCTCACATATTTTGTCAAACAAATTATTTCTAAGCAGTGAAATGACTCGCATTTTAGCAGTGGCAGTTCTGGTAATAGTCCCCCCACCCTCCATTTTGTGAAATTATTCATGGAAGACATGTTGAGCTTAGTTTTTTGTGCATGATGTCTGGAGAACAGCCTCTATGATTCCCTTACACAAGATCTTTCCTTCTGTGGACCTGACTAATTACAAGCCTATCCACCTCATCAGCCTTTTATGCAAAGCCATTGGGCATAAGATATCAGAACTCATTTATTTAAAGACATAGGCAACTTTAAATGATCTAGACACCAATCAGTTTAGTTCGTTTGAAGATCAAGCCTTGTCTCATGAACTTCATAAGCTTCTTTGTAAAGGTCATAGTGTCTATAAACAGTTGTAGCTCAGTGCAGTTTACTTATTTCAACACGGTCAAGGTTTTTAACAATAACTTCCACTCTGTTATTATTGAAAAATTTGACAAATTTACAGCAGTTTCCTACACTGTTTTCTGAATTGCAGTCTGGCTATCCAATGGATTCCAACTTGTGAAAGTCACTAATAACCTCACTGGTCATACAATTGTGACTAGTGGTGTACCACAGGAATCAGTGCTGGACCGTTTCCTGTGCAGAATGCATTTTGCACATAGTCAAGCAAATATCCATAAAGTGTAGCTGTCCAAGTTTGCTGATAACCCAAACTGGGCATGATTATCTACTCATCTAGTGATACTAAACAGCTCCAGCAAGGGCAGAAATATGCACTGAAAATGGTGTCAAGCTAAATGCACAACATGTTGCAGGATAGTGTTCATCAAAAATGTGGTAATCTTGTTTAGAGAGACAAGGTTGTATGAGACCTGGGTACTTATATGCACTATCTAACCACATGTTTCCACCATAGTCAGAAAGGTCCAAATGGAGAGATGATAAGTCAGTAAGCAACGGAGAGTAGTATTGCTGGAACTGAATTCATCCTCAGATCTTGGTGAGTACCTTCATGAGGTGGACCCTGTTTTTCACAAAATCTCACCAAGATGACACTGACATATAGACGGTATTTTATATAGCATATATCATGGACAGAAGTAGGTTAAAACATAAAAAAGATAGCTTGGTGCACAAGACCCAGGATAAAAAAGTGCCCAATCCTGGTAGGTGCACTGGTGCCACGAGTGGAAAAAAATGACAGTGTAGAATCCTCAAGACACGGAAACATTCCTAAAATGGGGTTAGGCAAGGCCCAGGGGGAGATGACGCCCATCTCCCCATTGTAGAAGGAAATAATAATACCAAAATCTGAAAACGGATAGGCCAAAACATCGCCATAAAGATGATAGAGGGGGCTATTGAGGATAAGAAAGAAATCATGCATTGTTATTATTATGCAAGAAGCCCAGAATTGTGAGACAGAAAATATAGAAAAAGATTAAGATAGAAATTAGGGGAAAGAAAAATACTTCCACAAAACACTGTCAGAAGCTTCAAATAAAAAAGTGTGTTCATTAATGCAACAGATTTAAGAAAAACATTATATAGACCAAGAAACCTTGGGCTGTTTGGAAATAAATGACTGAGGAAGTAAGAAAATATAAAGAACAGAATCTAGATACTTTTGAAAGGTATAAAAGAAATATTGATATGGGAAAGAAAGAGAGATCTGATATGGTGCAGAATTTATACGAAGGAAAAAGAAAAACAAATTAATTAGTACAAAAAAGGCAACCCCAAAGATATTTGAAGATAAATATAGGCACAGGCATCCAGATATGGCCAATTTCCCAGTACAAAAAATAAGATCACAGAGAGGGAATGTAAAACAAATGATTAATAAAGATTATGTTAAAAAATAGAACTTGAAGTTATGGAATACCTACACAGTGAATGATTTAGTGTAGAAAGTTTAACACAGGTTATATCATATCATGATGGAACAACTACTCCCCAAAGTAAGGAGAAACAGGAGGAGCAAGAGACATCTGAAGAAGAAATATGGACATGTGAAGGAAAAAGAGATTTAATATGGTGCAATATTTATACAAAGGAGAAAGCAAAACTAATCAATACAAAATAACAGCACCAAAGATATTCGAAGAGAAATATAGGCAAAAGTATTTGGACATGTAAAATTTTACAATTCAAAAAATTAGAAATTAAAGAGGAAAAGTAGAAAAGATGATTAGCAATGGAGAAGTTAAAAATAGAAACTGAGGTTATTTATTACCTGCAAAGTGAAGAAGTTAATGTAAAAAATGTAACTCTGATAACATCACAGCAGGATAGGGTAATGGATCCCCACATTATGAAGAAACCAGTGGTGCTAGAAATATCTGATCAGTTACCATATGAAGATACTTTGGAGTCTTGCATAGGAAACCGGTAAAGATGCTCAGTTGGAATTGCACAGCAAGGGAAGGAACAGGAAACGGTGGCAATTCTGACACAGTCAATGTGGAGTGATAGGCCAATGAGTTCCCATATGAAAGAGCAACGTTTGCACAGGATGAAACTGCAGAGAATGTGGCACAGGAAGTTGCTCTGGAACTTTCTATAGAATGTCCTCAGGAAATGGAAAACAAAAAAATGTGCCCTCAGTTTAGAGGAAAATTATCTAAGAGAAGAGTTGCTTGATTTAATAGAGATAGACGGACATATTAAGATCAATGAAAGAAGTAGAATACAGAAAGTCAATGAAACTAAAAAAATTAGAAGTTTCATAAAACAAATAAACATTAATTAGGACTGTTCATAGAGATCCATGCATTATAACAGAAGTAAATAGGATATATTGTTGTGCAGCTAAATCAATAATAGATAAAGTCTTACCATAAAAACACAGGGTAGTAAGGGAAAGGAAGGGGAGAAATCGAATGCCATCATGGAAGTATCAAACAGAGAAAACTAAAAAGCAGTTAAGACAAGAAGTAGGCTATAGTATATAGTTGACTATAGTAGGTACTAATGTCTGTGGCCAGTGTAATATTTGCAAATTTGTAAAGCCATATTTTGATAATATTAATGGTATTCCATTTAGTCCTAAGAATATTTATTCATGTAATTCTGAAGGGGTTATTTATTGTGTTAGATGTCCATGTAAGTTATATTATATTGGTGAGACGAAGAGAAAATTTAAAATCAGAATGCAGGAGCATGTCAGAGATATTAATAAAAGAGTATTAACTAGTCCCATTGCCTTGCATTTTATGGAGTGTCATAATAGTAATGCTGCATTGTTTGAATGTTGTGTTTTAGAAAGTATTTTTATTAAAAAAGGTGATGACAAATTAATTAAAAATATTTTGTTATTTAAAGAAACTATTTATATTTTGAAATATAATACCATGTCACCTAATGGTTTGAATTTAGAAGTAAATTGGAAAAGTTTATTATAAATTTTATATTATAATATTGTTAGTTTTTTACTGAATGGGCCAGATTCAGGAAGGCTTACACGGAGTTCAAGAGTAGTGTAAGCCTCCGTGTAAGCCTCCTGATTCAGCAACAGCCCAAATCTCCGTGTAAGAGACAGCTAACACGTCTCTTACACGGAGTGGCGAATGCTCAATACCTCATTTGCAGCTCCAAGATATGTAAATGAGGTATGTGAGCGATCCACAGCTCAAACCAGTCCGTGTAACGGACGTGTTGCAGAAATGTACTCAGCTGACAACTGAGTACATTTCTGCAAAATTAAAAACGGAGCTATGTCAGCTCCAAATAAAGGGTGCATTTGTTACAGTAAGCATGCCAATGGCCAAATATGTGGCCATTGGCATGAAAGTGTTGCAAAAAAGTTATATAACTTTTTTTTTTTCACGGATTTATGTGTTTAACTGTAGCACACCCGCAAACGGGTGCGCTACCTAAAACTGAAAACCGAAGCTTATAAGCCCACAATTGTGGGATTTATGTATTACATGAAATGTCAATGGAGGGACTTGCAGAGCAAAACAATATGGCCTCCGTTTAGTGGTTGTCAAGGGGAAGCTCCGTAAGATATGTAACTAAGCATTACTAGGCAATCCTATGTAAATGAGGCTTACAATACTGAATCACACTGCCACATAAGTAATGAGCACTTTCTGAGTCGTGTGTAAGAGTTAGGGAAGGGGAGGAACAGAGTAAGAGGTAGGTGACATCATGGGGAAGGATAGAAAGAAATGTACCAGATTGGAGGGCAATGTAAGGTAAGAGATGACAGACAGACATCAGAGAGGGAGGTGTGTCCCAACAGAACACTGGGAATGTCAAGAAATTGAGGGCATACGCTATCCCTACACTCTAAGTTTCTTGAAATACGTGCATGCATGGTGCAGCGTGTGAGGCAGGTTCTACTTGTGGAGCGTGTTGCAAACTGTTTACAACGGTTTGCTGGCGCACGTGTAAGGCAGGCAGTGTGCGCGTTTTAGCATGAATCAGCCTAGCTAACACCGTGTAAGGATGTGTGCGCTGTAACACCGTGTAGGGATGTGTACACGTTTAAGTTACTGTGAGCGTGTAAGCCGGTGTGCACATTGCCCCCTCAGGAAACAGAGAGGAAATAGGAAACAACCAAAATACAGGGAAACTGCCAGAAGATACTACTAAAGTTAATTGGTGGAAACAATTAGAAGCAGGCAATTACACAGGCAGACTAGAAGCCCAACCCAGCACTTAAAACACAACAAAGAGCAGTGCAGGCTGTTTCTCACAAGAGATACTGCCAGAAACTAAGCTATCAGAGTTGAAACCTGAAAAAGCTGAACTCAGAGCAGAAATGCTAGGGGCTGCCATAGCTGCTATAATCAGACATAGGCGAATTGCCGAGGGTGGTGATAATGCAGATGCTGACAGACAACCCAGAGTGAGGAGAAGGAGAAGAGTATACAGGCCTAGGGTCACCTACCATGGGTTACATGAGCTGGAGATAGTAGAGCGCTATAGAGTGGACAGAGAGCTCCTGCAGCAGATTGTTGAGCTGTGCAGGCCACGCCGGACACACACAGAACCAACAGAGGGGAACCCATCCCAGTGGAAACCAAGGTATGTGCTGGCCTAAGAATACTAGCAACAGGTACCTTTCAGAGACCAACTGGCGATATGATGGGGATATCACAGGCATCAGCCTCCAGGGTACTGCACCAGTTCCTGGATGCCATGTCACCACATGTCAGTGATCATATATATGTCCCTAGTGACCGTGAGGTTGTGGCCAGCAATATGCGTCTCTTCCAGCAAATAGCGGGATACCCTGAGGTGCTGGGTGCAATAGACTGCACGCACATAGGCATGAAGGCACCTGCCGGTGAGCGGGTAGAGTCTACATTAATCACAATGGATACCCCTCCATCAACTGCCAGGTCGTGTGTGATGGCCAGGGCATAATAATGAATGTGTGTGCTGGCTGCCCTGGTAGCTACCACGATTCCCACATCTGGCATCTGACGCAGCTGTACCAATCATTTGCCAATGGGGACTTCCCACACGGACACCTAGTGGGGGATGCTGGTTATGCACTTGAGCCGTGGCTGATGACACCCATCAGAAATGCACACACACGAACAGGAACGCCATAATGAGGCACACGCACAAACATGTAATATCATAGGCGTGTGTTTGGGCTGCTCAAGTCATGGTTCCGTGTCTGGACACGCCTGGTGGAGCTTTGCAGTACACACCAACTACATGTACCCAAATGATCATGATATGTGCTATGCTACATAATATGATCCTGTGGAAACAGCTGCAGCAGGACCAGCACAGGGCTGGGCCAAACATCCCCACCATTGCCAAGGCCACCACAGGCAGGGTGACTTGGAGGAGGAACAACCTGACCTTGTCCCAGTAGGCAGAAGGAGGCGTGCCCAGTATGCCCTGGCCTTGGCAAAGAGGCAACGATAGCACATATGCTTGGTCAGTAGGAACACTGGGACTGATACCCACTCTGACTCACTCATACAGTAACAGGGATGCCTAACATGACACAACCTGCTTCCAAATGTACAGGAGTGTAGTATGTGCATCCGACAGAGGCAGCCCTGCAGCACCACCCGAGGCATGAATGCCATGTGTTAAGTAATGTAATACCATGTATCATATGCACACCTGAGGACCATGACTAACATCCACCCTCACCAATCATAAACCACAAAACACAAACCCACCTCATAGCTATCACAAGGGATAGGAACCTAGATGTAATGCTACCCAATGGCAAAGGTATAAACAGCAAGATGTGTGCAGTGTAAATGCACACAGTATAGGGAATGCACATATCAGTGCTGTAATAGAAAACAGGGTCAAAGCACATCAGCACCCTGACACTACCAGGATCACACCTCATACAGTGATGTACATGTGCAAAACATGGAACAAGATACAAAATGAGGGTGACTACCAATAAATGGCATGGATAACCACACACCCCTGTTGTTACCACAACAAGAAGCAACATGCATTAGCCATGGTCAAACACCAATGGCTAAAACTGACTACTACTATATAGCGTGCTGCAGACCACTGTCCTAATAGCAGCAACTGCCCCAGGCCTATGTTCACAGGTTCACAGGTTCATACTAGGCTATCTGCCCTAGGGCATTTATAAGCCTAGACCAGAGTTCCGTGGAGTCTGCCGCACCTTCACCTTCACTCTGACGGATAATTTGCCCATTATATTGCTGTGCCTCTGACAAGCAGTTATACTGAGGTTATCCCTGGGGCATACCTGCAATCTCCCATCCATTGATTAAGATCTCACTTGAACAAAGCCAGTGAGGTACTCAGCCTCACATGTACCAGGATGTTGTTCCACAGCATAGGGACTCTCTGGTTGAAGAATCTGTCCCTCCAGCACATCCTATTAATATCTGTGTTGAGTTTTAAATCTCCTGCCACTGTAGTTCTGATGGATGTAGAGGTCTTGAGGTGAAGCGTGTACATTAACTCAGGTTTGGACATGGCCTTGGATGTCAGGCACAGGTCACCTCTGAGCAGACGGTAAGTCACGGAATCAAGCTGGAATTCCTCCAGTCGGGCAGCATAAGAAATATGTTTGAGACCCTTTCTCCTCCTGTCGAGGAATTTGTGGGCCCATCCAATTGCCATAGGTGTCGGGTCATATACATGCTGAATGGGGCATTGCACTCAATCAATGGTCCGATGAGTGAAGAGTACAGGGGAACAATGACCTCCTGGATCTAGATGTGAATCCCTGCATGATGAGGTGGGCAATGTAGAAGTTCTACCTAACTACCCTGGCAACGTGAGTGTCAAACAAAGGTTACTCTCAACCTGGGTGCCCAGGTCCCTGATAACCTCCTGTGTGCTTAGAGGATTGCCACCTACATGGGAACTAGTGGTAACCTTGTTCTTCCCAAAGGGTATGGCTATGCATTGTTTAGTGTGTAATGTAAGGCCATGGCTCTGGCACAAGTTATCCGTGACTATGACACCCTTCTGAAGGATGTCTGTGTCAGATGGGTGTCCAACTATGGTTCCCAGTCCGCAGTCATCTTCAAACTTTGTCAGCCATAATCCTGCTGTGTTTGCTTGTACTTCTGAAAAGTAGATGCTGAGCAATAGTGGGCCCAGGACTGAGCCTGTGGGACACCACTTGTGAGAGTTGTAGAGTGTGTTATGGCACCAGGAAGTCTGAACCTGTCTGTTCTGTCACGTAGGCGGTTTGCAACCCATCCTGTGATGTATGGGTTCACATTTAAGCTGGTGATGTTTTCAATGATACCCAAGTGGGGTATTGTGTTGAAAGCCTTTGCCAGGTCAAGGTAGGCTGTGTGGAGTGCCTTGCCCTTGTCAATGGCCTTGGTGTCTGTTATGAAACAGTCAACCAAGTTTAAAAGGCATGATCTGCCCTCAACAAAGCCTAACTGGGTTGGATCTAATGTCTGCAAGTCTCCTATGTCCTCATCTATGACTTCCATTATGATCTTCTCCATAGCTTAGCAGACCCTGCTTGTCAAGCTGATGGGATGGTAGTTTCCGTGGTCGGTGGAGGCACCCCCATGTAAAGTGGGTCCACCATTGACATATGCCACTCCTTGGGAACATATCCTGAGTTGAGGCTAAGATCATACAGCTGCCCTGACTGCGGGTTTAATTCTTGAGTGAGTTCATGGAGCACAAAACCAGGGACACCATCTGGTCCCATGGATGCTGCGTCCTTTCCCTTGGATAGAGCAGTTCCCACCTGAGCATTTGAGATGTTTGGGGGGCTACAATCCTCTTTCATACATATCTCTCCAGTTGTGGTGGAGGGGTGGGTGGAGAAATCTGCACTGAACCTGTCAGCCAGCATGTTGGCAATGTCTGTAGGTTCAGTGATATTTACAGCATTCTGAGCCTATTCTGAGCATATCTGGGAGTTTCCTCCCAGGTGTGTAACGTATCTATAAAAGGCCTCATTGTTGTCCCGTGAGCCCTTAGTGGGTTTACTCCCAATATTCGCCTTGGATGATTTCATGGGGAACTCAGTGTTTCACCTATATTGAGCAGGGGTGTCTACCCTTCCACGGATATCGCTCTATCTTGTAGTACCTCCTTCCTTGTGTTGTAGTGCTTGTTTATGGCTGAGGTCCACCACACTGGACGCTTGCCTCTGGTACAACGAGTCTGTGTTTTGTTTGGGATTGCCTCATCCATGCAGTCTTGAAGGTGCTGGTAGAAGGCAGTTGTAAGTGATACAGTGGCTTGGGTAATGGTGTCTGCTGGCTTGGGGGCTTTGAAAGAGACCACAACAGTCATTAGAAGTGTGTAGTCGGCTTCTGAGAGGTTCTGCACTGTGGTCTTTTCTATCTGGGGTGGAGGTGGGATGTGGACTTCCACTGAGAGTAGGTCATGATCTGATCTCACCAATGATGGGTATACCTCTGGTGTTGAACATTGTGAGCCCATGTTTGTGATGATGAGATCTACTATGTTGTCTCCTCTTGTGGGGATGGTGACTAGTTCTTCCATGGCATGTGAGTGTATGAACTCTAGGAACCTGTGGGCTAGAGTGTTGTGGCTGTAGTACTGATCCCAGTCTATATTTGGATAGTTGGGATCACCCAGTGTGATGGTGTTTGCAGGTACATGTATCCCGCCACTGTTTTCATGAAAGCTCTGTGAGGTACCTGAGTTTCAGAGGATGGCCTGTAACATGCTACAAACTTCAGAGCAGTCTTGCCTATGGTTAATTGCACCGGATGGTGTACAATGCATCGTGTGTTGCCACCAACCATGAGGTGAGGGTGTCCCTGATGAATATTGCTATTGCCACCCCTCATAGTGGTAATATGTGTACTGCATAGATACGAAATATTGTGCCTCTGACTTAGTAGTGACACATTATGACCACCTTACATAATTGAATAATGTGACTATGCCTCTGTCCAGTCTGTGCCCCTGTCCACATGCAGCTGTCCAGATGTCTCATGAAGAGAGTCAGTGAGGTACTCTGTCTAACATGAACTGGGATACTCTGCTAGAGTGTGAGATGCCTCTGAGTTATGACTCTGTCCCTTCAGCATGTCCTATACATGTATGTGCTGAGGTTCAAATCTTTAGCTCCCATGTTTATGGTGGATGTGGATTGCTTGCAGTGGAGCATGTCTACCAAATCCTGATCGGACATGGTCTTGTATGTCAGGCATAGGTCACCTGTGTATGTGGTATGACACTGCAAAAAGCTTGTTTTTAGTTATTCTGGAAGTATATGACATGTGTTGTAGATCCCTGATCGTCATGGTAAGGTACTTGTGGGGTCTCTCCAGCTGCTGCAAGTGCTGGTTGAGGTACATACCAAATGGGGCATTGTATTCAAGCATGGGCCTGATAAGGGAGAAGTATAGTGGTACAATGACCTCCTATGGTCTGGATGGAATACCCTCCATGATAAGGTGGCCAAGATAGAAAGTCTGTCAAACAACTTTGGCAACATGGGTGTCAAATGAGATGTCACTATCTACATGTGTCCCCAGCTGTCTGATTTGTTTCCTGTACTCATTGGGTTGCTGTCTATGTACAGATCTGTGGGTACTGTGTTCCTCCCAAAGGGATGGCTACACATCAGTCGCAGTCAGTTTTAGGCCATGAGTCCAGCACCAGCTATCTGTCAGTGTGACGGCAGTCTGTAGGATGTGTGTGCTGGCTGATGTATTCACTATGGTGCCCAGGTTGCAGTCATCTGTAAACTTTGTCGGCCACAACCCTCCTATGTTTGCTTTCACATCTGAAAAGTAAATACCAAATAAGAGAGGTCCCAGGACACAACCTTGTGGGACACCACTTGTGACTGGCTTCGAACCTGACAAGGCACCTGCAATGTTGACATTATGGGTTCTGTTTCTGAGCCATTTTGCAACCTATGCTGTGACATATGGTGTTATATCTCAGCTGTTGAGCTTGTCTATGATGCCTGAGTGGGGTATTGTGTCAAAGGCCTTAGCCAAGCGCAGGTAGGTTGTGTGGACTGTGTAGCCCTCATCAACGGCTCTACTGACAGTTTCAAAGTAGTCAACTTGTTGCAAAACGCAGGATCTGCACTGTACAAAGCTGAATTGGGTGTGATCAAGGGTCTGTAGGACACCAATGTCTCTGTGTGGAAGCTCCATAATGACCCTTCACAAAGCTTTGCAGACAAGGCTGTTTAAGCTTGTGTGGTGGTAGCTGCCAGGGTCTGTGGAGGCATCTCCTTTGTGGAGTGGGACCACTGTTGCCGTGACGCCAGTGTTCAGGTACAGATCCTGTAGCAAGGCTAAGGTTAAATAGGATCTGCATATACAGGTTTATCTCCATCTGTAGTTCACATAGCATGCAACTGTGGATACCATCAGGTCCCATTGATGCTGTGTACTCGTCTTTGCTGACTGCGGCTCTCACATGGACATCCAGGATGACAGTGAGGTTACATACAGCTGTGATAACTATCATGTCTTGGGGGTGAGGGAGGGGTACATTGCACTGAACTGGTCTGCCAGGGTGTCAGTAATATCTGTCAGGTCCCTGGGATATAAGTTGTTGTGTACCAAATCTGAGCATATATGAGGGTTCCCACCCAGGCGTCAGACATAACTGAAGAAAGCAGTGTGGTTACCTTCATCGTCTGTGGTGATTTATGTCCCCAAGTTGAACTTGGGTGTCTTTATGTGAGAATGTAGCTTTCTACTACTGCTGATCACAGCTGCCTTACATTCTGGAGATGTAGCTCTGTCTTGCATTAGTATCCTTCATCTGTTATACAGTTTGTTTATGGCTGGGGTCCACCAGACAGGCCACTTTCCTTGGTGGTGAAGGTGTCATTCTCATTTGTGATTGCATGGTCCATGCTTACCGGAGATGTCCGTAGAAAGTGTCTGTGCAGGAGTCACCATTGTGTGTTGTGGTTTCCACTGGCCCAGTGGGCTTAATGGATACCATCTCAGTCCGAAGAAGTGTGAAGTCAGCTTCTGAGCTGTTTGTCACTATACCCCTGGTATCATACTAGCACTGACACAGGTGTAAACAATTCCCCAGAATCCATCAAACAAAATGGACATGCAGGCTTACAGATGCCCTAGGGGGGTAGCCTAGTATGAACCCATTATGATACAGATTGTACAGGACACTACAGATAACCCCAAGGCTGTTGCAAATGATGGTAGTAAGCATGTTGTTGATTCCTGGATATGCTCCGGATCACACCGATATTACAAACAACATACCAGACACACACAGGTATGGCCAACATACATCCTGACATGTGCAGTGCAAACCCCCCCCCATAATGCCAAATACCTTTCCCCAGCAGACTGCCGCCTCCCTGACATTATGTCACCCTTACCACAGGGTAAGTACCCAAAGAGCAGTGTACAACAACAGTGGGTGTTCTCAACAAAGGTGTCTCCTGAATGGATAGGAAAAACAACCACCACAGAATCATGAGAGGTTTGGTCTGCACAGCTATGGAAAGGACCAGCATGTACCACAGACATAATGATATTGTGGATCTATTGACACCCGACCCTACCCAGTGTGGGTTTACAAAGTGCAGACCCCACCCCTAAACATGTGTGACTCAGTTGAAACAGTACTTGAAGTCAGTGATGAGGGCAATGTGGTCCACACAGTGTAGCTGGACCTTGCAAAGCCTTCTGTACAATACCCTATGTGTTCCGTATAGATTTGCTCACCAGCTGATATATACACCCCAATGTCATGGGAGGGGTTGCAAACCAGACCAACGACAGAACTGACATGGTCAGACATGCAGCAGCCATGTCAGACTACAAACCACATATAACAGGCATCCCACAAAGCTTGGTCCTGGGACCTTCACCATCTGGTATATATGACCCATAGGTACAGGCCAACAAGTAAGGACTGTGCTGGAACATGTTTGTAGAGGACAACAAGCCGCCTGACATATCTGATACACCAGCTGACACAAGCATCCCATAAAAGGGCCACATAGAAACAGACAGCTGGTGCCATAGCCATGTCAGCATGTTAAATGGTGAAAACAGTATAGTCAGCCTCTGTGGATAATCCAGTAAGTGACCACCAATTCCCACATAGGTGTCGACCCATGACATTCCTAACATGTAATGCCAGAATGGGGACACAAGGTGATAGATATCCTGCATTGGACAAAAATGTGGCTGTAGGGTTAACAGCAACAATCCATATACCAACCTAATCATGAGGGTTATGACATCTAGCTAAGGGGAGGTCATTGTGGTTTTGCAGTTATCTTTCAGCAGCATTACAAATGACCACAACATCGCCTGTGTGGTGTACCTCAGCGGATAGATTCAGCAACTGTAAAGTCCACAACAGTACCTCACCAGGAGTATCAAAGAGCTGGAACACATGTAATGTGTCGCCTGATTAAACAGAATGCAGTTACACACACTGCCATGCTGGCCACCCAGACACAAGCTGTGCCTGATGTAGAAAGCCATGTCCAAGCTGTCAGAAATGCACATGCCGTACCTTGTACAATGTGAATGGCAGGAGATATGCACATGAGGGACCTAAACCCCAGCACTGACATATATAGGACAGGCTGTACTGCATTATCCAAAACACAGAAGCCACCCCACACATGAGTAAACTAACACTACAGGTTGTCCATAAAGACACTGGTTGAGTCCCTCAACAGGAATCCTAATGAGTGGATGGGAGATGGGAGGTTTACCCTGGGTATCAATGTTATGTCACAGGTAGACAGAGGCACAGTATACTAAACAAGACATATGACATGTCAAACTACGCTTACAATGTGTTGATGGACAAACACATTCTCCGACTAGCATTAGGTCAAGATACCTCTTGAACACAGCCAGCAAGGTGCTCTGCCTCAAATGGACCAGGATTGTATTCCACAGCATAGGAGTCTCCGGTGATAACTCCATCCCTACAACATGTCCAACATACATCCCTGCTAAGGTGTCAGTCACCTGCACTAGTGGTTCAGGTGGATCTTCTGAGTCTGAGGTGGAGCATGTCCATTAATCTCTGTTTGGACATGGCCTCGCATGTCAGGCACATGTCACCTCTAAGCAGACGGTATGTGAGTGAATAGAGTGTGAGTGTCTTCAATCTGGCAGCATATGACAGCTGTTGTGGTTCCTTGATCCTTTAGGTGGGGGACAGTCAGGGTGTCTCCAATTGCTGCAGATGTTGGGTGAGATACAGCCAGAATAGGGCATATGACTTGATCACCGGTCTGATAACTGAAGAGTACAGGGGAACAATGACCCACTAGATCTGGATGTGAATCCCATCCTTATCAGGTGGGCAATGTAGAAGGTCTTCCTAGCCACTTTAGCAATGTGAGTCTGAGAAGAATGGCGACTGTCAACCTGGGTCCCCAGGTCCGTGATAACCTCCTCTGTGCTTAGAGGATTGCCACCAATATGGTAGCTTGGGGTCACCTTGCTTTTCCTGAAGGGTATGTCTACACATGTTGTGCACTCTGACTTCAGGCCATGGCCCTGGCACCAGCTATCAGTTACTGTGAGTCCCTTCTGAAGGATATCTGTGTGTGATGCACTGTCCACTATGGTGCCCAGTGTGCACTCATCTGCTAACATTGTCATCCAAAGTCCTCCCATGTTGGCCTGTTCTCATGGGAAGTACATGACAAACAATGGTGGCCAAGGACTGAGCCCTGTGTGACACCACCTGTGACCAGCCTGGAGTCTAACATAGTGCCAGCAACTCTAACCCTGTGGGTCCCGTCCTTAAGCCAGTTTGCAACCCATCTTGTGACATATGGGTTTACATTTCAGTTGTGAGGTCTTTCCACAATACCTGAGTGGGGTATTGTGTTGAAAGTGTTAGCAAGGCCAAGGTAGGTTGTATGGACTGCCTTTCCCCAACAATGGCCTAAGTGACCAATTTGAAGATGTCAACCCAGTACAAAAGGCATGATCTGCCCCTGACCAAGGCAAAATGGGATGGGTACAATGTCTGCATGTCCCTATATCTTTGTTTATGAGCTCAATTATGATCCTCTCCATAGATTTGCAGACTACACTTGTTAAGCTTATGGGGCAGCAATTAACAGGGTCTGTAGAGGCACTGCCTTTGTGCAGATGTGCACAACTGGACCTTAACCAGCCTGTTGTGCACACTATGGAAATGTAAATCAGTGATAGGACTGAAGCCCAGGATACTGACCACCACAGTGAAAGTACTGAAACACTACACTAGACAGTGCTACAGTGTTAGGTCAGTATGAACGGATGTTGACAATTGTGTGCAAAGTATCCCATGCAAAACCTGCAGGCACAGTATACTCCCAGTTTTGTTCACACAAAAAGCATTTGGACAGTAACTACACAACATGGCACAGAACACACAACCATAAACTGGAGGTATTTGTTGAAGGTCACACTCATCCACAAATGTGATGGGCTGCAGAGTTCAACATATGTAAACCCACACTGGGCATGCTCACACACTTAGATAAATGAGACATCTTTCACACAACATGCCACAGGAAGGCTGAACTGGGCATGCTCACACACTTGGTCCAAATGTTACCCCTAGCAAATGTGAAAACACACCAGAGGATGGTCGTCCCCCTTTCTAGACACTGATCATGTAAGCACCCTATAAGTATATTGGAGAAAAGGATTCTCTCAGTAATGCAAATAGCGCGCCGTGCTAATGCGTCCGTCTCTAGTGTCATAACATAGTTAGGTAGGGGTTTGAATCCAGCAGGTGGCAAGTGTGTGTGAAGGGGGGTAAGTGTGTATGAAAGAAACATCCCTTTTGGCAACTGGGAAAACACACCACAGGATGATCATTCCACTTTCTAGACTCTGATGATGTCAGCACCCTATAAGTATATTGGAGCAAAGGATTCTCCCAGTAATCCGAATAGCGCGCCGTGCTAATGCGTCCATCTCTAGTGTTATAACATAGTTAGGTAGGGGTTTGAATCCAGCAGGTGGCAAGTGTGTGTGAAGGGGGTAAGTGTGTATGAAAGAAACATCCCTTTTGGCAACTGGGAAAACACACCACAGGATGATCATTCCACTTTCTAGACTCTGATGATGTCAGCACCCTATAAGTATATTGGAGCAAAGGATCCTCCCAGTAATCCGAATAGTGCGCCGTGCTAATGCGTCCATCTCTAGTGTCATAACGTAGTTAGGTAGGGGTTTGAATCCAGCAGGTGGCAAGTGTGTGTGAAGGGGGGTAAGTGTGTGTGTATGAAAGAAACATCCCTTTTGGCAACTGGGAAAACACACCACAGGATGATCATTCCACTTTCTAGACTCTGATGATGTCAGCACCCTATAAGTATATTGGAGCAAAGGATTCTGCCAGTAATCCGAATAGCGCGCCGTGCTAATGCGTCCATCTCTAGTGTCATAACATAGTTAGGTAGGGGTTTGAATCCAGCAGGTGGCAAGTGTGTGTATGAAAGAAACATCCCTTTTGGCAACTGGGAAAACACACCACAGGATGATCATTCCACTTTCTAGACTCTGATGATGTCAGCACCCTATAAGTATATTGGAGCAAAGGATTCTCCCAGTAATCCGAATAGCGTGCTAATGCGTCCATCTCTAGTGTCTTAACATAGTTAGGTAGGGGTTTGAATCCGGCAGATGACAAGTGTGTGTGAAGGGGGTAAGTGTGTGGGTATGAAAGAAACATCCCTTTTGGCAACTGGGAAAACACACCACAGGATGATCATTCCACTTTTAAACTCTGATGATGTCAGCACCCTATAAGTATATCAGGGAAAGGACTTTCCTAGTAATGCGAATAGCGCTGTGGTAATGCGTCCGTCTCTAGTGTCTTAACATAGTTAGGTAGGGGTTTGAATCCGGCAGATGACAACTGTGTGTGAAGGGGGTAAATGTGTGGGTATGAAAGAAACATCCCTTTTGGCAACTGGGAAAACACATCACAGGATGATCATTCCACTTTCTAAACTCTGATGATGTCAGCACCCTATAAGTATATCAGCGGAAAGGACTTTCCCCAGTAATGCGAATAGCGCGCTGTGCTAATGCGTCCGTCTCTAGTGTCTTAACATAGTTAGGTAGGGGTTTGAATCTGGCACATGACAAGTGTGTGTGTAGGGGGTAAGTGTGTATGATTGATATATCCCTTTTGACAACTGGAAAAACACACTACAGGATGCACATACCCATTTCTAAACGATATCACAATTATGTATGGCTTTTGATTACAGACATGCCATGTGTGTTGTGCACACACAGAATGCCCATGTATGTGGGTTGTCCCTCACAATAATGCATGACATTGATTACACCGGTTATGGCAATGAACACATGATGTATGTGTGTGCCAAATACACATATGTACCTGTGACTTTCAATAGTTACCATGTGTGATGCCTGCCACATGTGAATACATGGTATTTGCACAGGGTAACATTATGACCGTGGTCTTCTGTGCAGATGCTGCATGTGGAATGTGTATATACAGTGTGAGATGTAGATGCTATCAGCCTAGTAGTGAGGGATGCACACCTGGTCTGGGGCATAAGGTCTACATGTTGTTAATGTACAGGAGCTGCATGTTTTCACCTGTTGTGGGAGTGGTAAGACAGTATTCCATAGCAATGCAGTGACTGCATGCTAAGAACCATTCAGCTAGGGTGTTGTAGATACACTTATTCATTAGCATTCAGTAATTTGTCGGAATCCCTGGTGAGGGTCTGATGCCAACCAAGGTCAGGGTCTACCAGCCTGTGTCACTTGCTCAGTGATCCCTTCCATGTTCCCTATCACGTATCCCAGTGAGCGACATCCCACATCAGCTGTGGTGGCATGGACAATGACTGAGTCATATGTGTCCATGCATCTGACTGACTTGTATGTTGTTGTTACAGTTTGGCCATGTGTTTCCATCTCATACATGTGATGTACATCAATGGGTAGGGGATAGGGTTGACTGTGTACATGTGGCAGCTGTGACATTACTACATGACACACATATTCCACAACTGTACCATAGAGGTGACTGACAACTGACCTTTGCACATGCTACCAGAGTATTGAGATTACATTGGTGATTGACAGCACATAGGGCCAATGGTGAAAAAGAGACATAGGTCCATAGGTTCGTACAGGGATATCTGCCCAGGGCATGTATCCACCTAGCCAGAATGTGCGTGCCTTTCAACATGCATTGTGAATCTGTCTTGCTATGCCCTTTTCCAAGGTTAGTATACTGTGCCTCTTTCTCACAGTGACACATAAGTGATACCCAGGGTAACCCTACAATGTCACATCCAGTCATTAATATCGCTCTTGAGGATAGTCACTGAGTCAGTCCGCCTAACCTCTATTGGGATAATAATCAGGAATGAAGGGTGCCTCTGAGTTGTGAATGTGCCCCTCCACCATGTCCTATGTATATCACTCCTGAAGTTCATGTATTTCCAGCGTGTATCCTGGTGGGATCTGGATATTCTGAGATGCAGCATGGCCATTACGTGAGGGTATGACCTGGCCTTCTATGTAAGGCACAGATTGCCTATGAAGAGGCAGTATGTCACTGAGTAGAGCTGCTGCTACTTTAACCAGTCAGTATGTGGCATCTGTTTGAGCACTTTGATCACCTTGTCGAGGTACATATGTGGTAGCCCCAGTTGCTGCAGGTGTCTGGTAAGGTGCATGCCGACAGGTTCATCATAGTCAATTATGGGCATGATGAGGGATGAGTAAAGGGGCACAATGTCCTCCCTGGCCTACATGTGGATCCCATGATGATGTGGCCCATATCACATGCTTACCTAACCACTTTGTCCATGTTGTTGTCAAATGGTAGGATGCTATCAACCTGCGTACCCCAAGGTCCATAATTCCTAGGTCTGCACTTACTGGATTAACACATATGTGGTACATTGTGGTCATTTACTGTTTCACAAATGGGATGACTATACTCTTTCTGTCATTCATGTTGAGGCCATGGCTGTGGCACAAGTCGTGTGTTTGCAAGAGTCCCTTTTGGAGGATGCGTGTGTTAGCTGTTGAGTTGATTATGGTGTTCGGTCTGCAGTCACCTGTGACGTGCTGAGCCACAGTACTTCCATGTTGGCCTGTACCTATGACAAATATATAATGAACATGACAGCCCCTAGGGCTTTGCCTTGTGGGACACCACTTGTACCAGGTTGGAGGCTGACATGGCTCCAGCAATTCTACCATGTGTGTTCTGCCCTTGAGCCACTGTGCAATACCCATAGTGACATAGGGGTTAATATGTACACTGGTGAGCTTCCTAGAATGCACAAGTGGGGTATTGTATCCAAGGCTTATGCAAGGTCCAGGTAGGCTGTGTGGACCTCCTACCCCTTGACAGTGGCCTTGGTGACTGTTTCAAACAAAGCAAACAGGTTTGATAGGCAGGATTTGCCATTGACAAAGCCAAACTGTGTATGGTGACATGTCTGTAGGTCCACAATATCTAGATATGTGAGGTTCTTGATGATTCTTGCCATAGCTTTGCAGACAAAGCTAGTCAGACATATGGGGCGAGTAGTGTCCAGGATCCGTGACGGCACCACCTGCATGTTGAGGGACCACTGTTGCTGTATGCCACTCTCTGGTCACATATCATGTATTAAGGCTGGGATTGAACAGTGGTGTTATGTCTGGGTGTAGCTCTTCTTGTGGTTCATGTAGGACACAGCCTGGGACACTGTCTGGTCCCATTGATGCAGTGTTTACTGCTTTGGGAAGGGCATCTCTTACCTGAGCATCTGTGATGTCAGGGGGGGAAGCACTGTGATGCGAGATATATGTTCCCTTTTGGTGTGGTGGGGAGGGAAGGCAGCATTGAACCTGTCCACTAGGATGATGGCAATGTCTGTGTGTTTTATATTTTGTGTGACATATTGTATTACCTCTGAGCATATCTGGGTAGTACCACCCAGGTTACTAATATAACTACAGGCAGCCTTGTGATTATCCTCAGTGGCTTGTGGAATCCTCTCTCAAAGATGGCCTTAGACAATCATATGGGTGCCTGTAGTTGTGTTCCAATACTCATCAGTGGTGCCTTCACATTTTGGGAGGTTGTTGTATCATGTAGTGGCGCCATCCTTCTATTGTATAGTGTGTTTATGGCTGGTGTCCGGTGCCCAGGACATCTGTCTTTGGAGAATTGGGTCATGCTTTCATATGTGGCTTCATGATCCATGCATTCCTGAATGTGTCCACAGAATGCCTCTATACAGGTATCTGCAGTCTGGTCCATATTTTCAACAGGCCTTGGGCCTTTGAAGGCTTCCACATCATTTATGAGGGTGTGCACTTGCACTAGACGTAGTTGGGGACCTGGGAAGAAACATGGTAGCAGTCTGTCATTTGTCTACCACATGGGCAACGTGGATTGACAGACATGTTATATAGCCCAGCTAATCATGACTGATTCACATGTATGGCAGGGGAGGTCATTGTGCCTCTGTACTCATCCATCATCAGGCCTATAATTGCATACAATGCACCTTTTGGGATGTACCTAACCAGACACCTACAGCAACTGGTACAGGACAACAGTACATCATCAAGGGATTGCAATGGCTCACACAGATGTCATATGCTGCCCAGGTAAAGTGAATCCAGCTGGACTCTGTGGCATACTGCCAGTTCAGGGCAATCTGTGCATGCCATATACAGCCATGTCCTACCTAGCAGTAATGAACGTGATGTACCTCAGGCAATCAGAGTCCCATACAGCCACATGCTCAGGAGAGCTGGACCTCAGCACTGACATACATGGACATGCTGGAGGGGCATATTCCTAACCGAGAGGCTCCCTTCACTCTGTAATGAGCTCACACTACTGGTTAGGCAGAGTCCCTCATTGACTCTCTTCCATAGGAATCTGGATGAGTGGATGGAGATCATAGTTGTACCCCAGGTATCACTTCTATGTCACTGTTAGACAGAGGCATAGTATACTAAAGTCGGACAAGGGCATAGCAGCATAACTTGTGATTGGGTGGCAAAAGACAAACACATTCTACTAGGCTTACCAATGCCCTAGGGCAAATAGCCTAGTATGAACCTATGAACTGTTCATTCTCAACTGTTTGAGCTCATTACAGAGTAAAGGGAGCCTCTCAGTTAGGAATTTGCCCCTCCAGCATGTCCATGTATGTTGTAGTCAGTCGCTTACCGCTTGCTCAGAGGTGACCTTTGCCCAACATACAAGGCCATGTCAGACCCAGATTTGATGAATATGCTTCACCTAAATAAATCTAGATCCATCAGAGCCACAAGGCCAGGAGACTTAAACCTCGACACGGCTATTAATAGGACATGCAGGAGGGATAGATTCATCAACCAAAGACTCCCTATGCTGTGGAACAAAATCACGGTATATGTGAGGCAGAGCACCTCGATGGCCTTGTTCTAGAGAAATCTTGACCAATGGATGGGAGATCGCAGATATACCCCAGGGATTACCTCAGTGTCACTGCTCGACAGAGGCACAGCAAAATAATGTGTATGGTTCCCCATACTAAAGGGGTGGCGTAAGCCACAAAACTATGGGCTAGTCTTGTAAATGCCCTCGGGCAGATAGCCTAGTATGAACCTATGAACATGTGTGTACTGCTATAGTACTTCTGCCATATGTTGCATGTGTGTGTGTTGTGGGGATGCACAGGTAATGGCCAGATCGTCTGCACAGGTGACACGTGTGACACATTCTGGGTGTTCATCCATACATACTGGATGTGTGCTGCCATCCAACCCTGTGATGTGGACACAAATTACTCAGCCTGGATATACATATCTGAACAACACCACAAGCACAATACACTACCTTGCTATGTATGCATGTAATTACACAGTTATTCAGTAGTTATGACAGTGATGCTATCCATGCAGCCCACTGGGCCAGTGGAAGCCACAACACACACCGCCAGCACATTTGCATATGCTTACCACAGACATCCCACATACTGCATGTACTGTGCACACAGTTATCTAACCCAGAACAACTGCACACCACTTATTAATCCTGTCCAGTGGACTACAGATACAGGCATATTGTATAACAATAGTAGGAGGCTACTGCAGCACAGGGCAGATTCACATGACCGGAAGGCATCTGTTGTCTGCAGTGTTAAGATGCTTCACATTCACCAAATGCACAGATATTGCCAACAATTTTGCAGACAGTTTAGGTGCAGGTACCCCCCCCCATTGTCCTACACACGTGTTATTAGTTATCCCAGATGACTGTAACCTCCCTATCCTCTCACATGTCCAGGTGAGAGCCACCCTCATCATTGCAGAACACATATCATCACTGTTACGGAATGGTATCCCTGGATGTGTGCTACATTCACCCCTGGGGGACATAGCACCACATGACAGACTGATATTAATTCATGGCCATACTACAGGATATGTACCTGAACAGTGCCATACATACACAGTGGTCCCACACCAATGAGGAGGAACCTCTACTGACCCTGGGAACTACTGCATCATATGCACAACTGGCCTTCTGTTCTAAGCTATGGGAGTGTTAGTTATGGCCCACATGTACAACAATTTTACATATGTTTATATTTCATGACTATCTACACACAACCTATCTCATGGACATACCTATTGATAGTGAACTATGATACATTTGAGGTGTCACAGTATACACAGGATTAACCTGCTACTTTGCATTACCTGTGTTTGTGGCAGCTTTTGGTGAGTCAGTCGTGCTGCTTGTATTTTGCTGCTGTTGCTGCTGCTGCTGCTGCTGTTTTGCTGCTTGCTGTCAGTATATTTTGTTTTCTCTCTCTGTCTGTCTCTCTCTCTCTCTTTCTCATTCGGTTAGTGCAATGACTGTATTGCATGAGTGGAGTGTGGGTACTGAATACTTTTGTAGGTATCTGCATGGATCCATGTGATGGCCTCTGCACCAATTGTAAGGCAGCATTTGCTAATTGCAAGCAGCTGGGTGTGTACTAATTGCATGTCTCACTGTGATTTCAGGACACTGCTATAAAAGGGTATGTGAGATAGGCGTTGCCCTTTCAGATTGTAGGGTGTGGACCATGCTGGTATGCTGTTGACAGTGTTCTGTGAGTGTGAAGGTTAGTACATCTCCCATGCTTCATGCTGTGTTGTAGATTCAGGTTGCTGCATTTATCTTGCCTGTTCCCTGTAGTGAGTGTGTATGCATACTGACACCTACAACTATATGTCATATTTATTGCTATATGAATATATATATATATATATATCTGTGTACATATACATACTTTCATATATGTACATTAGCTGACATTATTGGGTACAAGCTAACAATTAGCAGGGCTGTTTCCATTAACACTACTCTAGTATGGGAATCCAGTAATTGGGACTATAAAAGTCTGCCTGACATGCTTTGGGTAGTAGACATACTATATTGCCTTTATCTTCATTCCTACTATTACATGTTCCACTTATTTAGCACTATATTCCTGTATGAGAGTCATGGCTTAGTGGTAGGTCATACAGACTAGTGTTACAATGGTCTTGTGGTAGGGCCTACTAGTATGCTCATATTCTGCTTTTGGGTTGAGTATAGGGCCTATCAATCACAGTGCTAGAGGCACCTTTAAGCAGTTAAAGGGCTTAGTAGGTCTCACAGGAGCCAGGCTGTGTTGCAGATTCTGGTTGCTGCATATATCTTCACTGTTTCCTGTAGTGAGTGTGTATGGCTACTGAGACCTACGATTATATTTCATATGTATTAATATATATTTATATATATGTATGTGTTGATATACATACCTTCACATATGTACATTACCTTACATTATTATGTACAAGCTAACAGGTAGCAGTGCTGTTTCTGCTCACACTGAACTAGTATGGGAATCCAGTAATTTGGCCATTAAACTCTACCAAACATGCTTTGGATAGTACATCTCCTATATTGCCTTTATACTGATTCCTACTATTACATGTTATATTTATTTTAGCAGTGTGCTCTTCCACAGCAGGCATGGCTTAGTGGTAGGTCAAACAGACTAATGTTACCTAGGTCCTGGTTTCAAGACTGACAGTGGGAATTTTTACTTTGCAAACTTTCAAACTGAGTACAGGACCTGTCAATCAAAGTGTTGAAGACACCTGTAAGCAGTTAGAAGGGTAAGTAGGTCACACAGGGTCAGGCTGTGTTGCAGATTCAGGTTGCAGCAATTATGTTAACTTTTTCCTGTAGTGAGTGTGTATGGCTACTGAGACCTACGATTATATTTCATATGTATTAATATATATTTATATATATGTATGTGTAGATATACATACCTTCACATATGTACATTACCTTACATTATTATGTACAAGCTAACAGGTAGCAGTGCTGTTTCTGCTCACACTGAACTAGTATGGGAATCCAGTAATTTGGCCATTAAAACTCTACCAAACATGCTTTGGATAGTACATCTCCTATATTACCTTTATACTGATTCCTACTATTACATGTTATATTTATTTTAGCAGTTTGTTCTTGTAAAGCAGGCATGGCTTAGTGGTAGGTCATATGGACTAATGTTACCAAGGTCCTGGGTTCGAGACTGACAGTGGGAATTTATTTTTCTTAGCAAACTTTGGAACTGAGTACAGGACCTGTCAATCAAAGTGCCATAAAGGCACTTTTAAGCACTGTAAACCAGGTCTGCGCTGCTTATGCTGAGCTCACGACAAGCACTGGCGGTGAGCTCGCTAACACAAGCGCACCCGCTATTTTCTTTGAAAGAAAAGAAAAAGGGGTGACAGGAAAGTGGTGAAAAGGGGTCACAAAGAGGGTAAGACAGTAGGGAAAGAAGCGTGGGATTTGCAGGAAGGGTGTAGGTAAGGCCCATAGATGCCCATGTCTTTTGCAGCAACAGCTGTATATTTCTATGTATTTTGGTGAGACATTTGAAACCTTCCACCTCTGAGACAGGTGTCAGGACAACATTAATATTTGTTGTACAGCCAATTGTAATTAACAGTTTAGATGTCCAGCGGACATGTCTGCAACATGGACAGCTATGTATGGGGCGTAATTTTTTTGTGGGACAGAGTGCCCTTTTTTTTTTTTTTTTTTTACAGGTGAGAGTGGTATGACAGGTGAAGGAAGTCGGTAAAGCTGGGGAGGTAGGTTGGGTAGGTTAACAGACAAGACAGACAAGGCATACAGGGACGGTGTATGACACACGTGGGGGTTACACAATTGACTGGGACGGAGGTTGGGATATCTGAGATGCACGAGCCCACAGATGGCAACAGTGGAACTGATATCCCCACCCATAGGCAGTTGCCACTGTTCCTTCACAGCCCAGGACGGGGCTGTGCTGGGGGCTGTGTAGGCGGGGCAACGGCCGGGGCCGTTAGCTGTGCCACACGAGCCTCGAGCTGGCGTAGGGGTCCAAGAACAGTGTCTTGGATCTCCCTACGCACCACAGACCGGACACCGCGGAGGGTGAGTGGACGAACCCCTCCGGCCACACTTGCAGAGGAGGGATGGGCCCCATCCTGCAGCGCTTCCACCCGAAGGTGGCACAGGGCCACCGGAGGGTCCGCCTGGGCACTAGTGCCAGGTGCAGTCACCAGCTGAGGTGGGAGAGGTGGGTCCGCTGGGACCTGCCTTCCCAAGCGTTCTAGGTTTGTGAGTAGTTATGTTAGTTTGGGTTAGTGGCATTTTATTCCATTCAGATTAGTTGTAACAGCATGCATTGGTATTCCCATCAAACAAACACCCAGATATGGACACCATTGAACAAGGGGCATATCAATATCACATGCATTATTTGAACAGCAAAACACAGTCAAACGACATGCAGGGTTGATTAATGGCAACAGGCCATCGTATTTGCAGGTATGAACAGGGCACATGCACGAACAGACATGCATATATGTTTGAACGGACAAATGTCCATGATTAATGAAATGTTCACATACCATTATTTAGTGGATGTTGTTATATGGAATTACAGGGTTGGGTGGGGATAGAAAGTGATGACACATTCATATGTTAAACATTAATTCACATTTATCATAGATACACAATTAAGTTGAGGCTGATGTTTCAAAATAATCTTTATTTGACTGTCATGCTACACCTGTTACACATACATCACTATCCTACTTATTTTGAATTTGATCAGATACATCATCCTGCTACACTTTGATGACAGGACAGGGGACAACTATGGCTGTTTAGTCTGTCAGATAATCATTCATTCTATCTGCAAATTGTTTACTGTTATCACCATATACAGATTTTGAGCTAGACATTCAGATTCAGACACACTGAAATCAGTTTGGGATGTTAATTTGTACTTCCCACATGCATTTAGTTCTGTAAAAACACACTGAGGCTTATATATTCAGGGGTTATTATTAGTTTATTTATTCATACATGAGCATTTCTGTCACTCTCATACATTCTGCAACTTCACAGTTCAGGTTGGTACTTCTAGGCTTTGTTCACATATTAGACCTGTGGTGATTCAAACACTTTCCAACAGCCTCACTTCTGTCATGATTCAGCATTTCAACAGGGGATATATCTGACATGTGACTACATCAGATTCTGAAGCTGTACTCTTGAGACTATACTGCAGGTTACAGTATATTTAATTAATGATGGGACATCTGTATTACAGCACTGTTTAATCCTATCAATTATATTTCCAGTTACACTTGCATACTGATGAACTTGTTGCAGCCATACCTGCAGACATTCAATTCCTGCTTGCACATTATATTACTTTTAATCAATACACTGCACTGTTCTGATACATGGTACATAATAATATTTATTTACAAGTACTGGGTGGGGTTACTAACCTGCATGGTGGCGCAGCCGCACCAGCCTTCTGGCGTGCATCTCGACATTCGCAGAGCGGACACCTGCAGCTGTAATACAAAGGGAATAATATTGGACTACACATCTCCATGGTATCAGCTGGTTGAAATCCTTACATACATGGGTAAAATGTGACTGACTCAGTAGTGGGGCGTTGGGCATTTGCCGGGCCTCCTGGATCCAACGGTTCAATTGGTCCTGCTTGCGTCTCTTCAGGTCCGCATGGTGGTGACGGACCTGCTCACCAGTGCGTGGAATGCCAGTCGCACTGGTCAGCTCACGAGCCAACTGGTCCCACGCCTCAGCCCTATATACTCCCCATGAGACCTGGCCCTGCATGAGTTGGGCCTCGTGATTATGGACAAGGAGCCAGACCATGTATCTGGACTCCTCAACGCCCCAACGCTGTGCTCGAAAGCAACGTCCCTCACCTACTCCACTCATGCTGACTGCAAGTCTGTTCTACAATCAGTTATGCTGTGTATTCCCGCCTATGGGGCTTATATATGCCGCTTTTCCGCACATTTCTCTGATTGGCCGTTTTGGAATTGTATCTACTTCACTGAAAATGCTTTCTCATGCTCCATTCTGGGTTTTATCCCATATATATGCTATTTCTGCTTTTCTAGGTATTGCTGTCATGGCTTGGTGGTTTAGTTCCTTGACTCTAGTGCATGGTATCCTGTGTTCGAATCTGGCAACTGCTTTTTGCTTTTCCTGACAGAAATGAGTTGAAGACCTGTCAATCAAACATGCCAAAAGCACTTTTAAGCACTTTAAACCTGTTCTGCTCGTTTGCGCGGAGGTAACGCGCACTGGCAGTTAGCTTGTGGAGCGGCGCAAGCGGTGTGCGCTGGGATAAATCTTAATTGGCTATTGACACACATGTTCAGCTAATTGCACACAGTTTCAGCCTGTTTATCCGCTGCTTGGCAACGGGCACGCGGTTTGCAGCTTTTTAAACACTACTCGACTCACGGGCACTCTGTCTCACGGCAGCTTAGCTATCAGTACATTTCTGACTATTTTATTCTTATGTTACTTCAAAATATATGCTCTGTTTCATTCCATTTTACAAAAGGGAATACATTTACATTTGTACAATACTGTCTGGGGGCTTTTTAGTGCTTATTTACAAAAATAAAAAAAAGGTTGTTATAGGGGCTCGAACCCTGCCTGCCTACTCATAGGGCGGGTACTCTACCACTAAGCTATTATTTCTTGGCTTACTTTGCATATTTAGTTCTTATATCCTTTTCCCCTGACTGCTAACTGTGATTGCGCTAGTAGCACACCCGCGCACACAGTAGCAAACATTTACGGGGTTTAACAAAAAAAAAAGGTTTTCATTTACTTTTATGACATCTCTTCACTTTATACACTGATGGCCAGTCGGGGCATGTGTTGTATAGTGTGTTTATTCACATTTTCATGGCCTTTCTCGTGGCTGTTTACTTTCAGCCATTCTAGTTTTCCGGGGGCGTGTCCACTTGCAGAGCTTAGCCTACAGACACGCCCCCTACTCTCTTACACGGACCGTGTAAGAGTTACTGGTGTGATTCAGCATGCCTCATGCACCTCATGCATATGCATGACATGCTGACATCACACAGTTTAACTGCAGCCTCCGTGTAAGAGTTATAACTCTTACACGGAGGCTTCCTGAATCTGGCCCAATGTTTTTTCTTTAAATGTTATTTAGTTTTGATTGATTAATTAATGTATGTAATTATTTAATTGTGATATATATTGTAGTGGGTGTGTGCTTGTAACTTGTGCTCATTGAAGGCTATTATGCCGAGGCACTAAGCTGTATTAAATTTTGTTTGTGAACTGGCTGTTGTTTCTTAGGCTGTTGCCTTCTTTTTTATCGTTGTTTTGGATAAGACAAGAAGTATCACGGTTAGAAGATTATAGAAGAGGGAACAGATCAACAGACATACTCAGAAAGATAGACCTGATAAAAGCAATGCACAGTATCAGAACACATCAGGATCTATTTTCCACTATCGCAAATAATAAACTAAAAGTATCAGCATAGGCAGAAAAACTTAGAAGATATGCAGATAAATATAAAGGAACAGTACAGAATAAGAAATGTATTGATGACTCAAAAAAAGTTTTATAGAGAACTGGGAAACAAGGCAAAAAGAAATGAAACACCTCCAAAAAAAATATCTATGAAGATCATGCGGAACATAACAAAGATGCTAAATGGATAGAAGAGGTAAAAGAAAGATTGAGAAGGTCAAATGCACAAGATATGAAATGAGATGAAGTAACAGCTAGAGAGATAGAAGCAAATTTGAGAAATGCTCCTAAGTGGAAAACTCCAGGCCAAGATGTAGTACCTAACTTCTGGCTAAAAGTATTAACATCTTTACATGAAGATTTAGCCTTGAGTAAGAACTATTTATATGTGGACACAAAACAGACGCCGGCCTGGTTAACAACAGGAAAAACAATAATCCTATTTAAGAACAAACCTGCAAGCACTTCTAAAACTACAGACCAATAACTTGCCTTCCAACTACATATAAGCTATACACTGGAATTGATGTGGACAGAGTGTATAGTCATTTAGAAGGAAACTGAATCATGGAAATAGAACAAAGGGTAATAAAAGAAAGTCACATGGAACAAAAGATCATTTGTTGTTAAATAAAGTCATAATGGAGAACTGTAAAAATGGGAAGAATCTAGGTATGGCATGGATAGACTAAAAAAAGCATTTGAAAGTATCCCACATTCATGGATGAAAGAGTGCTTAAAAATGCATAAGATACACCTACACTGATCAATTACATTACAGTTACCATGAAACAGTGGCAAACCACTTTGCAGTTAAGCCATGATAAATGTCAAAGGAAAAAATCTTCAAAGACCAATACACGTAAGGTTCAGTTAAGGCACTTTTAATTTACTTGTCGCAAGGAGACAAAAACATGCAAATACAAGGATTTGTCTAACTATTAACAGGAAGTATGTTCATTCTTATACTGTTTTACAAGACATGGCCTTCTAAGCTGACGTAATCAAACACAACTTTTAGCATTGTTCTACAGCAGATGTTGCTCAGATTTTCTGCTGACATGACTAGATTTGTGAGAAACTTTTGAGAAAAACAACCTGGCCTTGGTGACCATTAATCCGTTTACAAGCCTCTATTGTACAGTGTTACTTTTCAAGGTACTCTTCTAATTCAGATACAAGCAAATGCTGATTGCAGTTCATATTTTCAAACAGGCTTTGTCCTAATTATCTATAGCTTCTACAGTTGTGTATTTTCTCACACCATAAGCGGAACTTCTTGTCTAAGTTTCATACAAGTAGTATTGTTCTATTCATTATTTTCCTAACATAAGCAGAAATCACCTGCTTCTCAGTAAATTTCCAAGGCACAAGCAAGATTTTAGCTAACAATACAAGGTCAGAAAGCATATGCAGTTTGTACAGATTTATGCAGTATGAAATAGAATACATGTGTTAACCCTTTTCAAGCTCTAAATGCACTAAGCATATTACTAATACACACATTAATACATATTTTTCTAACAGTAAAGAACAAAATATTACTCCAGGGATAAAAATTCAAAGGGGGATATTCCAGGGTGACTTTCTGTCACTGCTGCTCTTTGGTCTTGCCCTTAACCTATTAAGCAGTTTACTTAACAAAGTATAAAGATTTCTCATCTTCTTTTTGTGGATGATTTAGAACTATATATTTCATCAGATGAGGAACTGAAAGCACAACTGCAAGTGGTGCAAACTATTTCAGATAATATAAGTGTCACATTTGGTCTTGATAAATGTGCAAAAGACACGTTTAAACCCGAAAGCTGCAGCACCAAGAAAACATCAGTTTGGGAAAGGGATGTGATATAAAATAATTTGATCAAAAGGGAGTGTATAAATATTTGGTAACTGATGATGTATCAACAATAAAACATGAACAAATGTGAATAAAACTTAGTAAGGAATATTTTAGAAGATTAAAATTAATAATGAAAACAATGTTGACTTCTAGGAACAAAGCCCAAGCTACAAACCAATTTGCTCTTCCTGTCCTAACTTACAGTTTTGGAGTGATTGACTGGTCCCAAAAGGTATTGGATAGGGTGGACAGAAAAACTAGAAGGATGCTTCATCCTCATCAAATGATTTATAAAAAACACAGTATACCAAGACTATATATTCCCCATTCTGAAGGAGGTATGGGCCTCATTGAAATTGATTGCATGTATAGATTTGCAATCATGGGACTGCATACATATCTGCTGAACTCACAAGACCCAGAGTGAATGTTTTGAAACATGAGGAGAATAAGTCTAATGTGACATCCCTGCTTAGTTTAGCAGAAGCATATCCGCATCAAGCAGGAATGGAAATAAAAACAGAAGTAGATAAAATTCAGTCAGCAACTGAATGTGCCAAAACGCAAAAGAAAGACTATAAGGTGAAGGATCATAGGAGAAGGCAATAAATATGGAAAATGCATAATTGTATTTGCAAGTACAGAAAACTCTTGGAACACCCTCATGTTGATCAGGATAAAATGCAGGAATAGTTAAGGAGAAGTGAATTTCAACCAAAAGATAAAAAGTTAATATTGGTGACCCAAGACAGTGGACTACGTACACGTCGATTTACAAAGTCTATTGAACATGTGGGAGAAACACTCAAATGTAGGTTTTGTAAAACAGAATTGGAAACAGTTGCACATCTTGTTGCTGAATGTGATATACTAATGGCAAAAGGACTGTATACTGGAAGGCATAATAATGTGGCAAGATTGTTGCATTGGGGATCATGCAAACATTACAGTATTGAAGTAGTTGAAAACACTGGAAACATGAGTGAAAAAGCATTATAGAAAATGAAGTTTATATCAAATAGGATCACCCATTACCAACAGTTCAAAAGTAGATGCAAGAAAACCAGATAAAGTATTCCATGAAAAGAAGACAAAAGTAGCATTCATCATTGAAATTGCTGCACCCAGTGACTACGACTACAGTGTCTTATGTACAGAGAGACACAAAGCCATAAAATACCAGGATCTGTAGGCAGAAATAAGGGCAATGTGCAAGAAGGATACCCAGACAGTTCCAATAGTAGTAGGAGTAATGGGTTTTATAAAAAAGAATTTAAAATCCTACTTAGATATGTTACAGATATGTGTAACTGTGTATGAATTGCAGAAGGAATCATTACTGGGCACATTGCGGATGCTGCAAAGAGCACATCTGGCTAACATCAAAGACTGAAACAATACTAATTTCATGAATTTTAATCAGACTTTGACTTACGAATGAAGTCCTTTCCTGTCATGAAATTAGAAACCTAAAAAACTTGGAACAATTAAAAGTCAGAAAGTCCCTCGATTTGTGCAATTATTTGGGCCACTTAATTTCCAAGGGGATATTGTCAGATCCAAAGTCATATTACTTGTTTAATCTTCCCTAATCATACACATTATCAGATACAATTTATTTATTTATTTATTTATTTTCAGTTTGATTACTGGGGAAGTCCACTGGGCCAAGAAGTGCCCATTTTCGGTGGAGGCCCGGGGAGAAAAGCTCCATGTGCAATACAGTACAATAAAGGTTACAAAATACAAAGAAGGTTACATAATGAATGAGATGAAATACAAGAGTAAGAGTACAATTCACCTTTGGTATATAGAAATACAAGCATATCTCTCAACTGGAAAGACCCCAGTGATTTCTACCAATGGAAATTAAACTCTTCAGCTATTCCAATAGATTATCATGAGTTTCCTTATATTTTGTAGCATACCAGCAGTTTGAGATGGCATATGTCTCACTTTTTAAGCCACAAAAGAGCAAATCTTATTTGACCTCCTATTTCTGCACAAAACCCATGGTGGTAGAAACATCTGCACTAGGGACCTAAATGTGCACCAACAAATAAAAAAGACATGTTGGAGGGGAAAGGTTCCTAATGCAACATATTCCTTGCCTATAGAACAAGTCCCCACAACAGGTCAAACAAAGAACTAGTTTGGCTACCTTTAAGACTAGTCTTGATCACTAGATAGGTAGTTACAAACCTACACCTAGATTATCATGTACATCCCCATTCAGTCTGAGAGGTGAACATTATTAAGTGCATGCTAATGGGAAAAGAAGTTTACATGTATCCACTTGAAGGTTTATATGGCTAAGCATCGTATGGTCCCTGTGATCAGTCACCCACTATTGTTCCTTTGTTTCTATCTAAACATAGCTATTTGCATGTAATAATTCCTTAGTTTATTAGAGGCAACAGATCTCCTGATGTCTGCATTAAGTTCTTTGGCATTCCATGACAGAATTTGTAGTTTGCCATCGTTATCCCCTACATCAACTGCCTTGGTCATACAGCTTGAATAGTGCCATGTTGAAGAGATCTGCAAATAATCAAAGTAAAAGACTGAATAATAAGTCTAAGACTGTCACAATAATTACCCTGTCCTTCTCATACACTGCAGGAGAGGTTTGGGTAAAGGAACATGTTATAATCTCATGTATGGCATTTCAATCCTGGGAATATGGAGGCTAAAGCATCTAGTAACAATGTGCAGTGTAGGTGTGATTCTGACAAACCAATCACCAGAAATGAATGTAATATATTTTGTAAAACATATTCATAAGAATGAAAATAAAATTCTTCTAGCCCAAGTGTTATGCAAATAGACACAACAGACTGTGAGCAATTAATTCTAACTATACTTATTTATTCCACTTGAATAATGATATTGTTATAATTAGCACATCGGTTCTAAAACCGTAACAGACTGATCTATCTATCTGCTTGAGTTCAAATACACCATGTTGTCTTTTCATTCTACACCTAGAAGATATTTACACTTATATAATAAGCAGAGTTTATGTGAAATTTAGAACAGGTGACAGCTCCCATTCTAAGTACCACAGGCATAATAATTGCAATGTAGTCAGGCGACTTTGTGAATTCCAGTATTACAGAAACAGGATTCTGTAAACAGAGATTCCATACAGCGCCAGAGACAGAATTTCAAAGCAGCACCATCTATGTAATATAATGATGTAATCATCACTTAAGTAATTATGCTAAGCTCTCCTTTAAAGTTGTCTACATCACAATGTATGTCATTCTGGGCATATATAATGAAAACTGTTCCTCGTACAATGTACAAATTACAATTGTCAGTTTTGGAATAGAAGATTTTACGTGTGAGACGTACTGGAATTTGACTGTAGAAATCCTTATCCTTCAGTGAATATTAATGGCACTTGATAATGACAAAGCAGGCAGCTTCAAGACAATGGACAGCTCATGTTTCTAGTTAGTTATCAGGATAGCCAGCGCACCACAGAGCAAGACTTTAAAGTTATGGATTTTATATTATTCTTTACTCAGAATAAACTTTTCACATTTTATGCCTACAAAAGCAAGCACAGTGAAAGCAAACCGTATATGTTCAATTCAAATAATAACTATAAGGATCATGTTTGTGACAAAGGCTTTGTAACAACTCCCCCTCCCCTTCAAAGGATCTGTCTGCACTGTTTACTTTTGATATTTTTATTATTATTAATCTTTAACTGAATGAAAAAAAAATATCCAGATTGTCTAGAGTTTATTGCATGACAACCCTCATCTGCACTGGTGGCATGTTAGCAGACTGAAAGAGCTACCCACACAGATAACCGTATCTTCATATGGCTTCTTTAGCTCCAGTAGCTTTGCCCACAGTTTTGTTGAATGTCTCCACATCACAGGCTTTCTCTGTTTTTCTAATTTTTGGTGGTGAATTGATAGCTTGAAAGTCCATCTCTTCTTCTTCTTCCCAAAAGTTAACTCTGTTTGCTGTGCAACAGCCTGAAAATTACTGGGAACCTTGAAAGTAAAAACAACAAAAAAGACATCAGTAGGTAGATTTTGCATAGTTAATGTTTTTTTGAAGTCCCTACTGGTGCATTGTTTTTCAGATACTCTTTCCTTCTGATGTTGCAACCTGGGTGCTGAGCAATAACTCCATTTTCCTTTTGGCATCCGGAGGGGGTATAGTTGCACTGGAAGTAGAGATAGAAATATCCCAGTTGATTCAGGTGGCTGCCTACAGGATATCATGGAATCCAGAAAAGCATCAGCCTATGTAGGTACTCAAAAGTCATGGATCATGCTCACTTTGTTGCTACAAGTGCGGCTGGAAATTAAAATTGCGCTTGATACACCTGTTTTTTTTTGTTTGTTTTTTTTTTATTTCTTTATTTGTAATTTTTTGTAGCATCCAATGCATCCATGATTTTTCCATCCATGCATCATCAGGCAGCAGCCATTCAACACCCATAACAAGCATTCACAGTACATACTCATGCACTGCCCCTGTAAACCCTCCCCAACACAAATATACATAAACACACAGGTGTATACATACTTATAGACACAGTACTCCCTGTATCTGCTCCACTTCACCCTAGGCAGAATGCATAGGTGTAACGCCAGTAATAATTACATGTACTCATGCAATTTGTTCACTGCTCTGACCAGATATTGCATAGTATGAACATCTATGAATTTCCATTCTGTAAATACATTCTCTAGCAGAGTGGTGCACTGGGATACACAAGGCCCTAATTTAAATAGACCATGCCAACAGAGTATCACATTTACAAAAGGCTCCTTAAACCATTGCTGCCAGGGAGCATGCAGTCTTTGAATGTGACATCCCTCTCTTAGTAAGCAAACAAATTTGCATGCCTTTGTGCACTGAGGAACCTGCTATAAATATAAATGTCACCCAGTAGTTTTGCATAAAGGGGTAAACTACTGTTTACCGTGTAAAAAATGGCATATATGAGTTTCTTAAAGCAGTATAATACATGCAACTCCTAGCATCCACTCCCTCACAAACTAAACCTTCTCAGCTCTAAGAGTGAGTGAAGAGAAGCTTTATCAAGGAGAAAAGTGAGACTTCCATTGAAATACACTTTCAGAAGCCCAGCCATAGGAAATAAAAGCAAACAATGGATCATTTAGACTTCCTGGGCAGACCTGCAGTGTGGGAGGAAGCTTTTCCATAAAAAGTGTCACTGAAAAAACAGATTTGAAGTGCTCCAGGGCAAGTTGATAACTCATGTGGTTATTTTGATAGCAGAATAAAAGAAGTTATGTACTCACCATAACGTTCTATGTTTGTAGTCCATTTCGCACTTCATTCTTACGCTGTGACTCAGCTGATTACAAAGCTCAAAGTCTCTCAGTTGGCTCCTGGCAAGGTAGGTATCCCATAGTGCACTAGTAAGAATCCCCAGATCTTGTTTGCTGCTGACTATAAAAGTGATAGAAACATTTTCCACAAGAACAACAAGATGAAAGGTCTCCACCCTCAAAGAAGCAATACTATCTTGTCTCCAGATCCTCCAAGGATATATGGATGGGGGGTGGTGGGTGGGTTCGTAAAAATGAAGGGTGAGATGGACTACAAACATGGAACGTTATGGTAAGTACATAACTTCTTTATGTTCTGTAGTCCTATCTCGTCTTCATTCTTACATATGGGACAATGTCCCTAGCACCTTTTTCTTGGGTAGCTCACGAGAATATACTCCTAAGAACCGTGGAACCAAAGGCGGCTTTACCCCTTGAGGTCAAATCCAATTTGTAATGAGTAATAAAAGTATGAGGGGTAGCCCAAGTTGCTGCTGCACAAATACTGTCAATTGAAACTCTGTCTTGAAAAGCAGCAGATGTGGATAAGGATCTGGTTGAATGAGCCTTAATTTTAAAGGGAAGTTGCTTGCCATTGGAAGAGTAAATAAACGAGATACAGTTTGATATCCAATTTGATAGACTTATCTTAGAAACTGGCATACCCATCCTAGTGTCAGAAAAGGATACGAACAATTGATCTGATTTTCTAAGTTCCTTGGTTCTATGAAGATAGAACATTAACTGTCTGTGAACATCAAGTTGATGAAATTTATATTCTACACTGTTTGAGTGATTACGAAAAAATACTGGCAGTTCAATAGTTTGATTCAAATTAGACTGAGAGCAAACTTTGGGTATGAAAGACAGGTTTGTACGAAGGGAAGCTCTGTCTCTATGAAAAATCAAGTAAAGAGGTTTGACTGACAGTGCTTGTAATTCTGACACTCTTCTGGGGGATGTAATAGCTACTAGAAAAATGATCTTCCAAGACAGGAACTTCAGTTCACAAGAATGTGCTGGTTCAAAAGGCGGGGAAGTAAATTTGGATAGAACAAAAGTAGACATAGGTTCCTGAACGGGTGGTCTTAACAAGGTAGTGCCTTTAAGGAAAGTCTTACACAATCTGTAAGCCATAAGATTAGGCTCATGTTGTCCTAAATGGAAATTGGATATTGCTGCCAGTGAAACTTTGATTGTAGCAGCAGCTGATCCCTGGTGAAAAAGCTCTGTTAGGAATTCTAATACCAAAGGAATGGATGCTGTATAAGGATCTACATTTTTCTCTTTTGCCCAAATAGGGAATCTTTTCCATTTGCTAGCATATAATTTCCTCATGGAAGGTTTGTGGGAAGGCGTGAGGATATGGGTAACTGCACATGAAAAATCATGAAGCCTGACTTGGGATGGAAGTGGAGCAGCCATGCTGTCAAGTTGAGGGTATGGAGGCAGGGGTGGAGGGTGCCTGACATGTATGTCAAGAGGTCTGGAACTGGGTCCAGAGTCCATGGATCGTCTAAATGGTGAGGCCCAAGAAAGGAAAACCTAATCTGATGAGTTTAGTAAGGAGTTATCAGAATCATTCTGCTTCCCAAAGACATTGCTTTCTGAATCACTTTCAATGTGAGCAAAAAGGGGGGAAATGCATAAAGAAGTCCCAGAGGCCAATTGTGAACAAGTGCATCTTTGGGTGTCTCCCCCAGAGGGGGAATAAGGGAGAAGTAGCTGCTGCATTTGGCGTTGATTGGGCTGGCAAACAGATCGCAGCAAGGCTGCCCCCATTTGTGGAAAATCTGCTCCGCAACTTTCTGATTCAGAGACCACTCATGAGGCATCAAGATTGCCCTGCTGAGTTTGTCAGCTATTACATTGGTTGTCCCCAGGATATGCATTGCCACTAGAAAGTGCTGGGAAGATATAACCCACTGCCAGACACGAAGAGCCTCTTGACATAGGGGGTAAGATCTGGTTCCTCCTTGCTTGTTTAAATACCATACCACTGACATATTGTCCGATTGGAATGCTATTGTCCCTAGAGGAAGAAAGTCGTGAAGTGCTTGCAATGCTAGTAGCACTGCTCTCATCTCTAGGACATTGATATGCAGGTGAGCCTCATGATCTTGCCATGTGCCTTGGACAGTCCTGCCTAGATAATGCCCCCCCCCCCATCTGGGAGGCATCAGTGGTCACAGTAGCAACTGGTTAATGAGGAAGGAAGGTTGTTCCTGTCATTAGTTGACTGGGCTGAATCCACCAATGAAGGTCCTTTATGCAAGATTCTGTTATCAGAATATGGTGAGAAAGAGGCAGTTGTTGGAGAGACCACTGAGAAAAGAGTAGCCATTGAAGAATTCGCATATGTAGTCTGGCTAGTGGAACTAGGGTTATGGTAAAAGCCATGGTCCCTAAAGTTTCAGCATTGTCTTGGCTTTGACTCTTTGTTGAGGAAGTAGGGAGTATATCTGTCATCTGAGATTTTGAACTCTGTCTGCAGGAAGACGAGCCATCATGGCGACTGTGTCTATTTCTGCGCCTATAAAAGTGACATACTGAGAGGGCGACAAGGCAGACTTTTCCCAATTTATCATAATCCCTAGTTGGGTGCAGAGCTGAATGGTTGAATCTCTGGCTTGTAGAAGTAGATGCCTGTTGGTGGTGGTCAGGAGCCAGTTGTCCAGTTATGGAAACACTTGGAATCCAAGACGTCTCAAGTGAGCTGTCACTACTGCCATGCATTTGGTGAACACCCTGGGGGCTATGGTGAAACCAAAGGGAGGAGCACAAAACTGGTAATGACTGGCACCCAGCCAGAAGCGTAAATGACTCCTTAATGCTCTGTCCATTTTGATGTGGTAGTACGCATCTAGTGGAGGTCTATGGAGCACATCCAATTGTCTTTCCCTAACAGAGGGAGTATCGACTGCAGAGTTACTATTTGGAAGTTGGACTTCTTCACTGATTCATTTAATTTGCTGAGGTCCAAAATGGGCCTCCAGTCCCCTGTTCATTTTTGCACTAAAAAGAATCTGGAGTAAGTTCTGAATCCTATCTGGTCTGTGGGCTCAGTATGGATGACACTCTTTGTAAGCAACTTTTGAATTTCTATAGTTGCTTGATCCCTGTGATTGGGTGGAACATCTGTGATCTTCTTGGTGGCATGAGGTGGGAGAAAGAAGGGTATGGAGTATCCTCTGGTGATTATTCTTTGTACCCACTTGTCTTAGGTGATGTTGAGTCAGGCTTCTGGATACAAAGATAAGCGACCCCCGACTAGTTCCAGGGAAGCGCAGTAGGGCCCCACTTCAGGAGCGCTGATAGGGATGACCATGAAAGGAATCACAGCCACCCTGGTTTTGCGGACCCCCCCTGCCTCTAGGGTGACGTCTACCATTAGCTCCTCCTCCTCTGCCTCTGAAAGAGGAATCACCTTGTGCATCTGGGAAAAATCTCTGGGATTTCTTGAACCACATTTTGCTGCCTCTCTGACCCTTGGGGTATGGTCTAGAAGGGACAGAAAAAAGGTACTCCCATGGCAGAGAGAGTTTTCCCTTCCTGCTTGCACCTGGTGAGTGTACCTTTTACCTATGGTCCAAACAAAGAGGATCCGTCAAAGGGGGCATTGGTAAAAGTAGATTTGAAAGGCTCCGCGAAGTTACATAAGCGCATCCAGGAGTGTCTCCTAAGGGAAACTCCTGAACCCGCTGCCCTTCTCGCTCCATCTGCTGCATAGGATATCAGCCTTCTGGAGGAGTTAACAATGGAGTTTAAGGTAGACAACTGAGCAGTAACTTTCTTAGGGACTCCTTCAGTTGATGTACCTTGGAGAGTATCTCCGAGTTCTTTTAGGAGATCTCTTTGAAGCCTAGTAAAATGGGTAAGGTAATTCAATGATTTGAGTGTGAAAGCCGCTGAAGAGAAGATACGTTTCCTGCATCTATCCATCGTACGAGACTCATTGTTCAATGGATGGACAGATGGAGAAGTCTCTGCTAATTCCTTCTTTGTGGCTGCCGCCACCACCATGTCATCTACAGGCACACCTTTGGTCAAGAACTCTTTCTCTTTGGGGGCTGAGAGAAATTTGTTGGGCCTTCTGGGGATTGGTTCCATGGCATCAGGAGTTTTCCACACCTTTCAACTAACTAGGTCCAGGAACTCATCAAAGGTGGAGACACTGAAGAGGCTGAGGGTTGAGACCCGAAAGCCTTCAGATACACTGACTCCTCATCAGAAGAGGTGACAGTGGGCCAGCCGCCTCTGTTTTTCAGGATCTCTAAGATATCTACAAAGGAGATATCATCAGATGACAGCCTAGGGGACCCTTCTGACTCCTTGAGGTCAGTGTTTGAGGTGATGGACTCATCCGGGGAGTCTACATGCTTCCTCTTGCAAGTCCTCTTCCAAGGGGGCTTCTCAAAAGGGTATTCTGGGGAGGTGTCTGAAGACTGGTGGCCACCCAGCGGGGGTTCCTGAGGCTGCAGGTCTCTGCTGCCGAGAGAGCGAGAGATGGTGCTGAGACAGAGGTTGGTGCTTGAAGGGGAACAGCATCGGTACCCTTGTGCGGGGCTGATGACCTGGCAGCATGCTCCTCATCATCTCGAATGCAGATCTCTCTGGATCTGAGGACAGCCCCGGTTCCAAGGAAATGGAAGTAGCCCTCAGCACCAAAGCTATAGGCTCCAAAATGGATGTAGGATCTGAGCTCAACCTAGCCGACGCACCGGGAGGTAGGCTCGGAACTGAAGTTCGGGTCCAAGTGTATCTGTTGGGGCTGACTGTTGAGCTTCGGCTCCTAGACACCAAGGATGGCACCGAAGGTGTCACAGTGGAACTTGGCTCCAAGACAGAAGCAAGTGGTGCTAGAACTGAGGTTTCCACCATAAGTGGCACTGAAAGCTCTGGCTCTAAAGGACCAACATGGCTCTGAGGGTGAACAGCAACAGGAGGAATGGTCTTAGATGGCTCCAGAACTGACTGGGTCAGAGCCAGCAATAAGTTTGGTAAAGCAGAAGACTTCAAGAGTCTAAGCACTACTCTCTCTACATGCTCTTCCGAAAGGCTCTTGGTGGATCTGGATGACAGGGTAGGCAACCTAGATCTCTGCAATATGGGAGATCATGAGTTTGGGGAGACTGGCAATAACTCTCTTGAACGGCTTTGAGGCAATTTCTCAGTGGTCGGCTCCGAAAAACTTGGAGCCAACACTGCAGTGTCAATATCAATAACCTTGACCGGCTCGGAGGATGGTGGAGCCGAAGATGTAGAAGGCTTTTCCAATATCAAAACTTTCTGAGGAGGTCCAGACAAAATAATTGGTGCAGGGGAATGTTTCTTGGCCGACTTGACCTTCTCTTTCTTTGAAGAAGGAGACTTGGAGTGTGAGGATGATAAGCTGGCTAAATCCTCCTCAAATGAAGGCTTAAGGAGACCTTTCAGGATAAGCTTGTTTTTCCTTTCTTGGAGAACTTGAGAGCTGAATGAGTGACAGAAAGAACAAGTTTCCTGCAGATGAATGGCACCAAGGCAGTACACACAGTTACTATGCCCATCAGTTATAGACATTTTTTTGGGAGCACTTAACGGACTTTTTAAAACCCAAAGGTTTATGATCTTTAGACTCCTTAGACATGCTTACTAATAACCAACACTATCAAAGACAGAAGAGAGGACAAGGTCTTCTAACTTAAACGGGCCTCACCCTGCAAGAAAAACAGCACACAAGAAATACAACTGGGGACTATGTGCTCTAATAACATGCACACAGACGAGCAAAAACAGAGGACTAGGTCCTCTACCTTAAACAGGCCTAGCCCTGAAGAAGAACAACATCAGAAAAAGGATAATAGAGGACTAGGTCCTCTAACTTAAATGGACCTAGCTGTCACAGAAAAAGGGAAATGCTAAGTCAGTAATTATACTACAAAATGTAAATTTTTTAAACAACAGGCTAAAAATTAGCCAATAAACAACACTGCACACACAAAAAGGTATTCTGGTGAAAAACAATACTAGAATAAAAGGTCCTAACACAAATGCGGACCTACACTAATAGAAAATATCTGAAAAACTAGCCCACAGAAGGGATACCACTCAGAGAACAAAACGGGCCTAGAAACGGCCAACAAGTTCTCAACAATAACTACAGAAAATAGCAAAAACACACTTCTATTTACTACCTACAAATAACTATTACCTAAGCTATGAAAACTAAGCTATATTATATGCCAATATATCAATAAGAATGTTGTTGTTGTCTTTCGGCTTTTCCCGGTTAGGGGTCACCACAGCGGAACTCCGGTCTGCTAATGATTGGCAGTTGATTTTCATGAATGTCGAGGTGCCAGCTCAACGTTCAACCTTTGATGAAGGCACGCCCATTTATGCATGTCTTTCAAATGCCCACCCAACCGTGGGGAGGACATGCAGACTCCACACAGAAGGCACTCCCTGCACTCCAGCCGGGAATCGAATGGGAGAACCTCTTGCTGTGAGGTAACAATGCTACCGCTGCAATAACAATGAAAAATATCCAACTTAGCCACAGCCAAAAAAAAAGCACTTCTGAACTCGTAGACGTGGCAAATGAGATCTGGGGATTCTTGCTAGTGCACTTATAGATACCTAACTTGCCACATGCCAGCTGAGAGACTTTGAGCTTTGTAATCGTCCGAGTCGGAAGAATGAAGGCGAGATAGTACTACAGAACATCTTAAGTTATAAGCAATAGGAATGTTAAGAATAACTTTGGCCCTGGTGAATTGCCACCCCCCAACACACACACACACACACACACACACACACACACACACACACACACACACGCGCACTTTTTGAGGGCATATATAAATGCACATATTCATTTGCATTCATGTCCCTGAATGAAGACAATTCAAACTGCTGTCATTACCATCCACCAGTATCCATATCCAGCAGTTACTACCATTTGATAGTATAAACCTCTAATGTCCAATTCAGATAAAGAAGGCCACAGTCAAGTATTCCAGCCTACTTTACAGTAATGCAGACTAGTCCAGAAAGCCACACTAATGACTGTTTACCTCGATCATAACAGCAAGGTAAGCCATTCTCATCCACAGACAGACCCCATACATAGCAGTCATATCCCCATTCCTGACTGCATACACTTCTGATTCCTGATTGTGGTAAAAATAATAATTATAGGCACAATATTGTATTTTAAGTTTGTTTCACACAGGTGCATTATAGTTTAGGCATTCCAACTTATTTTGCACAAATTCATACTACTTCTGCAAAGCCAGACTGTTTAAATGGATTAAAAAACAAAAAGGTAAGTTGCTCTAATCCATAGCCACTCCACACCCATACAGCAATTATAGCTACTTTGCCATGTATACCTTATCTGACTAAGGTAAAAATAGTACCTATCAACCTCTTACAGCAAGTATTAGAACAAAACAAAAAATAATGAGGGACAAAGACCTAAAATCAGGGCAACATTTAATTATTACTGTTATATATATTAAAGTTTTTAGAATAAAAGTTTTTACATTAGCATGCATTTTCTGAAGAATATGAACTTTGAAATTCAAATGTTTGTCATTATTTAGCTTCTGTAATCCTCAACAATTTTCCTAAAATCATAATTTTATAAGGAACGGATTGAAATAAAGCTTAGCCAGGGACATTCTACAACATCAGATACAGTTTCAACTTGTTTTTACTCAAACAGTACCCAAAGATTATTTCACACAAATGCAATATAGTCATGTAAAGACAGAATATAAACTGAATAAATGACAAGAAGGTAAGTTGCTTACTTCCCCTGCTAGTTTTCCAACCATTTAATGACTGCAATCCTCAATTAGCTGGCAGAAAATCAGAAATTTTATGCGGCATAGACTAAAAATATAAGTCAAAGTTATGGACATTCTGCAAAACATGAGCAATTTCTACTTTGTTTCATACAAGCAACACCCAGAGAGAAATATTCCAGCTTATTTCATAAAACATACACTAGTTTTGTAAATTTAGGCTGTAAGATATAAAAGAAAAAGTGGATAAGCTCCAGATCAAAAATATTAGACAAATACAAGGACATTGTACAAAATCAGGAATGTTTTCAAATTTGCTTTATACAAAGATTGGGTAGTGAGTAACTATTCCATCTCTTTTCACAAAAATTTACATAAGCCCTTAATGCTAAACTTAAACTAAAGTAAATGAACAATGCAAGTTGTTTTCATCCACAGCATAACTAGCTCCCTCAGTTAGATTGCCTGCTTCCATATTAAAAACATAGAATAATTATTCCAATATAGCCTATCAAATGAACAATAGTCCTTAATGTCAAATGTTAACTAAGCAGATAAAAACTTTTATCCACAAAACAGTTACCCCATCTGGTTGCCTGTCAGTATATTAAAAAAGAGATTAAATATTCTGATTTATTTTATACATTTGACCACTACCACTTAATGACAGACTTTAAAGTGAGCAAATGAAGAGAGAAAGTTTCTTTCATCTAAAGCACAGCTAGCAACCCCCCTAAAAAAAAAAAAAAAAAAAAAAAAAAAGCACACAATATTCTAATTTATTTTATAGAAATGCACAGTAGCCTAACCCTTAGTGCCGCACTTTAAACTGATCAAATGAAGAAGGCAGGTTATTTTCATTCTGCTGTCCCCAAAAAGACAGATGATTTATTTCAACTTATTTCATACAAATGCATACTGGCCCCTAATGCCAGACTTTATATTGTGCAAATGAAGAGAGCCAGTTGCTGTTATCCACAACACAGCGGGTCACCTCCTTCTAAGGAAACAATGAATAAATACTGTAGTTTATTTCAAAGAAATGCGCACTTGTCCTCAATGCCAGACTTTAAACTGGACAAATAAAGAGGGAATGTTAATTTCATTGACATACTAAAAGGCAGCTCAATGGTCATGGGATAGCATAAGAAGAAATATTTTTACCCTTTGATCTGGATGTCATTTGGGGTGTTTTTCAGGCACCATAATGTGTATGGACTTCAGTTTTTATTTTAAAATGTGTGCTCCTAAAGTATAGTTAAACAATTCACTTATGCTGTACTAGCAAAGTAAAAAATATGTCTGAAAAATGCTTGTCTGCAGCTATGGTGTCTGGCTTTATTGGCCTGAATGCCCCTGTGAATACTTCATGAGTAAAATGTCACAGGCATTCAGAAACCATGTCCTTAAGGGTTATTTGCATATATCCCATGGGCCTCCGGTACAGAAGGTTTATGGATTTACACAGTGAAGACTCTAGCTGGGTTGGGTCTTTCTTGCAGCGTTTACTGAAAATTTTGTCTATGAAACCTTGTTATCCCTCTATTTGGATTATAATTAAAATAGTAGGATATCCTAACATTTTGTAAATATTCCAGTATACAGTCATTATTCTATCTATAGTTGTACATATTTTGAAAACATGCCTTGAGAATACAAATAACAAAATCAAATATCCCCTAGAATGCAGCAAATCACCTTTCAACATCCCAGTCCTAGTGTATATACTGCCAAATAAGAGGCAGGGCTAGCTTTGCTGTGGGTGGCTATTGTACTAAGAACCTATAAACTGTGCTTTCTGCATCTATGGCTATAAATGATAAACAGGATACCTAGAAAGATTTTTGAAGTTATCTCTATGTAAATGATCCCTGGTGTTAGGCAAGGCTACTAGTACAATGTCCTGTGATGTGTGACAACAGAGGTGGCACTAATGCTGCAGAAGCAGCTTAGTACATACAGACATACATATATACATATATACATACATACATACAAATATTTCAAGCACGGGCATTAATTCCATTCTAGCCTGTCAATATACCAAACAACTTGTTCCCATAATAAGTGTCCAGGCTGATCTTAAAAATATCGAAACTACTACTTGCTTTAATGTAATTTGGTAGTGTGTTCAATGCATCAGCTACTCTATCAGAGAACCAATTAGTACACTTCTCATTTCTATAGAATCTCCTACATAGGTTGTCTGATGATTCTCTAGTACTTTCTGATAACCACAAACATTCCCAGAGATAGTTGTCTCTAAATGCCATAGAACTGAATAACAGTTCCTCTTAGATTTCTATAAGAAACACTGTACAAGTTCAGATATTTCATTCTTTCATAATAACTTAAATTTTCACAGTCATGGATGCCCTTGGTATATTTCTGCTGTACACTTTCCAGTTTACTCATGCTTGTTTTCTTATAAGGTTGTCATATTGTTATTCCATACTCAAGTCTGGGTCTAATGTAACTAACAGAGAATGACTTCAGCATGTCTGATTTCCTAGAATTTATAAATCTTTTTATGCAACCTATAGTTCCATAACTATCACTAACAAATTGGTTGATATGATTAGAAAAACTCAAAGCTGGATCTCCCCATATACCCAGGTCCTTAAGTGAATCTACAGTTTCAATCATAGGTTGATAGGTAGGTACTAGGCTATCGGCCCAAGGGCCTATGTAAGCCTAGCCAGCAAGGTACCATAGCTTACACCACCCAAGAAAGTTATTTTCCTGTGCCACTGTCCAGTAGAGACAAAGACGTGATCCCCGGGGTATATTTCCTATTTCCCATCCACTCATCCAGATTTTTCTTGAAGAGTGCTAATGAAGAACTTTGCTTGACATAGATGGGTAGCTTGTTCCAGAGTATCCTGTGTGCTGTATTAGATATTCACCTTTCAATTTATGTCTCCCTTATCTCATATGCTTAGTTTTTGATGTGTCTATCAGCGTATTATTTTCCTGTGCTCAATGTTCAATTTAGTCAGATTATTTTGCAGACATGACTTATCTGTAAAACATGTAATCAGTTTACACAGTTTCAAGTCATCTGCATGTAGACAGTAGAACACCTCAGATGAAAATGTTAGGTCTGAAATTTACAATCTAAACAAGTAAGGGCCTAGAACAGAGCCTCGTGGGACACCCTGACTGTAATCAAGAATTTCACCTGTCCAGTTGTTGTATAATACTTGCCATGTCCTATTTGTAAGCCATCCAGCTATCCATCTTATCAAGAGTACATTGATACTTAGATGTTCTAATTTATTGATCAGTGATTTGTGTATGACCTTATCAAATGCTGAAGTTAAATCTATATAAATTACATCACAGCACAATTTTTCATTCATAGCTGTTATTATATTGTTATAGAACATCAGGTTACAGGTGGTAATAGATCTGTTTTCAACATATGCATGTTGATATATGGTTTCAAGTCCCAACCTATCCAATTCTGACAATAACTTTCCCAGTATTACCTTCTCCATTATTTTTCCACAACAAGTAAGTAGACATAAGAGTCTGTTTGATTCTCGGTTTGTCCTACTCCTCTTTCCCTTAAAGACAGGGTTAATAAGCACATGTCTCGAATCTTGAGGAATCTCCCTATATTTATATGACCTAGTAACTAATAGATATAGTGGAACTGTAAGCTCTTGTTGAAGTGTTCTCAGGTCATTATTACTAATTTAGTCTCCTCCCTGTGCTTTGTTTGGATCCAGTTTGTGCAGTTCTTTTTCAATATAATCTAATTTGATTCCAGTTTCTGTGATTACCTGGATGTCACTAGGACAACTTATCACCCCCCCCCCTTTTGTGGAGCCAAACTGTTTGGCATAAGATTTTGTAAATATATTTATAATCTGTTGTGTCTGACAAACACATTTTAGAATCTACACACCATTTATTAATTTGTATATATATTTACTCCTTCCACATCTTGTGTATCTATAAAAAGGTTTCCTATTAATGCTCAATATCTTTATATACATTTTCTTCAATTTTTTCTTGATCTTGTCTCAGACTATACTTAATTTGTTTGTCCGGCTTGCGTATTTCAGTTTTCAGAGTTGTAGTTTGATGCCTCTTCAATTTCTTGTATTTTTGTCTCTCAACTTAACCAGGTATCTTGTTCTTATGGAAATATATCTTCCCTGATGTTATATGCCTAGATCCTGATGACATTTATTTTTATTTTTTGCACCCAAACAATTTCTCTTTCAAAACTTTTCACATTCCATCTGCAGTTTTTCCACTGAACACATCACACTTCAGTTAGTTTTACATAGTGACTGTTTTGCTTCCATATAATCTGTAATTAATCTTCGGTGCATTGGTTTAGATTTCAGTTTGGCAGAATTATCTAGCAACAAATTAACCTTTATATCCCCATAATCACTGTACATAATGGTGGTAAAACCTGGAACACAAACAATGTCTAGTATGTTCTGTTCCTTGGTAGGATTTTTTACAATCTGAAGCAACTGTTGCTCTTGAACATACGTTGTGAATATTTTCCTTACTAATGTTGTTGAATCAATGTAATTCCAACCTGCTTCTGGTAAATTTAAGTGCCCAGCTAATATTATTCTTCCCTCCTGTGTTTCATGCAAGAAATGTATGAATTTCCGTAGGTCATCAGCACTTGACTTTGGTGGTCTATACACTCCAACAATTATTATATGTTCCAGGGTTGTCTTTATTGTCACAGTTACACAATCTCTAGTATTGCTGTTAACATCGAACATGTAATAATCACAGGTCTCATAACTATCTTTAATCCTTATCATAGTGCCTCCACCTAATTTTTTGTTAGAATGTCTGTCACAATAAAAATATTTATACACTGACAGAAATGTTTTCCAATCATTGTTCTTTAACCATGTTTCACAAACAAAAAACACATCAATCTTTTGGAAACATAGCAAATTTTCCAATAAAAAATATATTATTAATACTCCTAGCTTTAACAATCATCAGAGATGCATCAAATGATGCTAACTACGAACTGTTAAATTTCCATCCTGGCAAAAATCCTGCCTAGTGTTTATCAAATATTACATAATATCTGTTGCAAAAATTCTCTTCCCTGATCTTGACAAATGCACGTCATCCTGTCTGAACATGTGTGCCCAAAACTAGGCTTGGATACTCTACACATGTCCACTTTTTATTAATTGGACATTTTTTCCATGTATGTATTTACTCCCCCCAATAAATATTTTCATTCACTGTAACCTGACTATCTATTCTATAAGTGATTTGTGAAAAAATATGTCCTAACACCAGTTTGAGCTATACTACGTAAGTTCCCTACTAACAGTCAGAGAGTCCAGTCAGATGAGATCATTTGTACTGACATGAATGAAAACAGATCAGTATTTCCTTACATTAAAGCATTCCAAGGTTTGTCTCACATCTTCTATTTTTGCTCCTGGCAAGCATAACACTATTCAACATTCATTATCTTCTCTGCAAATGTAAGAATCAGGTCCTCTAATAAACAGAATTTCCTATTACAAGAGTATTTTTTTCTGACCAGATCTGAAGAATCTTTTTTTCTTACAGTAATGTTCTTCAATGCTTCCACATTCAATTTTGATTTCTTCCTTTTCACCTGCCTCATGCCTCTTTTTTCTACCTTCTCTTTTGGAAAAAGTATGTATTTTTCTGTAGGCTGAAGGTTTTCTTTTTTTTTTTTCAAAACAGGTTTATTGTTTTAACATATAAGAGAAATATCATAACAATTTTATACAAGTAATTAAAAATAGGTATTATTATGATATTCAACAAAACAACTAAAGTATTTACAAAGACATCCACTACAATCAGATCAATTAATTAAACTAAAATACCATGCTATTGAAATTAAAATTTTTTTAACAAATTTTGTAAATTATCCCATACAATAAAATAAGATGTTTTTCTATTTGTTCTAGTCCTAATTGTGTTTATTTCCATATGGCACACTATATTCATAACATTTTTAAATTCATTGAACGAAGGAGGTGTATCTGAAATCCAATTTCTAGTTATTATTTTCCTAGCCACTGCTAGAATAGACCATAACAAGGGAAGCTTAACCTTTTTAACACTTTGAGGTACAGGTGTGTTGAATAATATAAGAGATTTAGAAATAATGAAATTATCTGTAAAAGAGCCTGCAAAAATTCATTAATTGACTTCCAGTATTCTTTCAATTTTATACAGTCATAAAACATATGAGCCCAGTCAGCATTAATTTCTACATTACATCTCTTACATAAATTATCTTTATTATTTATTTTATTCATCATCAAAGGTGTATAAAAGATCTGTGTAAAATTTCCATGTATAAAGTCTCCAGACAATGGAAGACGTAGTTCTATAAGCAGATTCAATATATATTGTTTATCTTGTTGATTTGGTGGGTCCCCATTAATAGAAGTGAAATAATTCCAGTATGAATCTACACTGTAAAAAGTTTCTTGTCTGATAATTTTATGTATGTATGAAAGTTTACCTTTATCAGAAACTTTATGTTGTAAATTTAATATCAAGTAATCAATCAGTGTTGGAATAGATTCTTTAACTGTTATAGACATTAGATCTATTTTATTAATGAGATGTTGTCTAAAGGTCTGAACCTCTAACCAGCAAGTTTCTCTTAGATCAAATTCTTGTTTTAAGAAATCTAGATTTTTAACTTTATTATCAGATATCAACTGATACCAGTACTTTAGATCATTATCTATAGCTAAATGAGTTCCTTCAGAAGTAGATGACAAAAGCATACCCTGAGTATACATTATAGGGAATACAATAAAATTCCATTCCCTATACTTAGGGTGCATGAATATAAAGTTACGATAACTAATAATAATATTTAATGGGTAACAAACCATATGTTTAGGTGTAATAGGTGAAGTACAAAATTCCTTTAGTAACCATAACATGGAGTTATTTACAATCATATTTTTATGTGTTAAGGAGATTTTCATGAAGTGCATACTAATTAGCTCCCAATAATCTTTCCATTTTGCGACATATGACTGATCTATTAATAAAGTAATAACTTTAACAATAGAAGAGATAGTATATAAATTAAAGTCTGGAAAAGAAATACCCCCTTGAGACCAGCTATTAGTATGTTTCTTTAATGCAATCCTAGCCCCGGGATTCATGAAGCTCGGCGCAAGGCCGGCGTAAGGCCTGCGCCGGCGGTGCATGGAATATCCGGCGCAGTAGTGCCATATACATATTAATGAGAGTGCACCGGAATCACAGACACGTGCGTAGTGTACGTGAGTGAGCCCAGGTAGGATGCGTCTGGAGGCGTGTCTAAGCCGGCATGAGGTGAGCAACCTAATGTGCTGACAGCCACGGTCCGCCCACAATAGTAATGGCAGCAGCCAGGTCCTGTGCAGAATGAAACACACGTACAGTATGCAACATAGTCCCCGTCCCAAATTAACGGAGAAGCAAATAGAAGCCACGAAGGCATAAGTGTACCCGTCCAAGGAGCAAAGGATACGCATAAGACCGCCTTCGTCCCGCAATGCACTGTCAGTGTTTACACTCAGAGAAGGTGTACAGCCGCATGTCAGCGCGCACCGACATAGGAGCAGCGACTAAGGTCAGCACCCGTCCCACTTTGGCTGTGGCAGTCCCCCGATGGACAGTTGTGTCCCAAAAACGTATTAGAAATGGCTGATGTGCTACGATTGTAGGACACAATGATATCCCGTATGTAATGTAATGGTAGCATGAATTGGTTATTTCTGTAACAGAAATACCTAAATGACACAATAAACAGAATAAGCAAGGAAATTGCCACAATAATAAGCATAGTATTTAGGCAAACAAGTGAATTTCTATGCTATATAGTGACCGTTTGTATGTGTCGGCCTGTAAAGTCAGATGTGAGTCCCGGAAATATCCCAGATCGGAAAATGGAAAAGGTGGAAACCCCAGCAGCGACATGGGCATGGTCACCAGGGTTACCTGCTGTCCCAATGTGCCATGGACAGTCCCTGATTGGACAGTCGTGTCCCTGCAACAATCGTAAAATGGAAAATGACCTCCGATCCCCTGCCACGCAAATTCCCGCAATATACATGTAAATAGTAGCATAAAACATATACATTACGATATGGAACACAGACATGGCATAAGAAAATAAATAAGGAACCCAAACGCTTACAGAATAAGCTCATAGTATGGCAAACAAGTGAAGTTCTGTCAACTGCACTAGCCCTGGGTATGTGTAGTCCTGTAAATTCCGAAGTGTCCACATAACATGCCCCACTATGGGCATTGGAAAAGGTGCCAACCATAATGGTCACAAGCAGTAGTGACAGTACATAGCCGGGTAGCTGTGCTGACATAACAACAGTAAGGAAGCAAGATACCTCAAACACAGGCAAACATGTGCATAGCAACATATCCCAGACCCAGCAACGTCTCTGTTGCATACACTGGATGGTGTATGATGAATTGTAATATCCAGAAGCAGAACCCATGCATTCGGATGTACTACACAATAGCCTCATTGTACATGTCAGTCACACCCATGTATACCCCTGCACCCAAACCTGCTAGCATCCGTGTGCAGCTATACAACCACACACAATGTGCATACCTGAACTGTGGTAAGAAGTTTGTGTTAGGCAATGCCACGCGGGCAAATACATACCCCACATGTCACCAACCCACCGCAGGTACAGATATGTAAATGGCTGCATGTGAATGTGTCAGCAGAATGTGTACATCCGGCATGTAGTATGTACCCGTCCAAACAATCTAGGTTTGCATACGACACGGTGCACATAAGTGTACACATGTGGACAAGTCGGGTCGTTGGACCACCGCATCGATGATTATCTTTGCAGTGAAGTCGATCACATATAGCGGAACAGGTGCCTACCACACAGGACATCCTAACAGGGTGCTACAGGCAAAGAAGGGGAAACTGGGACATCACATGTGGAGATTAGCGTGGCTGGACGGACAAATACACACGGTCAAGGTAAAGGACGGAACAACATGCATATGGCTGGATGGATGTTGTTCGTAAAATATATAGAAACACATATGAAGTTCCAGTTTACACTCTAAATACTATATAATGTATTGAATTGTACCATACAATATGGCAGTAGAACTAAGCCTGCATGTAATTGGTGAAGCTAAGCTGTACTGTGATGGAATTCTGAACCTGGCAGTAAGCAGGACAGCAGGCTCATGTCTGTCATCATTAATTATTTGCTGGGTTACAGAACAATAAATGTATGTACATGCATAACAGCACTCCTTCCCCAGAGGAGGATGGCCTTGTGAGCTCAATGGAAGATAGCAGTACAACTCCCTACCAGAGAGACAAAGCAACGTATTAAGAAAGTAACTGTCCACTGTATCGTAACAGTCTAGGGTCCTTGAAACAGCTACAATCACAAAAGGATACTGTAATGTACAAGGTGCCTTGCAAGGATGTGTTATTCCCATGAGAAAACAATTTAAAAGCACGAGCCCAGCACCCACGTATGTATAGACTATTGCGGACCATAGTGATGGAAATGCCCTGTGACCGACCACGTCAGTAAGGTGGGCAAAAGCTGATTGTAAACACTATATAAAGAAACTGCTTACTGTATAGAGTCAGACAAAACTCTCATACTTGGACTGTACATTATTTAGCCTGCCTGTGTACACTACTAAAACTTTCCGAACCCGAGCCTCCTGTGTTATCGGCTGTCACTTAGAAAAGCCTACTGATAACTGCAGTCTGGTTGTAACAACTTATTTCACATCGTGATCCTTGTAATCCAGAATTCCCTTGGTAAGCTACAGGTCAGAGTGCATGGCTGGTTAGACATGTACGCTGGAGAATATGCATAAATGGTTCTTCTTGAATGAAAAGACCTCCGACTGAATTGTTGTGTGTAAAGAGGCTGTTTACTGTCTGATCTGTGGCTGAAAAGCGGAAAACTGGATCCCAAGAAGAAAACGTGCAGCCTTAAACAGGAGGCCCAGGTAAGGAGTGTCTGCCTTTTTGTGTCTATTGTAGATCAGGGACCAGACTACATTGTGTTTCTGTTAACAGTAGTGATATCGGGTCGAAGACCTACCCACATACTGTTAAATCTGAACATAGGTCAGGGGAACACACAGCAGAGTAAATAGTGATTGTAGACACTACAGTGGATACAGGGAAGGAGACACACGTGTAATGACAGAAGGGTACGTAGCAGTCGTGTAGAGGATATGGGAGATTATCGAAGCAACAGATCATGTGATCCGCGTTTGACGGGTGACGTGAAGAATATGCAATCGCAGAGAGCACATAATTGTGAGTTACGCAGCAAAATGGGGTAATAAATATGACATTGATGGTATATTAGGCAACATATCGTTACTGAAACATTGTAATCCCTGAAAATTTGATGCATATGTTCCAAGGTAAACACCTGTTCCACCCTGAGAGGGATATGCCCTCTCTGGCCAGTCGTGTCCTGTAAATAAACCGAACAAATGTCAAATGTCCTGATATCTCAGGACAAACATTTGCCCGATATATATCAAGATGGTAGCGTAAAACAGTAAATTTGTATGTGGAACAGCAAAATATAATAATAAACAGAATAAGCAACTGAAATGCTACAACAATTGGTCGCTCTCCTGGCAAAACGTGAATACCTGTCCTATGTACTGGCCGTGGGTATGCATTTTCCAGGCAAATTACACGTTCCGAACACTAATGTCCCACATTGTGCATTGTAAAAGGTGGCAGCCCTAAGATGTGCAGGCGACAAAACAGCGACAATTGGTTATCCGTCATGCACATCGGTGGACTGAGGTAGTGTACCGAAGGGAATAGAACACTACAAATGGCTAAGCATCATAAGTACACAGAGAAGATCATAATACAGTAGTACCGACCGCCCCACAACACCATACCACCTCAGATACCACATGCAGGATATTAAGCGGGAGGGCAGGCTAGTCCCCACACGTTATCCTGTGGCAACTGAGGTAGCACAACGAACAAATGTAATAGAAGCTATTGAACCCACATCCCGAACACGTAACATACCTAGGGACACCCGAGTAAGAACACAGTACTAAAACAGAGTGAGGATATCTGTCAATTAATTGAAGTACCGAACCATCATGCAGGACAGGAAGGCCAGGACCCAACCCCCGTAGCGTATAGACCGTGGACACCAGAAGATATCTGCAAAGTCAGAGAGGGAATTCCCCATCCACAAAGTAACCGCTATTCACCATGCAATACCCTGTATCTCCTGATCGAAACCAAAAGGGGAATGGCGGATGGTACAGTATGTATAAGCTGTAAATAATGTAAGAATACTTAGGGTAGCGTTGGTGCCAGACCCACACACTATATTCAATGCTATGAACATGCCACAGAAGTATCTTACCGTGGTACATATAAGCTATGCTTACTTTGCAATACCTATACATCCACATAGTTCGTATTGCTTTGCTTGTACAGTCAGGGTGACAGATACAGCCATACCCGGCTATCGCGGGGCTACTGTGAAAGTACAACGATATTCTCACAGGGGATGGCTAGCTACATTCGGTGTCAACTCCACCGGGGCCAGTCAAGCTCCACTTTAATTGGATGATATTCTGCTTGCGGCCCCTACCCAGCAGCAATGTATGGAAGATACAATAGCATTATTGAGATAATCAGCAGAACAGGGACATAAAGTAAGCAAGCATAAATTGCAAATACAGACAATACAGGTCAATTACATGGCATATCTGGTATCCAAGTAGGGTAGAACATCACATGACGATAGGAAGGTAGCAATATAATAAGCACCCAAGCCAACTAACAAGAAGGGAATGATGTCGTGTCTGGGCCGACTAACACATGTTAAATCTGGATACCAAACAATGCTGTGGAATCCGCTGTATTGTTTGCCTTAACCTTTAATACACCTATGGCAGCACAACACATAGTACACCGGATTACAGTAGCAGAAACAGCGTTATGCAGACTAGAACGATTGATAGCCTTAACAGCTGTAGTAGGTCTCGTGAATAATCATAACACATGTTGTCAGACCGTAGATTGTAAGCGGAGATATATGACGTCAGTCTAGATGCAACAGCAGGGAAGTAAGCAATGCCAAATAGATGACTACTCATTGCAGTTGGACACTGTGGCATGGTCACTGCCACATTGTGTACAGGTAGTTGTTGTAGCACCCATGGCAGTACAGGCCCCGGCCGTAATGTTACTAGACCACCCTCTCACTGTGAGAATGTGTCATGCAGTTGCGATCAATCTGCTGCAAGAGAAGATAGAATTCCTGACTCGTGCTACACATGTGTCATGTCTGACCATACCACTGAGTCAACCTCACATGGTGATTGAACGTTGTACAACATGAAACCTATCAACGTCACGTCTGACACCTGTGTATGGCACATCACACAGTAGCCTATATGAAATGGCTTAAATAACTACACACAGACATGATAACACTGATATACCCTTAGATGATGCAGAGGTGACAGTTAATGTGTACGGATCATGTAGACAGAGTCCTACAGGAACGAATGAAGTAGTTTATGCAGTAGTTATTGATAATGACATTGTAGACGGCCAAACCCTGCAGCATAACGTGTCTGCTCAAGCAGCAGAATAGATAGCTTTAACACGTGCTTGTACTGTAGCGGAAAAATGATGTGTGGACATATGTCCCGATAGTCATTCTGTTGTTTGTGCAGTGCATGTTTATGAGCAGCAGTGGAAGAATAGGGGAATGATAACATCCACCGGTAAACCGATTAATCATCGGCATACGAACCTGAATGCATTACACTACATGCAGTTACCCACTGAAGTAGGTAATTGTAAATGTGCAGGGCATAGAATGCAACAGGATAACAGTAGGAAAGTTGAGGCATGAGCTCATGCACCTGCAAAACAAGCAGCGTCACAGTCGGAAAGTGTCTGTGTGAATGAGGAATGACAAACCTCAGACTGTTTAGATGTAGAAACTGTACAAACAATGCAAACAGCAACTACGAAAGCAGAAAAGCCGGCGTGGTTATGACGAGCAATCCTTGAACACGGACTGCACATATCCACAGTGAGAAAGCCAATATTAACGTCTAATATATTCAGATATGCGGCTTTGTGGAGCCATGGGTACAGACATGTCTCAACAGGGGGGATGGTACATTTGGTTAACAGAATACCCCTAACATACGGAATTACGAACCACATACAAACCTCATGAGCAGCGTGTCACGTTTGCCGTAGATATCATGCACAGGGAGTATTTAAACCGAAGGGAGTGAGTTTACCTACACCACCCTAACCGTTCCGTGCTATTTGTATGGAATTCATACATCTGCATAAATGTGAAGGGAACAAAGACTGTTTAGCGATTACACATATAGATAATCAAAATGGGTAGAAGCATTCCCAACCAGTAATCCGGATGCAGCAGCAGTGGCAAAGGTGCCAGTAAAATTAAGTATCCTAGATCTGGCATGCTGTAAAGAAGCTACAGTGACAATAGTACACATGTAGTTAACCAGACAATCACGCTACCTGGGGGATTACTTCGTATTACCATGAATGTCAATTGCATGTACAACCCACACAACAACACACATGCTGCCGCCGCAGAATGGGATCCCGAGAAATAAGTAGAGGAGTTGGGTGGGTGACATCCAGACGAGTTACATGAGCTGTCTACCTCTAGCATTGCTGAGCATGACAACAGTTCCAAATGTAAAGTGCTGCACCCACTTCGAAGTAGTATGTGGAATGGCATATCATGTGCCAGAGTGGAAAGCTGTCATGCCTGCAGAGCCGGAGGTCGATGACTCAGTAGTAGGTGACATGAGAGGATTGTTAACTAGTAACACTGTTCCTCAGTTAAAGTCTGTTACAGATAAGAGCAAACGAAGATGGAAGCATAGCTGACACCAGTATCCTGTGTGTATGTCACTGTTATCCAAAGAACATTATTGCCAAGTGGACAGTGCGAATGTCTGTACCGGGTACTGTTGGCAACGCCTACCGCAGTAAAGTTTGCAGAGAGGCCGTCCTGGGTCCACCTCACATTTCTCAAACTGGTAAAGGATATCAAGTCTGATTAACATCTTGTAGCTGATATACCAAAGAGCCCGAATAAAAACCTCCACACTGTATAACAATACAAAGCAACCCCAAAGACATTTATGTTTGCTGTCCTAATGATTATACACCTATTAACCATGTTTGTGTTTACGTTACAATTTCCGGGACCTCACCTGCATATAACTACATGGATACAAATACTGATACGTGATGAACTGGCCACAGAGTGTCTTCCACACCTCAACAGATACCTAGGCATGATGCGTGTGCATATAGAGACCAGGAACACTGTAAATTGCTGTGTTTGTACTGCCATACCTACATCATATGGAGGACTTCCGATGCATGTGGTCCCCTTGGGGATAGATTGAGACTTGTGAATATCTACACTTTGATACAGGTTCTGTGAGATCACAGGACAACGTGGCAATGTACTTACCTGTTACACAAAAAGGAATTGTATGTTATCATAAACATGGTACAGTTGCAGTTGGTGGGAGTATTTGTAACATAACTGTGTCTTACGAATGTCATATAACAGCCAAAGATCACAGTACTACTTGTAGCACCATTCCTAATTTGTATTGAAACATCATGAGAACAATGTTGAAGGATGTGCAGAAACATCCTGAATTGTATAAACAGTACTCTGTTAGAGACAGGAATTTGTTACATGCAGAGGTAACCCGCATCAGTAATAAAGTAGAATATAGTTATGTTGTTTGTGGGAAATAAGCATAGCAATGGTTACCTGGGAATTGGTCCGGCAGTTGTTATTTGGGTTATCTGGCTCCAGTCACATGACATACTGTACAATTGCCTGTGGGTCCGAAACGAACTATAACACATATAGCTCGAAGAACTGGGAACACAGTCGTGAAACCTACTAATCCAGTGGGTGAAATGGAAGCTGTTCTGACATGTCAGTCCTCTGCAAGAGATAAAGGAATACCGATTCATATGGACTTCAGTGACAGCGTCACAACCTGGGCTGGAACACCCCAGCTTCTGGAGTAGTGAAAGCAATCAGGGAACAGAGGAAGTTATCAAAACTGTCGGAGGAAGGATGAATGTGACTTCCGCTCCTGAACATGTGACTGATGAACTGGATGCAATGAGAACTGTTGTGTCACAAAATGTAATAGTGCGACTGCACCGTGGCGCTGAGAATTGGTGCGTCGGCTTACTGAAGAAGATCGCTGTGTCCAACTACCACATGAAGAGACCAAAAGCAACGCCCACCTACAGGTAATATAGCAGGTGTCATCCATGGCGGAAACAGGCCCAAACCCACTGCCGAACCATTTCCACAAACCATTGGGTGGATGGGGTCAGTCATACTGAATATCATGAATGCCATTTGTGTTGTTCTGCTCATATTGGGAGCATGTGTCTAGTGCGGGATACTGTGCATGTAAGTATTAGTCAGGGACTCTGGCAACATACCTGTACCTGAGACTATGGATCAAGACCTGTAGTGGTATTTGTCAATAGAAAATGCAATCCTACTTGCAATGTACATCAAATTACCTGCCTAGTTAAACGTTCCACAGAGGAAGACGCCAGGGAATGAAATAATGTTGTATATGTCTCTGGATAGAGTAGAAGCAATCAAAGGAGGGAGAATGTTAGCAAAATGCATATTTAAACATAATATGACGTGCAACTTTAGAAGCTAATAGTGTATAATGCATATTATTCTACCTGACAATATAGCAGTACAGCTTCTCATGCATGTAATTGCTTGTAGTGTAGCTGCAGTGTGATTGAACCCTAACCCTAGCAGTAACCAGTGCAGCAGGTGTATGTCAGTCAGCATTAGTCATCTGCTCGGTTACAGAATAATACATGTATGTACAGGTATATCTGTCATCCTTCTACTGAGGAGGATAGGCTTGTGAGCTGTAACACAGAGTACAGCTGCTCAGCAGAGAGACACAGGAACCTAGTATGACACGGAGTGAGGACTGAATATGAACAGTGTTGGAACCGTGTCAGAGCAGAACTTACCAAAGTACAGTCTAACTGAATATGTGTCTCGCAAGGTTGGGCTATCCTCATGGGAAAACATGTAATAAGCATTACCTGAGCACTGTTGTAGGAATACAATGTTCTGTACTCTAGCAATGTAAATGCCTTGTGACTGACAACATCATTAATGTGTGCAAAAGATGATAGTAACAGAATGCTCATACAGATGTAACATGTATAGAGTTGAACAAATGTCTAAACTTTGACTGCATACTCCCTTGCCTCCTGCTGCACAGTAATAAAATGTTATTAATCCCAGCTTCCTGTGTTAATGAGTGTCATGTTGAAAATACGAATGAGTGTTACAGTTTGATTTAAAAGACTTAATTGACAGATGTTTACGTTCTAGCATTGGAATAGGTCAAGACAAACATCACAATGTCCATGTGTACCACATACACACAGCCAGTAACATGCAGTAGTAGTGCATGAAGTCATACACGACTGTGGGAATAGTACAGGACATATGGCACGTGCCAAGTGCAGATGCATGACACAAACACCAGGATGGGTGTCCCTGCAAAGAGGAACATGTGCCAACTACACCTCCCACAGATGTACTGGCAATAAAAACACATGGCAAACACACAGCCACACTACTGTCCAACACATGACTGCAACGGAGCCTGGTCAAACACCAACATGAAGCATGCACAAACAGGGACTTGAGTAATGTTTGCCTTAACACCCCCCCATAGGCCAAAGAAGAATAGAATGGACATATGCATGGAATGCTGTGAAGGATGTGTGGTAGTCCTCAGTATCACAGTGTTAGGGACACAGATACACTGTCATCAACTGTGACGTATGTGCAATGTACACAGCATACCTGCATGTAATACAGAGGACAATCATGTGCCACAGAAATATACAGTGGCGAAAGACTATAGTGGATAGACAATTGTACATGTGACAAACTATGAATATAGGTTCACACGTCCATAGGTACAGGGTAGGCCATCGTCCCAGGCCCAGCCATAATACTACACCATACTTAGGATGACTTTGCCAACCTTCTGTGCTTCAGATGAAATACCCATGATATTGCTGTATCTCCGTCAAGCAGTGATAATGATGTAATCCCTGGCCTATACCTGCAATCCTCCATCCAATGGACAACATAGCTGCGAACAAGGCTAGGAAGGATGTCTGTCTCACATGTACTGTGATGTAGATCCACAGCATAATGATTGTCTGCGTGATATATGTGTCACCCAAACACATCCCATGAATGACCGTGACAAGGTAAATGTCACCTGCCCTAGTGATTCTGAGGGATGCGGATACAGTAGGTGAAGCATACACATGACATATGGGTTGACATGGCCTTGTATGTCAGGCACAGGCCAACAACAAACAGCAGGTATGTGACGTGATGTGGCAGGGGTCCTACATGTGGGGCAGCATTACACAAAATGGTGTCATCCTGCATCTGTACAACGATCAACCTATGTGGGCTTCACAGCTGCTGTAGGTGTATGGTCAGATACAGTCTGAATGGGGCAATGTAGTAGATCATAGGTGTAACACGTAATGGGTACAAGGGAACAATGACCTAGCCTGATGTAGATGTGAATCCCTGCACCAACAGGTGGGCAATGTAGAAGAGCCACACAACCACGATAGCAACGTGTGTGTGGAATGAATGGTGACCATCCAACACTGTCCCCTGATTCCTGGTAATCACCCCTGTGCTGAGTGGACAGCCACCTATATGCTGGACAGGGTGACCTAGTACTTCTCCACAGGTATGATGTTGCATGACGTTGCATTTAGCTGTGGGACAGCCTCCTGACAGCAGATATGCATATCTGGGAGGCGCCTTCGAAGGATATCTGTGTCAGATGTCTGTCCCACTATGGCACCTGTGTTGCAGTCATCTACAAACACTGTTGCCCATAGCACCCCTGTGTGTGCCTGTACCGTGAAGATGTAGGTGTATGACAGGAGTGCACACATGGAAGGGCCCCATGGGACACCACTTCTGACAGGCAGTAGGTCTGATATGCTGCCAGCAACTATGACCGTGTGGGTTGTGTCACATAGACAGTTTACAACACATTCTGTGATGTGCGTGTTCACATCCCAGCCAATGGGTTTATCAGCGATACCTGAGGGGTAATGTGATGAAGGACTTTGCCAGGACGAGGTAGGCTGTATGGACTGCAACACACCCATCAGTGGCCTCGGCGACTGTCCTGAAAATGTCAACCATGCTTTAAAGGCATGAACCGCCCTGAACAAGACAAACCGTGTGTGAGGCAAAGTAAGTATGTCCCCTATGCAGTCATGTACGAGCCACAGTATGATCCCTCCCCATGTCTTTGCAGATAGGTCTCCTCAGGGTAATGGGACAGGAATAACCAGCCTCAGTGGAGGTATTGGCCTTCTGACGTGGGACTACAGTTGCCATGTGACACAACCTGGGTACCCTACCTGAGGTGAGGCTACAAAGAAATAGCTGTCCTAACTGTGTGTCCAATTCATAACCGTGATAGTGGAGTACACAGCGGGGTCACCAGCTGGTCTCATCGATGCTATGTCCACTACCCTGGAGAGAGCATGTCCCACCTGTGTGTCACAGAACATTTGGTGACCACAAACCTGTGGTACACACATCACCTCATGTGTGGGAGAGGGTGTGGAGATGTCCTCACTGGACTTGTCAGCCTGTATGTTGGCAATGTGTGTATGTTGAGTAAACCCCACCTCTATGTGAACCCAGTCAGAGCATATGTGGGACTGAGCTCCCAGGTGTCCAGCATAGCAACTGAAGGTGGGATGATTGTTAGCCAGGTCCATGTAGGTATATCTGTGGAATGTGCCCTGGACTATTTCATGACAGTGTGTAAGTCTACACATATGATGACCAAGGGTGTCACACCTCACAAGGTGTCTGCTCCACCTTGTAGTAGCCACCTCCTCGTGTTGTACATTTTGTGTATGGCTGGGGTACACCACACTGGATGCTTGGCATTGGTACAGTGAACCACAGTTGGGTAAGTGAATGACTGGCTCATGCAGTCCTGTAGGTACTGGTAGATGGCAAATGTGATTGATGCAGTGGCTGCCGTACCATTGACCACTGGCTCAGGGTCCTTAAAGGAGACCACAGTACTGCGCAGTATTGTGTAGTCTGCCTGTGAGCAAGCAATGTGTATGGTAACTGGCAACACTCACAGCAACGGATGCCAAAAGCAGAAGCCAATGTCCAAATAACATAGATCAACTTCTGCATGACAATATGTGTTATCATACATGTATTGACATGTGTCTGTCAATTACAATTGGAAATGGCCGGTAAGACTGGCCTAAAGTTCCCATGATGTACACAGTCTGGGGGTGTTGTTCCGATAATAAAGTGGCAATACCTCCCAATCATGACCTCTGGGTATGGTATGAAAGTGGTTGTTAACCTGCAACATTGGATGTATAGCATTGGTTTCTGGTGTCGGAAGACATGGTTCCTGTAGCACAACACAGTATGGGTAGTCAAGCACACATAAACGATTGCTGAACACACAGCATCAGTGAAACCCACTGCTCACAAGGACACAGTCCGACAAGCTCTACACTTTACATATGCACAGTGGTGTCCATCGTAGGACCCAAAAATTGTGGAAAGAATCGAATAATTTCTTATTTCAATGCGTACCTGAAATCATTGTCATCACAGGTACACATATGCACCCCTAGCGTGTTTAATGTTGCTGATAGCTGTCCATGTAATGCAGCACAGATGCACAGAAATACCCAGGGTACCGGGTCCATAGAACTGCGTCCACATCACAGTTCCGCACACATGACGGATGTGTAATGGGTACTGTCAATTGTTGCAGTCAAGGGATTCTGGGTATGTAGACGCTGTGCTCTGTGTTGTTTCTCAGGCAATCCTTTCTCCCGCCCCGTGGGAGGGATGTGTGTAGCACCTGCCTTACTCTCCGCTAATAATGCAAACCATACTCCGGAGAATGCTAAATGTAGGTGTGGAATGTGTACAGCCCTATACTAGTGTCCAGTAGGCAATTGTCATGGATGGACACCCGTATGGCCAGGATGGCACCTACAACTGCAAAACCGGGTACATGACATAGCTGCGGTAAGGCATAACACAGGAAATACACATAGGGACTACAGTTGACATTCCACATACAAAGCAGGACCGTCGTGCCAACACCGGCGTACACAGCACTCAATCTGCCAGCAACAGACTGAGGAGCACCCGCTACCGTACAGCGGAACAGATGTGCGACCTGTGGAACACATACTAATGGCACACACACAACGTCAAGTAGGATATGTAAACTATGGCATTCCCACCTATGAAGACAACATGGTTAAATGAATGCATAGGTAAGCAACATGTTCCGGTGGTGTTATATTGGTAATATAGTGACGGATATGTCCCATTGGGATGTCTGAGGTGTATATGAAGCAGTTGCTAACCAGCATCTTTGGATGTATGTAATTTGTTCACAGTACTAAATCAGCTGGTTATGTAGCACCATGTGGAATGGGTAGTCAAACAGACATCCGCGATTGGGGAACATACACCAGCAGTGAAAAGCACTGGGCAGGTGGACACAGTCCAGCAACATTTAACTTGACATATGCACGTCGGTGTCCATTGTAGGACCCAAAAATTCTCTTCAGAGAATGCCTGCTAGCTTCCTGCATTACTCACGTGACCTCATTGTCGTCACCACGTCACAGGTACACATATGCACGCAAGCGTGTTCAATGTTGATGATAGCTGTCCATGAACTGCAGCACACATGCACAGAAATACACAGGGTATCGGGTCCATTCAGCTGCGTCCACATCACAGTCCAGCACACATGAAGGATGTGTAATGGGTACTGTGCACTGTTGCAGTCAAGGGAGTCTGGGTATGTAGAATCTGGCCTCGGTGTTGTTTATGAGGCAATCCTTTGTCCCGCCCGTGGGAGGGCGTGTGCGTAACACATCGTCACTCTCTGCTATTAATGCACACCATACTCGGGGAATGCAAAATGCAGGTGTGAAATGTGTACAGCCCTATACCAGTGTATAGTAGGCAATTCACATGGATGGACAAGCGTATGACTAAGATGGCACCTAACTGCAAACCCGGTGGAATTACACTGCCGTAGTAAGGCATTACACAAGTCATACACATAGGGACTACAGTTGACATTCCCCAGACAACAAACACAGACAACCGGCTGATGAAGTCTAAAGCAAAGACGAGGTACTGTAGGGACCGTCAGTGACCAACCAGAGCACACCAAGAATTAAAGGCAGTCACCATAGTCTATTGGAGCCCACTTCGTCTGCTTCATAAGCAGACTTATTCAGACTACATACAATGCAGTCCAACCTACTACATTTACAAGCATTAATTGGTCAGTACATTACATGTGCTAGGTACTAATTACATGCCTTAAAGGCAGACAAGCGAACAAACCTTACTTGGGTTACAGATCCCACACAGTGAGGACATCAGACATTGCTTTGAAAGGTACAGTCTTCATCGGAAAATAGAAATATATGTACATATATGAAACATGAACCAACATAAAATGTTTTCCAAATGTCTGACTGTGTAAGATACATATATATGTCCTACGGATTGTGCCAATATATTAACAGAACTGCAGACACCTAGTAATATAAATGAACCATAATATATACACATAAACCGTATGATTATGACTACTGTAAAATAGACCAACAAAATGTAAACATTCACAATGTGCTAATGTAAATATTCAGTTAGAAGGTTACTTAAATAAATCAACTCAGTCATCCATGTGTAAATACTAACACAAGGCCAGCGAGGTGCTTGCCCTCACATGTACTGGGATGTTGTTCCACAGCATAGTGAGTGTCTGGGTGATGAATCCGTCCCAACAACACGTTCGATTAATGACAGTGTCAAGGTGTACGTCAGCTGCCCTTGTGGTTCTGAGGGAGGTAACGTATTTACGTGAAGCATAGTCATCAGATCTGGGTCCGACTTAGCCGTGTATGCCAGGCACGGGTCACCTCTGGGCAAGTGGTATGCAACTGTATACAGCTGGAATTCTTTCAGTCGGTCAGTATAACACATATACTTGAGACCCTGCATCTGTTTGTCGAAGAACTGTTGGTGCCTTTCCAGCTGCTGCAGGTGTTGGGTCAGATACATTCTGAACGGGGCATTGTACCCAATCATAGGTCTATTGAGCGATGAGTACAAGGGGAAAATGACCTCCCCTGATCTAGATGTGAATCCCTTCATGATGATGTGGGCAATGTGGAAGGTCTACCTAAGTATGTTAGCAACATGTGTGTCTACCGAATGGTTAACAACAACACATGTCCCCAAATCACTGGTAACCCCTTCTGTGCTCAGTGGATTGCCACCTATATGGTAGCTCGGGGTAACCTTGTTCTTCCCGAAGGGTATGCCTATGCATTTCCTGGCATTTAGCTGTAGGACATGTCTCTGGTACCACTTATCCACATCTGTGAGGCACTCCTGAAGGATATCTGTGTCAGATGTGTGTCTGACTTTGGCACGCGGTTTGCAGTCATCTGCAAACATTGTCACCCATAACCCCCCTGTGTATGCGTGTACATTGGAAACGTAGATGATGGAAATAGTGGACCCAGGACTGAGCCCCATGGGACACCACCTGTGACTGGCTGTGAGTATGACATGGCACCAGCAACTATGGCCATGTGTGTTCTGTGACTTAGCCCGTTTGCAACCCATATGGCGATGTATGGATTTACATTCAAGATAGCGGGTTTATCAATTATACCCGAGGGGGTATTGTGTCGAAGGCCTCTGCCGGGTTGAGGTAGGCTGTATGGACTGCTTTACCCTCAGCAATGGCCTTGGTGACTGATTCTACAAAGTGAAACACGTGTAAAGGGCATGATCTGACTCTGACCAAGCTAAACTGGGTTGTATCCAAAGTATCACGGGTCCCCTATGTCTTTATCTATGTGTCCCATTATGATCCATCTCCATGGCTTTGCAGATAAGGCTTGTCAAACTAATGGTATGGTAATAACCAGGGTCAGTGGAGGCACCATCTATGTGGAGTGTGACTACAGTCGCCCTGTGCTACTACTCAGTGCGTATCCTGAGGTGAGGCTAAGATTAAAGCGCTGTCCTGAGTGTGAGTTAGAGTTCCTGGAGTACACAGCTGGGACACCATGCATGGATGCTGTGTTGACTGCCTTGGGGCTGGATGTGGGTAATGCTGGACATACCCACGGCAGGCGTGTACGTTCGAGTCCGATGCCCAAGGGACCACACACATAGCCGGCCTTAGGCATAGGCCGAGTAGGTAGGCGTCTAGGGTGTTGCTCTACCTTTCCAGACTCTATTTGGTGTAGGTAGACCAGGAGGGGGGTAGCGGGTGATGTATCTGTGGCAACTTCTGCCTAGGTCACCACTTACCCTAAGGCCACTCTTCCCGTGGGTAATACAGCAGTACCCACACCCAGGCGGGTCATTGCTAGGGTCATTGCTAGTATGGCACATCATCTATGTAAACCATATATCCCCAGACATAATGGCACAGCATAATGCCTGTTCAGCGGCCAAAGGCAGACATATATCACCCGCGGCGGTGCAGCCGTACTGCGCGTGATGTCCGTTAACAATGCCGACATTGTCTCGCTTTGTGAAACAAACTCCACAGAGACATTCAATAATAGACAGCGACGGACAACCCGATGTCCTCGTGTCTGAGCTGTTCAACCTGTTACGCCATGTTAAATTTGTAGCACAGCGGAACCGGGCCAAACAAAGCAACGGACATGTCTGTGGCTCAGTGAAAGTCGCCACGCAATGTTAAACCCTTGTAATATTGCGACACAGGCCATACATACGGAGGGTTAGTAATGGAAATTGGTTATTTCGAGCAGACCGTGTGCAATTAGTATAACGACATCTACAACGGGTACACCGCCAATCGGCGCCTGCGATTCGAATAATTGGGGGCGTGACATGGTACCCTGGACACGGACAAAGCGTGCCCATGTGACTCATCTAACATTACAGGGTCTGGGCAGTCCCGTACTGTGGGCGGCCAAGACCAAACCCAAAGCACCACAGCAACACCCTGACAATCGAAGGCCTGTATGTGTATGGGATATAAGCAGCTGTCATCTGAACAGCCCTGCGGTGACGACATATGCATCCTGGGCCATGAGCGAGGGGGAATTAGGAATGTTCAACATGCAGTACAGCACCTTTCCCAGCAGGAGAATGGATGCCTGTGACGTGCGTGTGTGCGGGGGGGGGGATATGTAAATGTACATGGGTACCATGGGTATGCATATTAATGACAACGAACAGCTAACGTGCACTGGTCACAGTAACCGTCAAACGTGAATGCAGTCACGTTTGAATTACGACTATTTATTTTATTTTATTTATTTTACATTTGTTGACCGGGCTAGTCTAGCTGGATATATGTCCATTTTCAGTAGAGGCCCGGGGAGAAAAGCTCCACACATAACATGATAATGACAGACAGACATATTATTAATAAAGACATACAATAAAAATAGAAATATAAATCAATTTTGTTAATAAATTCAACATACATTAAGGAACTCAAACAGTTTAATATCATACATAATGTTTGGTCAATTTCAAAGCATTTTATCTAGTACATAAAGGTTATGCAATAAGGGATTTGCCATATGGATAACAGTTGAAGCTCAGAAGGATACAGTAGTAAAAGGGGAATGTAAGATGAATATAAGGGAAGAGGCAGGGGTTAGGAAAAGAGAGAGGAAAAGAGGAAGACTATAGAACATATAGATGTGCAGGTATGCGAAGCGTCCATGCTGCAAAGACTGTTACATATATAAAGCTGTAAGTGCTTTCTGCACCGTCCGTCAACGGATCAGACATATGTTACGGAATAGTCACAAGTAGCATAAAACACGTAGCCACACAGTCACTGCAAACACATATAGACGGACTACGGTTATGCATGTGCGCGTGCGCGTACCCCACAACGGACATGCGGTGTGGTATGCGTGTGTGATCCAGTGGAACCAGGGAAGGTTACGGATGTCTCCTCCACACGTTTACATTCATAATTGTCAAATATATGCTTAAATAGTACTTATTAATTCCATGCTTTGTTATCGTAATGCTACTATTATACACATTGATATACAATAACCTGATCAACACACTACATTCTAAGGTGCACTCACAACAATTATCAACTATGTGTCCGGATACTGATTGTATTTACCAATATTGTATATATATTAACACATTGTTGCCGTATCGTTTCCATGAAGTAAGGCATGCAACACTGATATGTATATGTCACATTATAATCAAGACTTGGAGCACTGTCCACCTAACTATGAGCTGGTTTATTGATTATTTCGCTTTAAACCGACTCTGAAGGAAGTGTATAAGGGACGGCTATGTCATGCATTCCGTACTCCGACGATGACCCATGTTAGTAGGTGAGAGAGCTCAGTATCCTTTCACTGTGGAGTCTATCGTATTTGACAGTGTCTGTTTTTGCCGATATATGTTCCATAATGTCGTTTATGAAGATGGGCAGGACGCAAGGTTTGCTGTATTTCTGCATACTGGCACGTGGATATAGATAGGCCATGTCATACAAACGATGGGTAGTCAAGCAGACATCCATGACTGGGGAACATACAGCGGCAGTCAATACCACTGGCCAGATGTGGACAGTCAAACACGTTCTACACTTAACAAATGGACGACGGTGTCCATTGTAGGACTCCAAAAATTAAGGCGTTAAGACCGTTATCCATCGAGATCAGCCAATCAGAGTACAAACCGTGACTACGGCACAGCTAGACATATGCACCACCAGCGTGTTTAAAACCGTGACTAAAAAG
>NC_056725.1:1591651636-1591729136 GCF_019279795.1 Protopterus annectens
CCTGTATGTGTTTGCTACGGTTTTAGCTGTTATCCCTTTGATATGTGCAATGGGGTATATCTGCGGATGTGGGTGACGGTGCGGGTGTGAGTCTTGCATTTATACATACCAGATATGCTTGTGTGTGTGCTCCATCCCTGCTTGGGGAGCTGCGGGTTACCTGTCTGTTGTTCCGGGAATGTTTGTTTGGTTGATGTCGTCTGCTGTCGGTATCGCCTGCATGTGTGCTTCCTGCACGTATTCCTCCTTCACATCGGTTATATATCTGCGGATGTTCGTCCGTGCCTACTATCCATTGGCATTTTGTCGCTGATAGTTACGGTGAATGTGGTCCTATACTTGGGGCGGCCTGTATGCTACCGGTAGCCTCCTATTCGTGTGCCGCTTGCTTACACACCGCGGTATTTACGGGACCGTAGGTGTTCACGATCGGTGCGGAGATAGCACATTCGTATTTTCGCCGTACATGCCTGATGCTGTGTAACGTTGGCGACGGACCGTGTGGAGTCTACCTTATGGCCGCCATACCTACGGTCATGGTTTGTACATGCCTTTGCATCTCCTGTTGGCTATGGCCCTGTGGTACACTTTGGGACATTTCCGCTTTGCATCGTTTTACGTCGCCACGTGCATAGCCACTGAGGAGATGTCAGTACTACTTTGTGGGTACTGCTGTACATACGCCTATGGTTCCTGTACTGTATGCCTACGCCTGTTATTACACTCCGCCTGTGACATGTCATCTACATACACAGTTTACGGTGGCACACACATTACACACACACAGCGGAACACACGACAACCTCACCTCACACACACACATATTGCCGCCATGGCTGTCAACCTTCTATTTCCAGAGTGAGGAACACACACAGTAGTAATGTGAAACAAATGGGCATAATGTGGAACACATAGTAATGGCATAGTGACAAGTTCAGCTAAGTAGGTCATAGGTTGATTATAATATGCTGATTTACTTACAGTGAAGAACCTTTACTGACTTACTATGAGTACATTCTATTTACCAGGATGTCATTTATATACATTCCTAACAATGGATGTTTGACAGACATTTTCAATGTGGAACTTGGAGGAACTGCGAGGAACATGAACTGTTTTACACCCCAAATGAGGTGCGTTCCTCATAATGTCGTACACTTCACTGGTATGCTTTCCGCTTTCGCACCGACGGTTGAACACAATACCTACGTTGGCCGCATCGCCGGTGGCGGCGTGTATCTCCGCACTCATATCCTATGGATATGACACGCACATATCTAGGGTTGCCACCTTTTCAAATACCCAAAGTGGGACATTGTCTGTAGAAACGTCAGATTTTGCATGCAAACACATACCCACGGCCAGTACAAAGGACAGCAATTCACTTTTTTGACAGAATACAAACCTGTAGCATTACAGTTGCTTATTCTGTTTATTATCATATTTAGATGTTTCTTCTACAACATCACTGTTTTATGCAACTAATATAGAAATTATGGGAAATAGTTTTGTCCTACAATCTCAGGACATTTGCCATTTTGTCAATGTTTTTGCAGGACACAACTGCCCAAAGGGGGACTGTCCCTCACAACGTGGGACAGGTGGTAACCCTACACATATCCCGTTACTGTACCATGGACTGGTGACCATCCCGACACGCGGATATGTATTGATGCAGGTTAACATTTCCATGGCTGGCGTTACCTGCCCTGCCCACCCTCCAGGATGATCGGGTTGTCGGTCACTATGTTTACTATGTGGTGATTTCGCGTCTTACTTATCTGTGAACTTGCATCCCTGGGTTCCATATTACCCTGTTGTACTTTATATCTGTGTATGCGTGCATATATTTCTACATGTGTACTGATATGTATTTCCGTATCTGTGTATGCACATGAGTACATATGTGGTCGACTTGCGGCGATAGTGGCAGCATCTGCTCGCCGTGTGCTGTAGAACTGGCGTGCATTGAGGTGTTGGCGTTCCATGCTCTGCTGGCTATTGGGTGTGCAGTGTTTGGGCGGTGCCTTTGTTGGAGTCACACATACGTCCGCACATACGGTACACATTACGGCGGACAAGTTTGTGTGGCGTCCATTTTACTGTGTGTGCAGGTCAGGAGGTGTCAGTCCATGGGGCCTACACTGTCAGCGTATGTGCTATCGTTCCCTCTTTGCCAGGGCGTAGGCATATTGGGTGCGCCTCTGTCTACCTACTGGGGCTGGCTCAGTGTGTCCATGGCGCTGAGCGCCCTGTGCCTGTGCTTGCCCTGGCAGTTGTGGCGGGCTTGGTGGCCCTCCGGCATTATGTCCCTGCAGCAGCTGTTTCCGCAGAATCATATTGTGTAGCATACAACATACTATGAATATGTGGGCACTTGTGCCTGGAGAGTACTGCAAGGCTCCACGGATGTATCAAGCACCGGAACCGTGATTTCAACATCCCGAACACAAGCTATATGATTATTCTCGTTTGTACGTGTGCCTCATTATGGCATTCTTGCATGTGTGTGTGTGCATTTCTGATGGGTGTCATCAACCACGGCTCCAGTGCGTAGCCAGCATCCCCCACAAGGTGACCTTGTGTGATGTCCCATGGCGAATACCTGATACAGCTGTGAGGCATGCCAGATATGGGAGTCGTGGTAGCTTCCAGGGCTGCCAGCACACACATCCATAATAATGCCCTGCGCATTGCACGACCTGGCAATTGATGCAGGGGTATCCCTTGCGGTTTATGTAGCGTCTACCCTGCTCCCGAGGTGGTGACTTCATTTCTATGTGCGTACAGTCTATCGCACCCAGGACCTCCGGGTATTGTGCCACACGCGGGAAGCCGGGCATATTGCTAGCCAACTCCTCCTGAGATGTGGGGTAATTTATGTGCTCATGGGCATGTGGTAACATGGCATCCAGGAACTGGTGTAGTACCCTGGATGCTGATGCCTGTGAGATGCCCATTATGTCCCCGGTTGGCCTTTGAAAGGTACCTGTAGCCAGTATTCGCAAGCTCACACATACCTTTGTGTCCACTGGGATGGGCTCCCCTCTGTTGTCTCTTGTTCTCAGGCGCGGCACAGCTCCACTATTTGCTGTAACGTGTCCCTCCACCCTGTAGCGCTCTACTATCTCCAGGTCTCGCAGCCCCTGGTAGGTCACCCTTGGTCTGAACACTCTCCTTCTCCTGTGAGGCCTACGGTCGTTGTCGGCACCACCCTCCGCTACTCCGTCTGTCTCTGCCACATACCTATGCATCACGGCCACGGCGGCACCCAGCATATACATATTAAAAGTTCCCCGTCTGTTTACACCCTACGGTGCGGCGTTTGGGAAATCGCTGTGTGTTGTGTGCATTCACATTTAATACTGTTGTGCTGTATACCCGGTGATGTCATTGGGTGTGTCTGTGCGGCCGTATCCACGGATTATTTCCGTGGTTTTACGCTTGCAACTGCAACGGTACTGCCTGTAGTGTTACATTACAGTTGCCTGCATTGCCTTCGCCTGGCATCTTACATTACTGCATCCTGCAGGCACATGGCATATGATGCATTTTATCTGCAGCCGCGGTTATGCTACCTCTGTACTTGGCTGTGCTATTTCGGTTCTTTGCTCTTTGCATTTCTACTACATCCCCTACTATCTTTGCACTCATATGCCTCCCTTTCCCGTTATGCAGGAGTCTGCATGCAGAGTTATCAGCTGCGGCGTTTGCCCTTCCTGCATTGATTGGTGTTAATTGCTCATTACGGATCCATTTACACTGCTTCCGCATTTCCTCGTATTCTCCGCATTACCTTCCTATATCCGTGGTTGTTGCCGGTGAGGCCGTCCACATGACTGGTTTAGGGGACGTAGTGATGCTCGTGCACATGCATTTGTGCGCGCATTCTGTACTCTCAGCGCATCTATTTCCTAACACGCCAGTCCTGATGCTGTGATGTGCATTGTACAGCCCAGATTTGCTGACCTCCAATATCCTTCCTCCTACAGTGGCACACCCTCTGTGGTTGACATGTATCTCGTGTAGGCCACTTCGGTGTAGTACCGCTCGCCGTTTGCTCCATCCTTACGCCGCCGTTTTGCGATTCACTATTATCTGCCTCATTTGCATGGAATTGACTACTAATACATGGTTACGGCGCGGACACCGCCACCACTCCTTGACAACCATTGCGCTGGGGTTGCAGCTTTACATACATACTATGGTGTGTGGTGGCTGTGCAGCTGATTTGTGTTCTACTGCTCTTTTAGGACATTGTCATATTATTTCATTGCTTTACAACTTCTGTGCACATATCCGGGGTCTGCTGTTCTTTCTACATACGTGCCATTTATGTCATTTTACATTTTGTGCATATTTTCTTTGGACATTCTCGGTGCCTTTCCACATTGGCATATTGCACCTATATGATACCTGACTTTGACAGCCTTCCGTTACTCCTCCGGTATGTTTGGGTAAATGTAAACCGTTTTTTTTGGTTTACATTGCCGCGTTTACGCTTCGCCTGCGCCACCGTGGATCGCTATTTGCCCTCATTTGCATGGTGCAATACCGCACAGTGTGTTTTGCATACCTACGCCGGGGGCGGGGACGGTCCGGCGCACGCCGGTAGTGCACGTGGAATTCATTCATACCTGAATCGCTAAGCAGCCATATTTGGCGTTATAACGCCGACGCTATGCTGGCGCCTGGCACAAGGTTCATGAATCCCGGGGTAGGTCTATTAGGTGCCCATAGGAAATTTAACATTAGTGTATTCAGTTTCTTGATAATTATTTTTGTAGGTGGAAGTATTATTGATTGTATTAAGTATAAAATCTTGGGGAATATTATCATTTTAATAATTGTAAGTCTCTCCTCCATAGTAAAAAACATATTATTCCAGGTATTAAAAATATATTGTATATTAAGAAAACAGGTATTATAATTATTATATATAATAGATTTAATATCTTTAGATAGTATTATACCTAAATAAGTTATCTGACCTGAATTGGGTACATATTTAGTAAAATCACTAATGAGAATATTTTTCGTGTATATATAGGTAGTATTTTAGTTTTTTCTTCATTGAATATTAAACCAGAAATACTTTTAAAATTCATCATGCTATCAAATAGAGACTGCATAGAAGAATTAGATCCTGCTGATGTAATTAGAACATCATCTGCAAAAAGTTGAATTTTGGATGTTGTATTTTCATCTATTTCAAAACCCTCTATGTCAGTACTGTTTCTGATCAAATTAGCCCAAGGCTCCATTACTAAAGTGAATAATAGTGGAGAAAGTGGACATCCTTGTTTTGTACCTTTAAGAATGGGTATTTTTTGTGAAACATATGTTCCTACCTTAATATAAGCCAACGTTCCTTTGTATAAATGTTCAATTAGATTTACAAATGCATCCGAGAAGTTTGTGCACTTCATTAAGGTAAACAGATAGTCCCAACTTACTGAATCAAATGCTGAACTTATATCAAGACTAATAAGTGTTAAATCTTTCTTTTTCCTATTTGCAAAATCTATTAATGTTAAAGTTCTTCTTATATTATCAAAAGTATTTCTATTTACAATGAAGCCTGTCTGATCTATATCTATAATGCTGGGAATGATTGTCTTCAATCTATCAGCAAAGATATTCATAAACATTTTATAATCAACATTAAGTAATGAGATGGGCGATATGAAGAACATCTAGTTGGATCTTTATTAGGTTTTAAAATTGGCGAAATAAATGTATATTGCCAAGATGGGGGGGGTTATTAACTCAGTTTGGGCCAAAATAAAAATTATGTATTAATGAATATGTATTTTTAGAAAGGATTTTATATATCTCTGGTATAATACCATCATTACCCGGTGCTTTGTTTGATTTAAGCTTATTTATTTGTGTAATAACTTCTGTATATGAAATACTCTTGTCCAATAGTTTAATCTGTTGTTTATTAAGCTTTTTATTCATATTTGTGGTTATAAACTCCTTTATTTTATCTTTAGGTTCCATGTTAATATTATTATGGTTAATTTTGTGAAAGTGATTTCTAAATTCATCTAGTATTTCTGGTATACTAGAAACATTCTTCTTTTCCTTAGAGAAAAGATTTCTTTGATATGGTTTTGTTTATTCAACCTTTTGTTTTATTTTTAAGTCTATGTAAGTATTTGGGGCTTATTGAATAAGACAAAAACTTGTATTTCTCTAAAGTTATTTTAACTTTATGAGTTAAAATTTCTTTGTATTTCTCATTTAGTTTGTTTATTTCTTCAATAACTTTCTTGTCCATAATATTTTCTTTATTATTATGTTTATAAGAGTCTAATTTACTTTGAATATCTAACAATTCCTTATCCCAAGATTTCCTTTTATTATTATACCATCTGATACTTTGTCCATATAGATATGATTTTAAGGCATCCCAAACATAAACAATGGAGACTTCAGGAGTGTTATTTATGTCTAAACAATGTTTTACTTCTGAAAGTATATATTCTTTATAGTCTTTTAGTTGAGTTAAGTATGCTGGTATCCTTTTGATCTGAACATTATGAGTATTTTTTATCATGAATTCAAAAACAATTGAATTATGATCAGATATAGGACATGAAATGATTTTGGAATTAATTAAATCTGTTACCATCTGGTTAGAAATAAAGACCCTATCTAGTTTTGAATAAGTTTTGTATCTGTTAGAAAAAAAGGTGTATGGTAATGATTTTGAATCTATCTGATTATTAATATCATTCAAATGATAAGAATTAGCAAAATCCTTTAAATGTTTTGCATTAGATGTAATTCTTCTCTTTCCTATAGTGGTAATTTCACTTTCATGTAGTATACAATTAAAGTCACCAGCTAAAATAATATCTCCTATAGAGAATGATATGATCTTATCAAGATGATGTTTCACTGTATTAATACCAATTCCAGGTATCCAATATAAATTAATTAAAGTGTAAGTCTTCCCATTAATTTGTATTGTAACCATACAAAACATTCCTTTGTCAGCCTGATAAGACTTAATGGTTTTAGGAATGGGCATACTTTTATTCCAAAAAATAGCCACTCCTCTTTTTTTCTGAGTGTGCTCTGAACTAACCAATACTGTATATTTGTTTGTGGCTAGTTTATCAATATCTTTTTTCAAGAGATGGGTTTCTTGTAGGAAGACTAAGTTGGCCTTATGTAAATTAATGTATCTTATTAGGCTTGCCCTTTTACATGGATTATTCAATCCATTAATGTTTAAAGAAATTCCTTTTAAAGATGTCATTTGGCATTTTTAAAACTTAAGAATCTTATGATCAAAATAACAAATAACAAGATAAGTAATGTTACATCTCCTCCTTTAGGTGTATCTTTAAATATAGCTGTATTTATTGAATCTCTTATGGGATTTCGTATAGGATTCAATTTTGTTTGTAGTGACAATGAATGTACAAAATATATTGTGGATGTCAAAACTATATACAAATAACAATGAACAAGTGAAAATAATGTAAGGATTAAACCTTGCATCCAGCCTGGAGTTGTAAACTCCAACTTAGAGTAGTATTTACCACTCAAGTTAACAACCTACCCTAAGCAGCAGTACGTCAGCTACCACCTTATCAATTTAATACTAGTTATATTTAACTGAAGTTAACAGTTTTCAATTCAATTATCTAGCAAGACAAGACTACACATTTGGTAAAACAGCATCATATAAACTAAAATAAACCTTTTTTTTTAAAAAAACTGTTCATACTACTATATACATCCATGTAATATAAAACACTTGTATTCAAATAGCATTCAAATAATCTTGATGTTAGAAATCAAGAGGAGAGAAAAATAGGTTCTAACATTCATTTAAATCAAAAACTTTGGCTAATATGATTCAGACATTACATATATTAGGATGCATCTAATTTCTGTCATGTAAGTACAGTTAACAGCTTCCAAAAAAAAACTTGAATTGCTTGTATATGAGCATTTACTCAAACTCATTATTGCCAATAGAATAAAATATTGTATTCATAGAAATTGTTATAAATCATACTTCATAGTTAAGCAGATTCTCAGAAACATTTATATACATATCTACATACACACACACACACACACACACACACACACACACACATATATATATATATATATACATACATACACACATGCACATATACACATATATATATATATATATATATATATATATATATATATATACATGCATACACACACACACATACACACACACACACACACACACACATACACACATACACACACATACACACACACATACACACATACACACACACACACACACACACACATATATATATATATATATATATATATATATATATATATATATATATATATCTGATCTCACTGAGTTGTATCTTTACTGAGCACCATCTTACATTGCTGTCCCTTCAATAAATCTGTCTGCTTTATACAAAATAATGCACATCAAACACATTTTAGTAACCAGATTTTACAAACATGCTATACTACTGCTTTAAAATATATCACATGACAATTTCTTCCAGTATAGAGTTATAAAATTATTTATGCTTGTCAATCAGATGAATTAAATGAGTTATAGTAATGTATATGTTTGGGACATAGGTTTTTAATACATATTATTAATCTGCTATTCCTGTATCTGTGATGTGTCAGTGTGATATCTAGGTCAAAGGTGAGACCAGCTGCTTTCAGCTTCTCTGTGAGAATTCTGAGAGTTGAAGCTTTTGAAGTAGCTCATGGACACTGTGCATGAGACAGCCCACATCCCAGATTGTCTCTCTTAACATTTTGGTGGGAAACTAGTGACAAACATTCATTTAGCAGTGTAAATGCATCTAAACATGACAAAACCTTCACAATGCATTCTACAGGTTATTACAGACTCTATGTAAGTGAAATCAAGCCCAAAATTATTAATAAGTAACAAAACTCAACATTTTTGTCCCAACTCAACTCCTATGCGAATCTTATTATTTACTGTGTCTATATGATCAAAAGTATTTCTATATATTAATAAAGAAAAGAAAAAGAGAGTAGAAAGTAAAAGGGTGTAAGGCAGAAATAAAAAAAAAATGTAAGAGAAAGCTATAAGAAGTATATACAATAGAATAGTACTTACTGTTTATATTAATAGAGTTAAAAATAAAACATATTATTTACTATTATTTAGTTCTAATTATTATTAGTTAAAGCATGACAGATTATTTACAAACAAGCATAAGCAGTGTAATCAAGAAAGTATAATTAGGTAGTGTCATTCCTGTATCTGTGATGTGTCAGTGTGATATCTAGGTCAAAGGTGAGACTAGCTGCTTTCAGCTTCTCTGTGAGAATTCTGAGAGTTGAAGCTTTTGAAGTAGCTCATGGACACTGTGCATGAGACAGCCCACATCCCAGATTGTCTCTCTTAACATTTTGGCGGGACACTTATTAAAAACTAGTGACAAACATTCATTTAGCAGTGTAAATGCATCTAAACATGACAAAACCTTCACAATGCATTCTACAGGTTATTACAGACTCTATGTAAGTGAAATCAAGCCCAAAATTATTAATAAGTAACAAAACTCAACATTTTTGTCTCAACTCAACTCCTATGCAAATCTTATTATTTACTGTGTCTATATGATCAAAAGCATTTCTATATATAAATAAAGAAAAGAAAAGAGAGTAGAAAGTAAAAGGGTGTAAGGCGGAAATAAAAAAAAATGTAAGAGAAAGCTATAAGAAGTATATACAATAGAATGTTACTTACTGTTTATATTAATAGAGTTAAAATTAAAACATATTATTTACTATTATTTAGTTCTAATTATTATTAGTTAAAGCATGACAGATTATTTACAAACAAGCATAAGCAGTGTAATCAAGAAAGTATAATTAGGAATAGCATTTGAAGAACATATAAACTTTTAAAGGAAAAAAATGTATCAAATTACTGACCTTATTTTTCCTCTTCAGAAAGAGAAACAAGTTAAATCACAGCTTGCCATTAAATCTGCAGATATTTTGACTAGTTATGAAACAAAACATTTCTTTGCACACAGAGAATAACTTTGATTAAATCTTTTTCAAAATATTTGTTGCTTCTTGGAAATGCAGGAACTATATTTAAAAGATTAATAATAAAATAAAATGATGAGAGAGAAAAAAACATAGTACAAATCATTTGTTTTTAGTCTCTTCTTCTTCTCTGAAGTCTTCCACGAAGTTTCAGTTGCCAGTCTCTTTAACGAAGGACTAGCCCATTCCATTTCTTCTATTTTTTCCAAAATCTTATTTTTTGATAAACAGTAAAGCAGAGTCTAAGTCATCGAAAATTTTAGTACCATCAGGAAGGAAGATTTTAAGCTTGGCAGGAAACAGAAGGTATGTTTTAAACTGTGCTTTTTAAGCTCCCTTATTAGTGGCAGAAAAACTTTTCTTTTAGCTAATACCATGGAAGAATAGTCATTGTCAAAATGCACAGTTGTTTCATTAATCTTAACAGGAGCTTTAGCCCAAGCAGATTTAAGAACCATCTCTTTATCAAAAGATGATAGAAATCTAACTATAACTGATCTAGGATAGTTTTGTTTGAGTTAGTATTAGCTATAGATCTATGTGCTCTTCGATACCAAAAGAGAATGCTTCTGGTAAATCTAAAGTTTTAGGTAGCCATGTTGTTAAAAAGAAGTAATATTGTTACCTTCAATATTTTCTGGCAGTCCAAAAATCATAATGTTATTGTGCCTAGATCTATTTTCCAGGTCATCCAGCTTGGTTTGTAAATGTGTATTTTGTTTCAGCAGAAACTCAATGTTGATTTCCTCTTCTTGTATTCTATTTTCCATGTCATTCACAGCTTCTTCTATGCCTGTCATCTGGATCTTCTGTTGTTGCAGGTTCATATGTAACAAGTCTATTTGTTTTGTAGTTTTTCTATGAAAGTGTCTATTTTAGTATCCATTTTATCCATCTTAGCAGTAAGTTGCTGGACTATAATTATCAGAGACTGAAGTTCTTTCTTGATGCTGGAGTCTTGAGAATTTGTCTTACTGGAACTCATTTCAGACTGATAAACTGACAGGAAAATTTCCAAAGTAATTTCTGACAGGAATATTATTAAGATTTCCTTTCTTTTTTAGATATAGTTCAAGAACTATATAAAACAAACATATTTAGAAAGAAAATTACTTCAAAAATTATTTTTTTAAGTAATTAATTCCTGTCAATGTAATGAAATTGGTGGAGCTCAAGAAATCTGCTGCTATCCTGTGTTCATCCTTGGCCACGCCCCCCAGGCTGAAGGTTTTCTGATAGGAACATTTTATCATTCTCTGTAATCTATGTAATACATAACAAAACAGTTGTGTAGTATATGAATACCATTTATTGCATGCTGAGATGACTGGACAAGAACCAGACTGATCCTTGAAAGTGGAGGTTTTTAATTGTTTAACTTTGTGATATGATAAACTTTATTCATAGTAATCAGTTTCAGGCTTTCAAAAGAAGGTTGGAAAGTGAGCATGTGAATATGGGCACAGTTCCTAGTGAGGAAGGATGGAGACATTCCATCTGAGATATCACACAAAATTTATGATGTATTTGTGGAAGAACATTTCTTCTATTGGAAGGCTGTACACTATTTGATAAATGAATGTAGGATTTAAATGTGTAGCAAAGGGGATTGTATCTATGTTAGAGTACATAATGAAGATTCAAACATAAAGGGTTTCTTATGACTGCCATATCTCTACGATATACTATTGAAACAGACAATTTATTATAGGAGCTTTTTTTCTCACATGAAACTGGCAGTCTGCCTACTGAAAAAGAAAGATATTATTGTAATGTACCTCCTGTGGGCCAGTAATCAAGAAGCCTCAATCCTCACCACTGACACTGGTGGAGAATGTTCACTTTGGACAAAAATAGATACACACAGTATTTCATATGCAGCTCTCTGCACCAAGCACACTTTTCCTTAAAAGTACACAGTGAGCACACTCCAGTCCTGGGGCAGGACTCCCTATCCAAGCCCCAAATAAGACTCTACCATTTTATCTGCAGAAGGCAGTGCTCTGTTTCCCTGTTCCAAAAAGCTGAAATACACACTCGTTGAGATTTGATTTTCACACACACCTGGTAAAGGCTGGGACAAATTTACCTGCTATGCCACCTCCATCCAGAGTATAAGGTAGATTTACTGCCACCAGCCAGCTACTTTAAAGATTTTACCAGGGTATACAATTACTCTGACAAGACTTCCAGGAGTGTGCAGCCACAGTACCACTAAATAAATGCAATTATTCTCAAAAGTTAAATATTTTCTAAAAGACCAAATGCAGTGAGAGGTATAAATATATTTCATAATAATAATAAAATAAAAAACATGAAAGTACTGAATATCTATTTACAATAAACACCACAGTTTCAATTCACAGGAATATAACAAATAACACAGATGGGAAGACTCACAGATACAGAAAAACAATACATTTAGCTAATCTCACTATATTTTTTTAACTGATTGAAGAATTACTGTTCCTTAGTTAAGTTACTTACTAAAGCAAGGCAAGAAGAAGTGGGTGAGTAGTCTTGTCAGTTCCAAAACAGAGTGCTGAGTGACCTCTGTCACATCTCTCACTAGCATCTAAACACATTTTCAGTGCTGGCTACAGAATTACATCACATCTGGTCACCTGATTCAATGGTTCCCACACTACCCCCTCACTAGAAACTTCATCCAGGATCTGGCACAGATGTGTCACGATCCCTACATAGAGCTTTGCTAAGGTTTATTCCAGCATTTGGAGACTGTAAAACAATTCCAGTACTTCCACCCTTCCTGCAAAGACTTACAAGCCATTCTCTGGCACCCAGAGTAGCAATTAGTCACCACTAAGGACAATAAGAGCAGGACCCTGGCCCAGGCAGTGTGTCTCTGGCTGCATTCAGGCCTCTGAGATAAAATATTTATGGCCTAAATAGTCATTTAATTTCAAGCTATTTTTCTTAAGGTTAGCTGGGCTGAGATTAACCCTTCCTTTCCAGAATCTTCTTCTTCTTTCGGCTTTTTCCTGGTTAGGGGTCGCCACAGTGGATCACCTGTCCACTCATGATTGGCAGTAGAGTTTTACAGTGTGGAGTTGCCAGCCCGGTGCCCAACCTTCCACGGAAGGCACACACACACACACGCACGCACTCATACCTAGGGCCAGTTTAGAGTGTCCAATCCACCTACAGCATGTCTTTGGGATGTGGGAGGAAACCGGAGCACCCAGAGGAAACCCGCACGACCACAGGGAGGACATGCAAACTCCACACAGAAGGCACCCCAGCTGAGGATCGAACCAGAGAACCTCTTGCTGTGAGGTGACAATGCTAACCGCTACACCACTGCGGCCGCCCAACCCTTCCTTTCCGGAATCCTATGTTAAAATATATACACTTCAACAGTTAACAACAATACAGTCTGACATACATGTATGTGTCTTTTCTGTCCAACAGGACCCACTGTTGATACATTTTTAACACAAACATCTGTACAAATCAGTTTGATATTCAAATGATGTAAAATTCTTTACAAAACTCCAGCTATTTATGCCGGGAGAGCTGGCACTACCTCACATCATCACAATTATATTAAAGGGACCTGTCATAACAGCACACTCTCCTTCTTGGCCTGTTTAGCAATTCTCTTTACCTTACAAGCTTGGCCTCTATGTTCTCTACCTCTTTTTCTAATTGCTAGATGTGTCAGGGACAGATCTGTGGAATATTGTATTACATTTTTATGACATATTTAAGGCTGGAACTTTTCTGCAGAAAAGGTGCTAATAGACATTGAATTATGTGGAGAGACAATTAAAAGTGAATTTCAGAGACAATATTATTCTGCTTTAATATAGGAAAACAAGCTGTATATGCTGATGTGGACCTTTTGCTAGAAGTGATGATAGCTGACAGGAACCTGATAAGAAGGTGTTAGAAATGTGCCAACCTCCTCCTAACTGAAGATTGCTTTAAATAGTAGGTGTGATATTTGTTCAATTACATATGCAAATAAGCAAAGAGGTAGGGCAGCTTCCTGTACCATAGGTAGTTAGTAGGAATGCAGTCCAGGAGTCCATCAAGAAGTCTAATCCAGGGTTGCCACCTTTTAACAAGGGCAAAGTGGGACATGGGGGTGTGGTCAGCATGACACTGGCCACACCCCCACCACGACATCACCAGAGTTGTTAAAGGAGATGCAGTATTATAGAGGAATGGAGCAAAAAAGAGTTTACAGTTTGAAAAAGGTCAAATAGTAAATGAGGTAATGTAGGGGGCATTTTGGCCATTGAAGACTAACATTAACACAGCTTGTAGAAAATGAAATGCATTATTTTTACCACTGAACATGCCCACCACACCCCACAAGACAAAAAAAGTTAACCATATTCACTGAACCAAAAAACAGTAAAATGAATGAGAATGCACAGTGGATACCATAGACCTAATTTAGCTTTTGACCACAGCAGTTAAGAAATGTATGGCACTAATTTACACAGCGCAATGATCTATTAATAAACATGCCCAACAGCAGCACTGCTCATAATCTGATTATAATGAAAACAGTAAATAAGTATGTTGAAGACATCACTAAAACACAAAATAAAAACTTTGCTACTTAGATGCAAACTACCCTGTAACATGGTTTAGCACAATCTCAAATACATTGCATTAACTTCAGAGCATCCATCCACAAAAAAAAAAATAAATGGGAAAAAGTCCAAACATTTTAACTTTAAAACTACAATGTACAGCAGACTCCATGGGCTCCTTTTACTTCAAAACATAGCAATTAATCCAGCACAGCAATGCAATAAACAGGCCCAAGTAAAAGTAACACACCCATATTCACATTACAAGCAAAACAGTACATTGTAACCTTATTAAAAATGCATAATAAATTAAATGCACACATTTACAAGTATAAATGAAAACAATCTTGAAACAGCTTTGGCAAATTGGAAACGTGTACCTACTAGAATAATAAATGAATTACATTAACTGTTAACATTCCCCCTCAAAAGGTAGACTTGTAGCACATAGACATGGACTTGCAGGAACAGGAAAAATTACCTAAACAGTATATCGTAACTTCCTGAAAACAGCATTATAGTGCATATTTCCATACAAAAAGTACAAACTATGCTCAAACAGTTCCTATATGCATACAGACAATACCCAGAAAAAGCTACGACAATAGAAATGCATCACACTAAGTTTATATTTCACTGCCCCCCAACAGAAACAAACAACTTCTATACACAGTTCAGCCTTTTAAAAGTAATGCTTCCAAATCATACCCCAAGCATAATAACAATTACATATACATTCAGGTTTTATATCTTTAAAAACTACTACTCAAAAATATCAAACTAACTACTACAGATTTAAATATTGCGTACTGCACCCACCATCTGCCTTTAAACATTAAAAAAATTAAACCACAATATATTCCCATTTTAAACTAGTACAAAAGTCTCAAAATAACCACTGCACAGATTTAAATACTACATCCCCATCTACCACTAAACATTAAAAACTTAAATAAAGCACACTATTCCCATTTTAAATAACTAAAGCCACAAAATGCAATTATCTACTTACCACTCACAGTTATTGCTGGGCTGGCTGGGTCCCTTGCTGGCTTCTTTCCTGGCTGGGCTGGCTCCCTTGCTGGCTGGGCTGGGCTGGCTACCTTGCTGGCTGGGCTGGGCTGGCTAGGCTGGCTCCCTTGCTGGCTTGGCTGGCTCCCTTGCTGGCTTGGCTGGCTGGCTAGGCTGGCTCCCTTGCTGGCTTGGCTGGCTGGCTAGGCTGGCTCCCTTGCTGGCTTGGCTGGCTGGCTAGGCTGGCTCCCTTGCTGGCTTGGCTGGCTGGCTAGGCTGGCTCCCTTGCTGGCTTGGCTGGCTGGCTAGGCTGGCTCCCTTGCTGGCTTGGCTGGCTGGCTAGGCTGGCTCCCTTGCTGGCTTGGCTGGCTGGCTAGGCTGGCTCCCTTGCTGGCTTGGCTGGCTGGCTAGGCTGGCTCCCTTGCTGGCTTGGCTGGCTGGCTAGGCTGGCTCCCTTGCTGGCTTGGCTGGCTGGCTAGGCTGGTTCCCTTGCTGGCTTGGCTGGCTGGCTAGGCTGGCTAGGCTGGCTGGCTAGGCTGGCTCCCTTGCTGGCTTGGCTCCCTTGCTGGCTTGGCTGGCTGGCTAGGCTGGCTTCAATGGTGAAAAAAAAAATCAGATCTTTTGTCGGGACTCGCAGCTGCTATAGAGCTTAGTGCTCTACAGCTGCGACCTTTATGGGGCTCTTCAGAAGAAGTTCCCGCCCCCTACGATGGCTGCAGCCAATTACTGTGCTGCATTACCACCCGGACCTAGCAGAGAATCCCTCTAACTGCAGGTCCGGGTGGTGACAGATTGCCGTGGAAAAACCGGAAGTATTTTCGGCTTTTCCACGGCAATTTTAAAATGCAAAGCGCTGCAAGCGCAAAGGGGAAAAAACGGGACTTTTAAAGTCCCACGCTTGGTGAGCGCGGGAAGCGGGATGAGAGCACTCAAACCGTGAGTGTCCCGCTGACAACGGGACGGGTGGCAACCATAGTCTAATCAAGTTTTCCAACTGTTGTCCAGTTAAACAACTTGATCAAAATCACACAGTAGCCAAATAGTGGATGAGGGTATCACATTTTAGACTACAGGAAACATTTTTTTTTAACTTATAACCTTAACTCTTTGTGGTAACTGCCTAACTTACAAGATAACAAACATGTGATCATCATTTACTTTGAGAGATGAGGAGACCAGATGACTTAGTGGTTAAGGTGTTTGCCTCCCATGCAGAAGGTGCAAGGTTCGATCCTGATTTCCGACCAATCCCTGTTTGGAGTTTGCATGTCCTCCCTGTGCCCCCATGGGGTTTCTCCCATGGCTGAAAAACATGCTGAGTAGTTCTATCTCAAACTCACCAATGAATGGAGCTGTGGGCAGCACCACAGACTCTACATGGTGCCCTATAGGGGGAAGAGTTGTACAGACCAACTACTTTGGGCATCTACTGTGGTTCACAGTAGCCTCAAGACAAGAGAATACAGATCACAGACTGTGCACCATGGCAGGGTTAGCCACTCAATGGTGTAAAATATGGATGTAGGTGATTCAGTCATGTTGACTAATGTTGCCAAAAATGGGCTGGTGATAAGTGGGTTGATGACCCGGCCTACTCTGACCCATGCCAGGGACCTTTGCTAATGTTGGGAGGGGTATATGTGCCCCTACTGGCCAGTGTGTGCCTGCCATAAAGCCCAGCAGCCCTGGGTCAATAAGCTATTGGCTGGCTGGTGTCTAGTTTCCCAGCCTGGGGTTACCTGGGATAGCTCTGTTGAGCGAAAGCTGGAAGTAAAGCCAACCAACCTGCCAATACGCTTAATGTAGGTTCACTGACAGGATGCAGCTTGTAAGTAGATGACATGAGGATACGGAGGAGGCTGGACATCCTATGTATCCAAGAGACGAGATGGAAGGGCAGTGCAGCAAAGGCACTTGACTTAGGATCCAGAGTCTACTACTCAGGTGGAGGGCAGACTAGAAATGGTGTAGGAATTGTGTTGAGAGAGAGTCTTCAGAAGGTAGTAAGGGATATCTATATCATCAGAATTAATGACAGACTCATGGCAGTTAGACTCCAGTGTAATGATAGGGCAGTATTCATAATCTTAGCCTATGCACCACAACAGTGATAGTGAGGAAAAGAGTGCATTCAGATAGCAGATGCAGGACCTACTAGATAAAGCAGGAGAACATGAATTGACTTGAAAGCACATATCTGGACAGATAGAACAGGATATGAGGACTGCTTGGGTCCACATGGGTGGGGCAATAGGAATAAAGAAGGAGAAGCCATTCTAGACTTCTGTCTGGCAAATGGCTTGATAGTAGCCAACACATGGTTCAGAAAGACAGACAGTCACAGGATCACACATAAGAGTAGTCAACATGCAACTCAGGTAGACTTCCTTCAAGTAACAAAAAGGCACTGGAGTAGAATCCATGACTGCAAAGTGATCCCCAGTAAAACAGTCGGCCCACAGCATAAACCACTATTTGCAACAATCAGCTGCAAGCAGTGGTCAGAGAAGGCTCTAAGGTCAACAGAGACCAGGCTGAATACCTGGAAGTTGACTGGAGAGAAAGTACAACAGCTCAAGAAATTACTCAGGGCTCTAGCACCTCAAGAAGAGGAGGAACTAGATGGAGTTGAAGAAGAATGGCAGCACCTAAAAACAGTATGTGTTAGGACTACAGAAAAGATATGTGGCCAAGCCAGGCATGAAAATAAGGTACATAAGGAAAGCTGGTGGTGGAATGCAGAAGGAAGTCATCAAAGGAAAGAAGGAGTGCAGGAAGAAGTGGGAGATAGAAAAGACTGACCAGGCTAGGAAGGACCACTGGTTGGCTAACAAAGAAGCTAAGAAAAAAGTTGCAATAGCAAAGAATCAGGCATCAGAGGCAGTCTACCAACTTCTGGAAAGTGACTCAGTAAGGAGAACAAAGAAACTATATCAGGTTGCAAGGCAAAGACAGAAAGATAAAGAAGATAGTCAGACACCCTGCATAATGGATGCCAGCAACAACCTGCTCACCAGTCCAGAGGGCACCAAAGGCAGATGGAAGGAGTACTTCCAGCAGCTTCTGAATGAAGAATCCCCCCCGAAACAGCCTACAATGAGAGAAGAAGAGGATCCCACCATAGAAGAAGCAAGAACAGCACTAAGGAAGATGAAGTCAGGGAAGGCAGCAGGCTCAGATGAGGTCACAGCAGATATGATAAAGATGCTGGGCGAGATAGGGGAGAAATAGCTCCTGAGGGTACTAGAAGCAGTGTGGAGAGAAAGACGTATCCCAGATGACTGGAGAATAAGCATACTCATGCCAGTGTACAAGAACAAAGGGGACATTCACAACTGTGGGCAGTACAGAGGCATCAAACTCCTATCACATTGCATGAAAGTTCCAGAGAGGGTGATTGATAAATGGATACATAGAGTAGTAGAATGTAAGATGGGAGATGAGCAGTTTGGATTCAGATCAAGATGCAGCACAACTGACCTGATGTTTGCATTGAGACAGATACTTGAGAAGAAGCTAGAGATGAGGAGAGAGTCTGACTTTGCATTCATCGACTTGTAGAAAGCATATGACAAGGTCCCAAGAAGGCTGATCTAGGCAGTACTGTGGTGTTTGAAGTCCCAGAAACATTGGTAAAATTAGTGCAGGCTATGTACAAGGACCCAATGACTCAAGTATGAATGGTGTTCAGCCTCACAGAGGGGTTCCCAGTGGGAGTGACTGTACATCAGTGTTCAGCTCTGAGCACACTGCTGTTCATACTGGTGATGGACTACATTAGCAAACAGGTTGGAGGGGAGGGATCAACAAAGTTGCTGTATGCAGATGATGCGGCAGTGCAGGCAGAGTCTGAGCTAAAACTTCAGCAAAGGATAGGAGAATGGAATGCAAATCTGAAGGCACATGGAATGAAACTAAGCACAGATAAGACAGTGGTAATGGCAGCAAATTGGGGAAATCAGAAGAAGCTGAAAATAGAGATAGAAGGGAAAACAGTGGAACAGGTAAACAGCTTCAGGTATCTGGGAGGGATAGTTGAGGAGAAGAGTAGTCTGAATGAAGAGATCAAAGCTAGAATCAGAGGGGCTGCAGCCAACTGGCATAGAGTATCAGGTGTAGTCTATGACAGAAGAATCCCAAAGAAGCTGAAAAGTAAGGTGTACAAGACAGTGGTGTGATCAGTACTACTGTATGGTACACAAACCTGGGTAGTAAAGGCAGAACAGTTGAAGAAGCTAGAGGTGATGGAAATGAAGTGCCTGAGAAAGGTGGTAGGATGCACACTCTGGGACAGGCAAAGAAATGAGGACATAAGTGCAGAAACCAAAGTAGCTTCAATTGCAGAAAAGATCAAAGAGAACAGATTACGGTGGTTTGGGCACAGGTGTAGAAAAGCAGAAGACAATCTGGTGAGGAAGATTTGGGACAGACAGGAAGAAGGTAAGAGGAAGTGAGGACATCCAGCAAAAAGGTGGATGTATTGTGTGAAAGATCTGTGACAGTTAGGCGTGAGTGTTGAAGAAGGCAGGAGTGTGGCACTGAATCGAGAGAGTTGGTGACAGTTAACATGATAGTCCGACCCCATGTAGAAAAATGGGGAAAAAGGGGGATTCTGCTGCCGCTGATGATAACGACGATGATGAGAGATGAGGACCTTAATAAAATACAGTTTTGTAGAGCATACACGTCAAAACTGGCTATCTAGCTTTAGAGACACCAGAGATGGGGTAGCAATGAAGGTAAAATTTGACTTTGTATATCAGTCTTAGACTAAAGGAATGTATGGCATCTGGATATTTAAGGCAGACCATTAAGGCTATAAACCACTAATGGGCATCATCCTGTAGTGAAGGATTTTATTTCCTTAGCCTCCATTTTGCTACTTCTTGGTCCCGAGAAAGCCACTTAATGAGTATGAGTGGTAGCTCCTGAAATGAGGTTTGTGCCCAGTGGGTTTATCCAGTTAACACATAAGTAAATAAAGAAAGAAAGAAATACATAGCTACATAAAAAAAAATAAATAAATATAATAAAAGCAGATGTACTCATTTGGCAGATGTAGTATTTCATGGTATGACAAGTTCATGTTCTTGTTAAGTCACTGTTGACTTGTTTAGTATTTAGAATTAGAGGGAAAAGGTCTGCTGTAAAACACCACAGAAAAGACATGGTTATATAATTATCTCATAACAGCCATGCAGCAGTCTCACTAGAGAATGGATACTAACATGCTCATCTAGAATACATAATTAGTGTTTATTTGAATATTATCCAAATAATAATGTTGACTTTTCTTTATTAGTTGTATAGGTATATTTGATATGTCATGTAGAAAATATGCTTGAAGTGTGTTTATCTGTGCCTGCATGATTTTTTTTTTCAAAAATCAATATAAATTATATACAAAAGAAGACAAAACATATTATTGTTGGTTTAGTCTATTGATATTCCACTTTGATGGCTATGTGGACTGTTTTATTTTGACTTGGATATGGTCATTTTTTCGCATCCCATTTAGTCTGATATTGCATCTAGGGTGTTTTGCAGCTCTGCAATCTTAAGGATAAAGAAGCTTTTCTATCACAGTCAAGCTTGAATGATCTTGGACATGCTATATTCAGAAATGTTGAAGGTAGAAAGGGTGGAAGAATGCATGTGGTGAGACTGGAAAGATTTATTTTTATCTTCATTATAAAATGCTGGTGTATCTGAGAATCAGCATTACTTTTGTGATTTTTTTCTCATTGCTGTCATAGTAGGATACATTAGTTGTTTTTAATCCCAAGTTTAAGTGTTCAATCTCTATAATACTGAAGGTGCAGTTATATATGCTGCTACATTTTTGGGCACTACTGTTGATATTTGCTGGCACATTTTGCATGTTAGGAACTAATGGCACAACATACTATTCTGTCCATGTTGCTTGAAACATTTTGCTTTTTTTCTTTTGCTGGACATTGCAATACAGGATTTAGTGCAATCACGTTGTAACAATATAGTCTTAGTAGCTGTAGATAACTAGTCACATTCCTTGTTTTACTTTGCTGTTATGCATGATCTAGAAAGATAACAATATAAATTAGGTATTAGATAGCATCTGTTTTTTCTAACCAAAATGTACAAGATCACTGAAAAGTCATCACACAGGTCCCCAAGTCTGAAAGTTCTACTATCTCAGTACTACCTGTTACAATAGCACAGGATAACACATTTCACTTTGTCTTTATTAATATTTTAATGGAATCACGCATCATTATTACATGACAAGTTCATAATATATAGAAAGTTCTGACTTCTGAGCCCCCATTCTCAATATTGATTCATACCTGATTATTACATACTTTACTGGAAAATATGTGATTATTTATATCTGCAAATGTTGCTGTGTGTGACTAAGTTTCTTTATTAACTAAAAAGATTATAATATTTTAGACACACTCCAGGCATGCTTTTTTCAGTTTCAAAAGTTTTTACAGCTATGAATATGCAAAGAACAGTTTGTACGTATCAAGAAAGGATAAGCAATCTTTCTGATTATAAAACAGCACAACGCACCTCCTAGTAGGATTAACAAACTCTGCGCAAACCAAATGTAAATATGCTGAATAAAATCCAGTCCAGAGTTAGAAAAACAACCAGTCTTTATTAAAATAAAAAAACAAGTAGGTGCACGCTTTCACAAGTGAAATACCCGCTTCATCAGACCTTAATACAGCATTTTGTCAAAGTGTGTCTTAGATAAAACTTTTAAACCTGCAAGAACCAATGACTAAAAGTAAAACACATTACATTATTCAATTGCTTAACTTCTTAAAAGGGCCATTATAAAATACACTTGTTAAAAGGGTAACACCATCCCAAGAAATGTGTGCCTCATACTACATCAGTAAAAACTAAATATATACATATACATATAAATAATCAATATAAAACATGTGTATATGTGGTTATCCATTTAAAAAGGTCTATATAATATAACCATGTAAATTTTGAAACATTAATATATATACACATTTTTATTTAAATAATGGTCTGGCTTTTATAATGGGCTTGAGTGGCAAATGTCCATTCAGACCTATTTTGCCATCCGCCCTAAGTCTAATAATCCACTTAATTTCTTGAGCTTCTGTATAATTGGACATATCTCCTTTGCATTCACTGTCCTTGATCTGTTCTATGACCATAAAACTAAACTGATGCTCAGAAGAGCTGTTAGCTATGTATTTGGCAAGTGCAGTGTTCACATTGTGTGTGGTAATACTGTAAAGATGTTCGCTGATACGATCTCTCAGTCTTCTATTGGTCTTTCCAACATAGAAGACTGAGCTAAATATACTATATTAATGCTGTTACAATCCACATGCACATCAAATTTAAACTGCTTAACAGTAACTAGGTGGACAAAATGTCCTCTTATTAATATATGAACAGTAACTACAAGCTATACAAGGTTTTGTACAAAATTCACTAGCACCAATCTTATTAGCTTTTTGGTCATAGTTCCTACTAACACATAACATTCTCTTAATATTTTTCTTGTTCTTATATCTAAAAATTTGGCTGCATACCTACTATGTTGATAATCCTACTGTCTGTTGTAAGAATCTGACAGTGTCTGCTAATAATCTCTCTAATATATTTATTATCATTGCTGTAATAAATAGAGTACTTCAAATGCTGTTTCTCTGATTTAGTGGACTTTCTTTTTGGTAACCTTCACTGTTGCTAGAGTAAAAGGGATGACACTTGTCATCTCTATCATGTTTTACATCTTCCAAAATTGGACTGATGTATGATTGTTTATAATCTCTGGATATAAATATATGATTAAGCTCCTTTAATTCATCCTCAAAATTTTTATCTGTGGCTTTAAGTCTAGCTGATCGAATGGCTTGCCCTTTCTCTACACTGGAAAACACATGGAAAGGGTGCATACTATTGCAGTGAAGCAACTTATTGCATGTGCAATGCTTCCTAAAAGTTCCAGTGGTGACATTATCCATATCATCCTTATTAATTCTAACATCCAAAAATCTATCCTATGTGGGTCATGTTTTATGTCATACTTCAAAAATACATCAATATTTTGAATGTACCCTCAGAACTGTTGAAAAACATCAGCATCACCAATCCATACACAAAATATGTCATCCACAAAATGGCAGTAGAATGGAATGTGCTTACTATATAGCTCATTGTTCAATATATGTTTGGTTTCCCAAGCTGCCATGAAAATGTTGGCATAGCTATTGGCACAAGCAGTGCCCATAACTACACCATCAAGCTGAAGGTAATACCTCCCATTAAACACAAACATATTATTACTTAATACCACAGACATGAAGGTGGTAATAACTTCTAAAACATCCTCTTAACATTCACTATGTGTAACAAGATATTCCATCAGAGCCATAATACCCTGATCATTGGGAATTTTAGTGAATAGTGAACACACATCCATCGTCACAAATTGAATGTTACTGACCTTATTACATGTGGAAATGAACCCATAAATATCTGACAAAAAACTTCTGGTGTCATCAAGAATGTTCTTGTTCACAGATACAATAAGATATAAACGCTTGTCCAATATAATAGAAAAAGGTTCGGGGGAGGGGGGGTTGCAAACGATACGTATGGATATTTGGAATGCCCTGTATACAGGGAATCTTAGGATGCTCAACATAACAATATCTGAATATATTATTAGCAATGAATTGACTATTGTATGGGCGGCGACTGTGGTGGAGCTGCGGTTATCATTGCCGCCTCACAGCAAGAGGTTCTCGGTTCTATTTTCGGCTGGGGTGCCTTCAGTGCGGACTCTGCATGTCCTCCCTGTGGTCATGTGGGTTTCCTCCTGGTGTTCCGGTTTCCTCCCACATCCCAAAGACATGCAGTAGGTGAATTGGACATTCAAAATTGGCCCTAGGTGTGTGTATGCCTTCTGTGGAAGGTTGGGATACTGGGCTGGCAACTCAACACCGTAAAACTCCACTGCTAATCATGAGCGGACAGATGATCCACTGTGGCGACCCCTAACCAGGAAAAGCCGAAAGAAGAAGAAGAAGAATGAGTTGACTATTGTACAAATTTAATAACATACTAGCTACACATGTTTTCATATGGTGCATTGTCAACATGTCTATGACACTGTATATGTTGCGATCTCCTAACATCTCATATATTTTGTCAACATAATAAACAGTGTTCATAATTACAGTTGGTCTGCCTTTGTCAGTGGGCTTTATAATGATGCCATTGCTATTTTGTAGGCTTCTTAAAGCTCTATATTCTTGCCCATTAATATTATAAAAAGTCTTCTTTCTATTTGATCCTTCAAACAGAGTGCAAATATCATCTGTACATAATTTACTAAATGACTCCACTAATGGATGATTGGGGGGCACATATGTACTACGTTTTTTATAATTACAATTGTTGTTAACAGTACCTGAATCAGTAGTTGGAAACTGCATCTTCAACATGATGTTACATATGAACATTTTTAAGTCCAGTATAGTCTCTGTCATATCTGCTGATTGAGCCGGAATAAAAGTGAGTCCTTTCTCGACAATCGATACCTCATGAGTGGAACATTTCTTATTAGAGATATTCCAAATTAATGTGGACTTGTATTTCTCCACATCTTCTTTATAGTTTGATTCTCTCCCATCTCGGATGTGAATTTCCTCTTCTGCCTCCCTTGGATCCTCGATCTGCTTCAGCCATACCTTCCTTTCTGATGTATGGGTAGCGGTAACCCCATAAATGCACTGTTCACGTTTTTTGAATTGTTTTCATTTTTTGAACTGTTACTAGTAGAACAATATGTATTTTGTTTCGAACATACAACTTGGTCTTCTGTGGCATGTACTATGGCTGTAACAGTAATATTAGATGTTCTAGTCTCGTTATTTCAATGTTCTTTTCCCATGCTGCTTTTTTTCATGCAAATTCCCACTTGACACATTATTTATAGCTGGTGATGCATTCAGCAAGCTACTGCATCTGGATGACTTTGTCTCTTTGTTCGTGGGATTATCTGATGTTAAATTCATGTGGGTGCCATTACCCTACATGGGCATATTAAGAACTCTAAACCCACAAGGCACTATTTGATAGCAATTGAATGATGTAATGTGTTTTACATATTGTCATTGGCTCTTGCAAGTTTTAAAAGTTTTATATAAGACACACACAGAAAAAAATGTTGTATTAAGGTCTGATGAAGCGGGTATTTCACCTACTTGTTTTTTTATTTTACTAAAGACTGGCTGTGTTTCAAACTCAGCACTGGATTTCATTCAGCATATTTACGTTTAATCTTTCCGATTAGTTGATGAAAATGCATTCATCTAAAGTATGAAAATTGTTGTGTTGTTGCAGACACAATGATAATAAGTTAATGGATAAAAAAACAAGAAAAACAATAACAGTTTTAAATGTCATATTAAGTAACCAGATACCTTACATATCATAAGTGATGTTTAGGCATTACTTTTTTATATTCAGAAACAATATATAGCTCATATAAGTGTAAATAGACAGTATATGTACTTAAATATGTTCATGTATTTTCAAAGACAAGAAACAATCAGCTTTTTGCCTAACTTTTCTAAAATGTAGAATGGAAATCGCAGGTGCCCTTCTCTTCGCTGTTACAGTATCCAAAATAGAAGGGGATCTCCCCACCCAGGGCAGACCAATGCTTGGCTAGTATACAAAAGCCTAATGATCTTGTATGCCCTGTCTGTCACATTTATGCTCTGCATACAAAATGTACGGCATAGAAGGGATGTACAGATGCAGCTAATCAGAACTGAGTTGCCACAGAAGAGAACAATCTCCTTATGACAAAGGAGTCCATGCACATCCAGAAGAAAAAGGGGAAACCCTCAGCAAGAAGGGAATCTAAAACAAAAAACAGAGCAAACAAGATGGGGTGGAGGGAGCGTGCAAATACAGCAACAATGAAGAGAAGGACATCTACTGTTATGGTAAGATTTTACACAACTGTAGTATGTCCTTCTATATCACTGTTGCAGTATTCTAAACAGAATGGAGAGTAAAAAAGATCAAGAAACAGAATGGGAGATGAAAGGTTGAGAAGAGCCCTCAACAAACCCACATAAAATGGTTTCAGCAAAACCTGCTCTGGCCCTAGAAACCTTATCCATCTTATAATGCTTAGTAAAGGTATACTGAAGACCAAGTAGCAGCTTCAAGGATGGAATTGGTGTCCAACTCTCAGAAGAAGGCAACAGCCCTAGTGGAATGAGATTTAACAGAAGTAGACAGAGATTTACCATGAAAAGAATAACAAAAGGAAATGGTCTTAGATATCCAGGAGGAGACGGTTTGCTTAGATACAGCCAAACTCAATGTCTTGGGATGAAAGGAAACAAAAAGCTGATCAGACTTATAAATGGCCCTAGTTTTATCCATATAGTACCTGAGCTGTCTGTGCAAATCCAAGGTATGCAGGACCCTCTCAATAGCAGACTGAGGAGAAGGGAATAGGGAAGGGAGTTGTACCAAATGATTCAAGGGAAACTCATTTACTACCCTGGACATAATAAAGGATTAGTACATAGGGACACTCTGCCTCTGTTAGAAAACAATAAAGGAGGAAAGGCCTGGAGCTCAGACCCCCCCCCCCAAGCAGAAGTAAGAGCCAGGAACAAAACAATCTTCCACTTACAATGTTGCAAAGAAGCAGAAGCTGAAGGCTCAAAAGGAGCTCAAAATCAATTTTTCCAAAACAAAATTAAGGTCCCAGGGAGGAAAAATAGGTTTCCTTGGAGGCCTAATATGCAGAACACCATTAAGAAATTGTTTAACCTCAAGATGAGAAGTCAAAGCAGGATTCAAGGATAGACTAAGAGATTTGATTGACAAATGACCCTTCACTGAAGAATAGGCCAGGTCAGACTGGAGCAACTCACGCAAATAAGACAGGACCAGAGGGTCCCCTACTGAAAAAGGGTCCTGGTTGCAAGCATGGTACCATATAGAAAATCTTTTCCATTTGGACATATAAGATTTTCTGGTTGAAGGTTTTCTTGTCTCCTGTAAAACCATAAGCACGTCCTCAGAAAACAGGTGCCTGAAAGAGATCAAAACCTTATTACCCACAATCACTAGCAATATTTTTGGAGAGTCCAGCTGAATCTTCTGCAGGACTCTTGGAAGTAGAGGAAGAGAAGGGAAAGTATAAAGAAACATCCACTTCCAAGGAAAAGAAAGGACATCAGTCTTCCAAGGCAGATGGCATGGCACTCTGGAACAGAAGACAGGAAGCTGCCTGTTCAGAGGGCAGGCAAATAGATCTATCTGAGGAATACCCCACTGATGGACAATGTTCAGAATCTCATCTCTGTGAAGCATTAATTAGTGAGCCTGCATTTTGAATCTGCTCAGAAAGTCTGCCACTTGACTGCGCTCTGAAGAAATGTATACTGCTTGAAGAGTTAACTGATAATTAATATCCCTTTAGATTATTCACCCCCCCCCCCTTCGGAGGTCAGACAGGATATGGAACCAGAATCCTGTGTACTACAATTATCACAATTACAGGGGGAATCTCAGGAGGTAAATCTTTTAGCTCCCAATACCAGTATCAAATTAACTGGAAACATTTTTGAGTTTAATAATCATACCATTTTTAATTATAGTACTTTGGACATTCATTTTGACCATTTCTTGCTCTTTTCCAAGGGCTTCAAATTTACTCCTACTAGGAAAGCAAGTATTTCAAGGGCAATTGTGGATCTAAAACTTTTCCTTAGGAAACAGAATTTGGGGCTAATATTTCATGATTCTAATTATAATTTTCAAGCACCTTGTGTTTTTAAGAAGAAAAGTATCATAAACCTCCCCTTCATCCTCAGCTCAAAAATTTGGAAAATTTACTGGAAAGGGAGATTATAAATACCATCAATACACACAGGGTGTTTTCTAACCTTTCCAAAAATGAGAATTGTTTATTGAATACCTTAAAAATAATAGGTCCATAAGAATTATGCAGCCAGATAAAGGGGGTGGAACTGTCCTTATGGACACTATTTTATATGAATCCAAAATGAAGGACTCTTTGCAGGACATTTCTAAATATTCCAGGGCCTCCATTAATGAGGTCAACATTTCTAAGTCTAAAATCAATATTTTAATCAATGATTTGTTGTATGAAGGTTCTATAGATATAGACACATTTAATTTTTTGTTAAACAAAAATCCTAGGGTACTTTCAGTTTTTGGTATTCCGAAGGTCCACAAAGACCCCAGTGACCCCCCCCCATTATGACTTATTGTTTCTTCAGAGGGATCTATTACTACTCCCCTTGCCAAATATATAGATGTGAAATTGAAGGAATTGTCAAATCAGGGGGACACAGTGTTAAAAGATTCATGGGATTTTCTTAGGCAGATAAAAACCAACCTTTACTCTCCTGATATTATTTTTGTGACCTTGGACATTGTGGACCTATTTGGATCAATACCACATGACATCGGTCTTTCATGGTTGGAAGAAAGTATGAGGGAGAGTGGGGCCTTTTCTTCTGATGATTTTAGGACCTGTCTTTTACTTATGGAGGTTATTCTCAAAAATAATTTTATATATTTTAAAGGAGAGTTCTTTAAACAGGAAAGAGGTGTAGCTATGGGGGCAAAGTGTGCCCCTACATATGCTAACATTGTTCTTTCATGGTGGGAAAAGCTATTTGTCAACAACTGGGAATTTGCTAGTTGTTGGGTTCTGTACAAGCGCTTTCTCGATGACATCTGTATTTTTTGGACAGATTCTCGAGAAATATTTTTTGAATTTTTGACATATCAAAGGCACAACCAACTTTTTGGATTTTACTTATAATTTAAACAGTCAAGAATGTATTTATTTAGATGTCTCCCTGAGTAAGTTTAATAATGCTTTTTCTTTGAAAATACACAGGAAAAAAACCTTTTCAAATTCCTACCTTCATTTCACCAGTGGTCACCCCTTTTTTCAAAAGAAAAATCTACTTAAAGGACAATTGATAAGGACTAGTCATATGACATCTGAGGAAACTGACTTCATAAAGGACAGTGGTTTTGTTATGAATATGTTCAGAGAGAGGGGTTACCCGGACAACTTAATTATTGAGATTTTTCAAGAGGTATTGGACGGTAGAAAGGGGAGGTTTGCCCTAATTTTAGGTCAAGATGATTCTGTCATTTTTAATTCTAACATTAACAGTAGTAGCACAAATAGTTGGGAACAGGCATATATTATGGATTATACTGGTGATTCAGGTGTTATTAAACAGATTGTTACTAGGGAATGGGATAGATTTAAACAAATCTCAGACCTTGAGTACATAAACAGGCAGTCTTTAAAATTTACATACAGAAAAGATTGGAATTTAAAAAGGTTATTTGAGTTTGGGGGAGGCTCCAATCCTACCAATAGAAGTGGGAGAGTGGGAACGTTTAAGTGTGGCTCCTGTTCTCAGGGCCAGTATATGATGAATACTACTAGCATTGACATTCCCAGTAGAAATAGGTTGATTACAAGCACAAAAGTTTCCAACTGTAACACCAATGGTGTTGTTTATTTAGCTATGTGCCATTTTTGCCTCTCTTTCTATGTGGGGAAGATGGAGAGGAAATTAAAATCTCGAATTTATGAGCATTATTACGAAATGAAAAAACAAAATGTAAACAATGCATTATTTCGTCATTCTCAAATTTGTCACCAAGCTTCCTTCAATTTTTTTGTTCTTGAAGTTGTTCACAAAGAAGTTAGGGGTGGAATGTGGGAAACTAAGTTAGAATACAGGGAATTCTATTGGCAGATCACCTTGGAGTCTACTAAAAGCCCTGGTCTGAATGATATGCTTTCCCTTCTCCATGTTCTCAAGCTAAGACCTGCAAAGTTATAACATTATTTGTAGTGTTATTTTTACAATGACCAGCAGATGGTAGCAGGCTACATATTCACAGACCCATTTTATTTTAGCAGAACAATTTATACAATTTTTCTATAAATGTATATTATCATACTATTTGAACGTAATATGTGTTTTTAACTGAATTTTTAACCCAAATTAATCCTGTTATATTCAGGGTTTTTAAGTGTCTTATTTTTGTCAATATAAATAGCCATGTTCATTCGTTTGTTCATCCATTTGTTTTGATTGTTTTAATTGAATAATTCTCTGATTGGAGAATATTTTTAAATTGGCAGAGTATAAGATTATATAAGAGATGTTGTTAATTGATTTGCTATTTGGCTTCTGAAGAAGACGTGCAAAAACGTATATTTAGTGTACAGCGTTAAAGTGTGTTTTTGGATTCTTTTGAATAAAGCGGTTTGGACAACTATTGGACTTTCAATTTATTCGTTCTTATACCCTTATTTGGTTTCTCCAAAGCAAACCTTTTGGTTTGATAATTAATACCCACCTTCCAAGCCTGAAGACCTCTCATGGCAGAGGAGGTAAGATTTTGTGCCTCCCTGCTTGCTGACATACCACATTACTGTAGTGTTGTCTGCGTACACCCTCAAGAGGCCTGGAGAGAACATGGGGTGAAAAGGTTAATGGGCCAGAATCAGAGCACTCATCTCTTTAATGTTGGTAATGTTGGTATGGTCTGACTTCTGATGGCGAACCCAGAGACCATGAATTTCAGGTGACCAAAAGAAGCCCCCCACCCGTTGTCAGAGGCATCGGTGAATAGTTCTTGAGAAGGGACTGATGGCTGAAAAGGTTGGCCTGGCTTGAGAGCAAGCTGTTAAATCCACCACTCAAATTCCTTATTTAGACAGTGAAAGAGAGGTACACTGAAACCCAGAGGGTGACAATATTGCAGCCAAACTGACTTGAGGTACCAGTGAAGCTTCCGCATGTGCAGCCTGTCAAGATGAAGCATTGGAATAGAACAGCCCATGAATCTCTGGGCCCAAAGAAATTCCCTGGCTGGCATGACAGTCAGAGGAAGAAGAGACTCAAAGAAAGATGTCAGTGACAAGACTTTTGGAGATGGATGAGAGGCCAACATGGGCACCATCTGAATCCTGCATCCCACATACACATGATCCTGAGGGAGTCAGGATGGACTTTTGAAAGTTGATATTGAACCCCAGACTTTGAAGAAGAGTGATAGTAAACTTCTGATCCTGTAATAGGTGACTAAGAGAAGGCTGCTGAAGCAACAGGTCACCTAGTTAAGGAAAGTTCTAAATAACTTAGAGCCTGCAGAAAGCACTAGAGCTAGGCATTTTGTGAAAAAACATTGCGGCAGTAGAGAGGCCAAAGGGCAAAGCAGAAAACTGAAAATGAACGGAAGACACAAAGAAATCTAAAAACTTTCTGAAAAAATGGTGAATGGGGATATGAAGGTAAGCATATTTCAGATCCAAGGCCACCAGAAAAGCATGGGGTAATAAAAGAGAAAACAGGGTTTGAAGAGTAGGCATCCAAAATGAAGGGATCCTGAGGAAGGTGTTGAGCCAGGAGAGATCTATAACAGTCTCCAAGTGTCTTCCTTTTGAGGAACCAGGAACATTATGAAATAAAAACCCTTTCCCACTTGGGAAGGGGGGACAGGTTGAATGATTCCTTAGTTCTCCAGGGACCATAGAACTTCTGGGAAATTAGGAAGCTGTTCTAAAGGAGGTTGAGGAATCCCTGAAAAAGGAGGAAGAAACTTCCATACAATGAAATAACCTTTACAGATGACAGAAAGAACCCAAGAGTCTGAAGTGATGAGAAGCCAATTTGGAAGACAAAGGGAAAGACAAAGGAACAAAGAAATCTGGTCTAAAAGGAAGGGGGTTTGTCAAAGAAAAGCAGATTAATCAGATAAAGGAGGCTTCTGGCCAAAGAAATCAGAGGAGCCTTAGCAGAGGGGGCCCACCTCCCACCCTTCCTGCCCTTAGAGGCCTGGCGAAATTGCCTGCGAACAAAAGCAGACCTAGAAGGATAATTCCTCTGGAACTTAGAGATAGGAGAGAAATATGTTTAAGGTCCTACAAGGCTTTGCCTTTCTTTTGAACAGACTTAAACATGTCAGCAGAAGTCCTAAAAAGATGTTTATTATCCAAAGTAGCATCTAACAACTTGGCCTTAATGTGCTGAGCCAGAGAGTGGAGACAAAGCCAAAAATAATGTCTCATGATGGACCCAAAAGCTGCAGCCCTAGAAGAGGTGTCAGCAGCATCATAGCTACACTTAGAGTGGCAAGCCACTTGAGAAGCAGATCCTAAAGAAGATAAGGCAGAGGATTTGCTTTAAAAAACAGGGAGGTCAAAGATAACCTGACAGTGTTGAGCAATCAAGGCCAGAGCATACCCGGTCATGTGGGTCTGGTAATTAACAGCCTTCAAGACTAAAGTAAAAGCAGTGTAAACCTTCCTACCAGTCCTCTCCATTGCCCTACTATCCTTATCAGAACGCAAAAGTTTGGAAAAGGGCAAAAGCTTAGGTGGTTTTTCAGAAGAGACTGACACCACAACAGGATCAGCAGAAAGACTTTTTAATAAAAATAGACAATCTTCAGGAATCTTATAGAACCGATCCGGTTTCTTAGGAGCAGAAGATTGAGAATCAGGAGACTTGGAAGCAGCAATGAAAGTATCTAACAAGGCTTCCAACACAGGAGGAACTGACGATGGTTTAGGATTACCCAGCTGAAGCATTTCATAATATCTCCTCTGAATATCAGACACTTGAGAAGAATCCCACTTAAAGGATTCCATAATCCGACATATTGTGTCCCCAAAGGACAATTCCTCAAAACGAAGCTCAGGGGTAACAGACTCCTCTTCAACAGAACCATAAGCCAAAGGAGAAAGCATCTGTGAAAATAGGACAAAGACCCTTCATAAGGCACTGAATCCTCATCCGAGGAATCCAGATCCCTAAGACATTTAGAAGGGGTAGAGGTCCAAGGAGGAGCAGGCACCACAACCCCTTGAGGAGGCTTTAGGGACATTAAGACAGGAAAAAAGCCCTGAGTAAACAATTGTCATTCCATTTGAGGATCCTTAGGGGAGACAAAAACATGCTTCAGTTTTTGTTTTTCTTGGAAGGAACATCAACCATAAGAAATAATGGAGGTTCTGACCCTTGGCAAAATTCGATAAGAGAATCCAGAAACCTCCTCCCTGACTAATATCTGTCGAATCCATCTAGGACCCTCTGAGATAATCAGCCATGGTTCCCTCTTGACATCTGCTGCAGATGCCAGCAAAGTTGTAGAGGACATACAATGGGGTCTCGGATGAAGAATCTGATATACACACTGAATGACCTACAGAGTTGTTACCTGCTTCTAGATGGACGTCCAGTGGAGGCTGGACAGTTAAAGAATCTGTCTGAGACTTCTTGGTCTTCTTCTTACCTAGCGGGATTATCTCAGGGTTAAAGGATTATGTCATGGTAGCATGGGCTAACTGTTTAAGCCAATGGTTTTCAAGATAAATGGTCAGGGAAGGCAAACAGTTTCTGAGTGCTTTTGGCAGAAATGTCTTACAGATATTGCAAGAGGTATAGCCGTGGGAAACACCCAAACAAAAAAAATACTTTTTGTGATGATCCATATGGAGAATCTGTCTCCCACACTGACATTTTCCCTTTTTGAATGACAAGAAGTCTAGGTAGCAAAATAAAACAAAAGATAAAGCTAAGAATTTAGTACAGCAACAAGGCATTCAGACTAACTAGCAATAATGACATTCAAACTGGAGACAAAGAAGTTCTGGCTAGATGCATCCCTGTGTCCCCTTTGTCCCCTATATTCTGCACATTCAGTATAAATGTGATGCACAGCACATTCAAGAGCATTAGACTTTTGTATACTGGTTGAGCCTTGGGCTACCCTGGGCAGGAGATCACCTTATGTTTTAGATACTGCAACAGTGATACAGAAGGACATCAAAAATGTCTGAGAACATATTGTACCACAGCTGCCTTCTCTTGACATGTTTTTTGAAAAGAAACCAAGCATATAACAAAATGTTTTAAAATAAAGTCAGTTTAACATTATTTATTTATAGGATTGTTGAGGGCAATATATCTGAGTAGGCAAAATTCTGCTTTGGTACTCTTTTCCAATATGATGAAAGGAGTTTCTAAGCAGCTGTAAAATGAAAATTTAATCAAAGTAGAAATCAAGCTGAAATCAAAGATTTTAAGAAAACATGCTTCGGCATTTTGCTGCTGAGCAGGAATTTATTTTATCGAGTGGATACATGCAGTGAATGCAATTAAATAATTATTTTCTTTTTCTTAAATAATTCTGAAATTGCTTATGCAAACAATTTCTACTCCAGCCATACACAATAACTACATATATCTTGACAAAAATGCAGAAAAATCATCAGCTGGGTTAATGAAATAGTAATATAATTAGCAGTATATGATTTTTTTCTAAAATAAAAACGCTGTATTGTTTCCACAAAGTACCGATTTCAGCAGATACATGACTGGTCCTACAATTATTAATATGCCAGCTGCTCTCTTTTTTTCCACAGACACCTGATATAATTAAAACTTGCTAGCGAGAAAATCTTGAGTAATTTCTTTTTTAACGTATTATGTATAATTGCTAAGAAGAAAAGTGAGCTCAAGCAATTATACATGATTAAATGCACTAATGTAACAGATTACATACACTTGGCTGGAACTGTCTAAAAGTAGAGTCTTTCACTATAAGTCAGCTAGTTCAATGTCTTGATTGTATGTGTAGCATTACAACATATGTCACAATATTTTTTTCACAGCACTAAATTGTAAAGATCCAAATGAATATACATGACTGGTACTGAAGGTAAGAAAAGAGACATTGTAAAACGGTAATAGAAGAAAAATAAAATATGATATTGTAACGTGCATGTTTCTGATTAATGGGGATTGTGTATTATTCTGATGTAGCAACTAAATACAGTCAAATATGCAGATGATTAATAGGAACAAGGTATGATACAGAGTGGCAAACTAACGAAACAGCCTGCACAAAGTGTAGTGGGATGAAAACCATAGTAGAATTCAAGCATGAGTGTCTCTGATATCAGGCCGTTTTGTAGATGGGTAGGAGTAATTAGGTTAATGATTGCCTTAGGCAAACAGCATTAAGTAAGCAGCTAGGTATATTAATTGGTGGGCCAATTCATGCTTACCTGTCAGAAAAATGTGCCTGCAGTGATAGCATGGATTAATAAGGTTAATGAACCAAAAATTATCTATATCCAGTTGGCCCAAGTGTTAGTCCCATCATCCATATGTCTAAAAAACTATGCATGATATTAAACATGGTCACATTTTTATTTAAATTGTTTTATGATAATTATCATGTGCATATTATGTAACTTACTATGTCACTTAACTAGAAGAGAGTTACAATTATTTGGAGTATTTCATAAATGCACAGAGTTGCTCCTAGTGGATCTTATCTCATTAACTAAAGAACAGCATAGATATACATAAAACATGGGCGTGATGATATTAGTATCTCAACTACTGCAGACTCCCTTATGGTAACATAGTAAGTGAGCTAAGTTTGTATGCACATGCTTGTGTGTGTGCAAGAGAAAGAGAGACCACTATAGTGGACTGATCCAAGCTCAGGCCAGAGGCGCATGCAGGCAAAACACCTGTCATCATACATTCAGCAATTTTAATTCTTATTTATTTATTTGCTTATTTTTTATTTTATAATTTAAGGTTAAGTGGTACCCAAGATTCAGAATAAGAGTAATAACAAATGTATAACAATACTATTAATAATTTATAAAAAAAAAATAAAATAAAACATTGACTAACAGCGTGAAAAAATGCAGCTAAAAGTCTGCAAGCATAGAGTGTAAAGAAAGCTAGCCAACATAATTTAGATAATTAAAAATACATGTTTGAATTTTTATATATTTAAAAAAAATCTAGGGCAATGATTTCAAAATGTACTCAGAAACAGATGATTTTTAAGAGGTACCCAAAAAGATCCTCTGAGTCATTCACCTGAAGCTGAAAAATTAGTGAATTTTTAAGCTGCAGAACCTTACAGGAGAAAACCACCTATCACAAGATTCAGCCCCTGCTCAGCACACCTAAACAGATATAAAGGAACATAGGTGAACAGAAGCTTTATTTTTATGTAAATGGGACACAGATACTATGGCGTTCAATAACTGATTGCCAACTATAACTTCTGTTAGTTCAACAATTTAGGGAGCCTTTCTCTGCAATCCTTGACTAACAAAATTCAGATTTCTGTGACAATTTCAGGTATGACTCTTCTGGGCTTAATTGTATTTGTCTCATACAAATGTCTGTGATTTTTTTCTACCCACCTTTCCCTTTTCTTCATGAATGCCATCATGAACTTCAGAATAACCATCCAATCATCTATCTCATGTTTGAATGAAAACAACTTACCCCATCCATAATGTGCAGTCAAGTCTCGAGGTGGGGAGGATGTTCTTTGATGACTCTATCACGCCACTGTGTGTTTAATTATCTGCTGGTGAAGATTTGGATCCCTGGTTTTGGCATTTGTTTGACTATTAGATTTCTGAAGATATAACAGATTCAGAACAATGAGGTCCTTAATGGCAAAGAAGGAAAGACATGGATCTCCCCTGAGAAGTGTATAACATACTGAATAAAGGGATAGTGCTTCCAATACGTTCTGGTAGATTATGGTTTTCAAGCTACTGATCTTATTGTTAGAAACCTCTGTGGTCTTTCTAGTCATTTGATTTGTCTAGTGAGGTAGCATTTTATTCAATAATATACCTAAATAATGCTGAATATGAGGACAACGATCATTTTAGATCTGAACAATATACCCTTTTTGATCTTCTATGAAAATAGGACTTTCTGACCATAGTCATTACATGTTGATCAAAGAGGACTGAGTTACTGACCTAAGTTCCAAGGTTGTTAACAACATTAACACATTAGATCAGGGTGTTTTTATGATGTGCTTTTTTAAAATTTGATTTAAACACATTAATACACCAGGTATCAGAGTGGGGATTTGACAATGACTCCTACTTTGCAGGCATGTGCAGACTTAGTCATCCAGATGTATTGGTTCATGGTCTAAAGTCCAGAAAAGTAAATGCCAAACAATAAAGTTCCCAGCTCTGAGCCCTGTGAGACATTACTGGTTACATCCATACACCCTAATGAGGCACCTGATACCAGCACTATGTGGTTTCTTTCTTTTAACCAATTTGCTATCCATCTTACTGTAAAAGGATAAAGTTGTAATGCATTATGTTAGCATAGGAGTGTCAAACACAGTAGCCAGGTCAAGTTACATCATGGGGACAGCATGATCACTGTCAACATCCTATATTATCCTTTTGTGAAAGTTAACCAGAATCATTAGACAGAATCACTGTCAGCACTACATGGGGGGACACAGGGGTGCTCCCTTCCACCATCATGAAATTGTGTGCTCCACTGAGTGCCCCGGTCTCTTCAATAACTAGGAAATCTCTCTCTCTTTTTCTAGTGATCTCCATCAGAATGTCTGGAGTGCAGTGCTTTAGTGCAAGCATGGTCTTTACAGCTCATCTTTAGCGAGCACACTCTTTAGCAAAACTGCTCAAAGTGCAGCCTTAAGAACTAAACTCTTTAGTAGGTGTGAAGCACAGTCTTTTTTCAACACAGACTTTAAGGAAGAGCAGCTCTGTGTGTGTGCGCGTGTGTGCGCGTGCATGTGTGTGTGTGTGTGTGTGTGTGTGTGTGTGTGTGTGTGTGTGTGTGTGTGTGTGTGTGTGTGTTTGTGTGTGAGTATATCTCAGCCCTCAGAAATGAAGGCATCCCGTCCAAGATGTATTGTAAGTAAATGCAAATCAGACTTTCATAATAATTATCATTGAGAAAATATGTTTTTAATAGATTAGCACTTTCTGATTAAGTGATTTCTCAGAGTCACCAGTAGGCAAATAGAGGTAAAAATAATCAAACACTGTACACATAACTATGATAATTAAGAGCTTGAAGCCATAATTTTCCTCATACATCCTTTAACTTTTTTGTCTAATTACTGAGGATTATAGTCAGTTAATGCCAGTAACTAGAATTTCATAGTTCCAGTTGCTCAGGAAACATATATCCATGTAATAGTTGTTATTCTGTTAACTTTTTAAGTGAAGTAAAGTTGGTTGGAACTTTAGACTCTGATGTGTTAACAAAGTGCTTCCTGTTGTCAAAAGGAGAGGATTTTACTCCTCCCTTCCCCATTTGCCTAATGTGTGACTGTAAGCAATTCACCTAGAAAGAACACCTGGGTCACCCTTGAAAAAGGCACTTTCTCCAGTGGGTTTACCTCATTAACAGATAAAAAATAAAATTTCAAATGGGTCCCTTTTGGAGACTTTGCCCCCTCAATATTTTTGCTTTGTGCAGAATTCCTGAGTAACTACTTCAGAACATTTCTCTCAATGCAAAGAGTGCTATTTTAATAACTTACTAAGTATATAAGAAGAATATTTAATGATCGTGTTTCTGATGCTTGAGCTAAGAAGTTGTGATGGATGACAGCAGCAAGCTGTAATAATTTTATGGCTAATTATTTATGAATGTATTCATTCACATGCTCCCAATCAATATCTGAAGTCTTGTGCAGTCATAAAAGTGGCTTTACGTGTGTGTGTGTGTGTGTGTGTGTGTGTGTGTGTGTGTGTGTGTGTGTGCGCGCACATGCAGAGGGTATACATTTCAGCTGTCCCTGATTTCCCCTCATATTTGTGGACTTTTTCTCATAAAATCTGTGTTTTTCTAGTAAATTGTTGTGATCTGTAGTCAGTAAGTGATGACAAATATGTATCAGAATTCATAGCCTTCTGGAAATGTTTGCTTATACAAAACCTGCAAAGTTCTAATTATGTAAGTCCAATGTTAAAAATCTATTCCTGATTTTGGGTGCTTGTGTGGGATTCTTGAGCTGAGAGGTTTGGATGGAATAGTGGGTGCAGTGGATTATACCATGGGGTTCTCACAGTAGCCAGCTGTGACACACTTCTAGGTCATTATTTATGTACTTGTCCATTTATTTGATTGCAAGCAAACCTAATGTGTACACACTCATATAAGAAGCTGTGACTGATAGTCACATCTGTGTATGCATGATGTGTATTTGTGTGTAACTAAGCAATTGATTGCCGTGTCTCAGAGTAGTTATGGTGTAAAGGAAGGAATCGATTACAGTAAACAGGAGGATCTTCATATCAGCCATGTTCTTTTGACAGCATAAAGCCCACAAGTTTAATAATATAACTATTATTAATATGTGTGCATTTTAATTTATGCATGCATACAAGAGTGAAATGCACTGTGTTTGGATTACAAGTTTGTATAATACTTATTGCAGATGAGTAAGACTATAAGCTGTTCATGCTTCCCGTAGTACACAATATGATTTCTTCAGCCTTTGTTTTTCTTTGGTGTGACTCTAAGTCACTTCACCAGATGGTACACCTGGGCTGTTCCTGAAAAGGAATCATTGTATCCAGTGGTCTGTCCCAGGCTGTAAGCAAAAATGTATTGCACATTTGTCTTTTGAATTCTTGTACCCTTCATATGGCTAATTATTGCTTCTCTACATGTTATTTGACTATGAATCCCAGCGGGTTTACTGTAGTTTATTGGGTTACCGGATTCATTTTCAATACAGTGGTGTTTCAAAGGAAAATGTGTATATTGTTTATGCTGTTTGTTTTCTTTTCCTTTCTTTTTTAATTTTTTATTTATATTAAATAATAAAGAAAAAACAATGAAGTAGATCACACTTAGTTTTTAAGCATTAAGTATTCTTAACATTTTTAGCTGACAATCATTAATGAGTTACATTTATCAAACAGTAATTTCAATCCAGTCCATTAAATGAGATATGTTTTTTAAAGATTTGATCTTATAGTTATAGTATGCATTTCCTTTTGACATACAACAGTAGCTAGCCTACAAAACACACTAAAACTCGATAGTTATTCATTTTTTCCACTTCATGGTAATGACCTTACTTGCTGTCACTAATAATGTCCAAACCAAAGGGTACTGTGAATTATTTAAACATGCAGGAACAGTAGCATTTATCAAAATCATAGTTTCAGATACTATATACTGATCTGACCATGACACTCTAAAAATGACTGGACATCCTCCCAATACTTAGATTTTTCTCACATTTTAAGAAGAATATGAGATACCAATCACCTCTGAATGCTGTTTCTACATCACCAGCATGTAAGTTCATTATGTTTTGAAAGCATAGACTATTTTCACTGTATTTATTTAACATTTGCTTACTGGGGAAAGTCCAGCTTGGAACAAAGCCATGTTTCAGTGGAGGCCCAGGGAGAAACACTCCAGAAGCATGTCTTTGTGATGTGGGAGGAAACCAGAGCACCCACTGGAAACCCACATGAATGCAGGGAGGACATGCAGACTCCACACAGAAGGTACGCCAGATGAGAATTGAACCGGAGAACCTCTTGCTGTGAGGTGACAATGCAACCACTGCAATCACTGCACCAACTGTAACATATTTTATTTTGGGTTCTATATTACAAGATCAAAGCTTTACTTAATCGAATAAGTAAAGCTCGAACTTATAATATCAAAACCGTAAATTGTCGAACGGCTGATTTAACCCAGGGAAACACTTCCCTTGGCCGTTATATGGAGTATTCCCGTTTCTCCAATTTGAAGCGATCTCAGAGCCCCCACTTGATTTTGGATGTAAATTATTATTTTTTTTTTTAATTCAGCTAAGGGAAGTGTTTCCCTTGGTTGAATCAGCCGTTTGACAATTTTAGCTTTCGATATTACAAGATTGAGCTTTAGTTATTCGATTAACTAAACCTTCAATGTTGTAATATAGACGCTTGTTTTGTTTCTCAAATGGCTTTGATTGCTTTTGCTGTAGAATTTGAAATAAGTTTTAAATTAAATCCAGATCTTTAATCAGTGCATAATAGATATAACTTGCTGTTCTTAAATTTGTGCTATGAGATTTTTTTTTTTTTTTTTTTTATTGCTGAGGCACAAATGTCTTTGTACAATTCTCCTACTTTATTGTGTTGTTAGCACACAACTTGATTTATTCCACTGTAGCATACTAACACTTCATACAAACCATAATCCTATTACACAGCAAAGTTTAGTCTTTCTTTGTATTGTGCATAGTGCCAGGATATGTAAAATCCTTAACTGCATTATTAGACTGTGGTATTTATTGTTTTATTTTCCATTGGGAAATATAGGGAAATCGTCATTGAGGCTTAACAATTGATTGTGGGTGAATTGCTATCATGCTTTATATATTATTTGTATTATTTTAATTGTTGATCTTCAAGTGTCCTACTGTGTTTCAATGTATTAATAGAGAGAGAGAGACCCACACACATGCATGCACACATACACACACACACACACACACACACACACACACTAAATATATATATATATATATATATATATATATATATATATATATATATATATATATACATACCTTTAGTTCGTGACTGTGTGTTGTGTTTATGTATATATATGTGTATGTCTAGAATGCCTATGTGTAAATTTGTGAGGAGTATTTGTGCCTAAGCATTTTCCGGTAATAACCGTCCACTGCTGGTGTATTTATGTGGTGTTGATTGTGTCTGCTTGTTAGCCAATATGATATTAACTTCTTTTTACGTTGCTATCACTAATTTATACTGCCTCTTGTAGCCATGCAAACTACAAAATAAAATGCTAACTGCCACAGGGAAACAGGACTCACTTTTGTAAAAACTGCTTTTTCTTCAATTAAAAACAGCAACAGAGACAGAGAGACTTGTCTGCTAATGAGTTTTAAACACTCCATAAGTAATATGCTTTTGAATAAAACATTTCTTTTACTCACGTTTAACTGGCAATGGCATCTTTCTTAGAAAGTTTTAGTCACACGTGGCTGCAACATTTTCAGAAAAATAAATATAATTTTAACGCCAATGCGCAAGGTGCGTAGTCGAGGTCTAATCAAAGAACTCTCTGCAATCCCTCTGGTACATACCTCTCACGTTAAAGTTTAAAACACAGTCAGAGTCTTCAACAGGTTGACAGTCTGCCTCACGAAGCAATGTCATCACGCATGCTGGCCCCATGCACACTGATGACCTAGCAGGATACGTTGGCGATGCATGGAGATGTCAGCAATAAATTTAAAGTTGTACTCCCCCACCGCCCCAAAAAAAAAATCGGGAATTAAAGGTGCCACTTGGGAATTTGTGGCACCCCATTATTTTGCCCTCAAAACTGGTAACTGCCCAGGAATTTGATGTGATTGAGAAGTATGATCCTACATATACCCTTCCATCTAGCTACTGTTCCCCCATAGCAGCCCACCAAGAAAAAAAACCTGTAGATGCCATTAGGTGTAAAGACTTGATAGGTGCAAAATCCAGTATGGAGGAAGTGCTTTCTGAACATTTAAATCAAGGTTCAGTAATTACACAGATATAGATGCTTTCAGAATGTGAGAGAGCCTCAAGTTCAGGCAGCTCCTTGCTGAGAACTCTGGCATTGAGAAGAGTCCCCTTAATGTAATCCTGTTTGAGATGTGATATGTTAGTTACAGTGGAATATCTGTTAGTTGGACTATGCCTAAAAAAGCACTATGGGGGGGGGGGCAGCAAAGACTTTAGCCAGTATGCAGAATATGTAGAATGAGAGACATAGGTCATTCTTTGCAAAGCCAGTTGGACTGTTAAGTATCTTGTCTCATGCTGATACATACTGGCTCCCCCTGGAATCACACTGACAACTTAGTCAAGTGTTATCTTTTCTTTGTACCTGGGCATCATTCTCAGAAAACGAAGGACTGTACTCAGGACCAGAGTCTTGTCCATTTATCATCAGCCTCACTACATATCCCTTAGGGTTTTTCTTCCCAAGCCATTCACCCTAAATGGACCACCACTATGTCATTGTCATATTTGTTAGGTGAAAGCATCTTGAGGGCCCTTGAGGTAACAGGGAACCTGGTCCCTGAAAGACAACTCACTGTCATCCTTTCTCTGTCCAACCTAGTGAGAGCAGAATCATTATGCCTGACTACGGAGTCATGAATCACTAGAACATTTTAATTTTTAGAGTGATCAGGTGTACTGGAATAAAGACAATTTAACTCTTGATGTGGTATTGGATTTTAAGTGAAACCTAGTTTTCATGAGTCTCGGTGGCTCTGGCAATGATTTTTGTGTGGGTTGGTACAGTATGGTGGTTGCGGGTAGCTCACAGTGTTTATTTTTTTTTCTGTCAGAGTGAGGCCTCTGTTTGTTAAATATTTGCATCTCACACAAACTGATTTGGCACCCTACTTCCTCTATACTTCAAGACTCCTTCTCTCATTTCCACTGCTGTTGCAATTGCAGGCTAGTCTGCCTTCGAACTGTCTTCAACTACGTGTAGTAGCTAGTTGTTTGATTTGTTTTGGTACCTTTTCTCTTTTGCCTAACTAAAGTGTGTTTTTGCATTAAGAAGACTGAAACTGAAATACTAGTGGAAGTAGAAAGTTAACCTGGTCTGTCTGAGTTGAGAAGTATCACTAGGAAGGAGGTCTTAGATGTGCTATCTAAGGCCAAAAATACTGTGTTGATGGAGTGTGGTAATATCACCGGATACCTCCTAAAAAGCTTGAAACATGACCTGCCAGGACCACTGAAGTCACTGTCTAATCATAGCCCCCAAAGAGGCTTTATACCACATGAATGATGGGCTGCAATGGTCATCCATCTGCACAAGGGAAGGCCATCAACAGACCATGGAAACTACAGACCCATAAGTCTGACTAGTCTCATATGCAAAGCCATGGAAAGAATTAGCATGGAAATGATAAATAAAGACATATAAAACCTTCAACACTAGATACAACCCAGCTTGGTTTTGTCAAGGGCAGATCATGCCTACACTACTCAGTGGACTCTTTGAGAAGGTCAACAAGGCAATGGACAAGAGCAAAAACAGTGCAAACTGCCTACCTTGACCTGGCCAAAGCATTTGATACAATATCCGTCTCAAGCATTTTAAACAAACCCATGAATATAGGCATAAAGCCTATGTTATATGTTGGATAGCCAGCTGGCTCTCAGATAGTACCCAGGATGTTAAGATGGGGAGACCACCTCCACAAAGAGACCAGTCACTAGCAGAGTCCCTCAGGGCTCTGTGCTGCGTCTGCTAATTTTTAGCATCTACCTCTTGGAAGCCAAGGCCAATAGCAAGAGCCTCCTGGTGACAATGTTTGCAGGTGATTGCAAGCTAGGAGCAGTCATGCAATCCCCCTAAAATGCTAACATTCTAGAGGAAGGACAAATACAGACAAATGACTGGTGCAGACGCCACCGCTTAAAACCTAGTGCCAAGATCTTCATAATAGTACGCTTTCGGAAGTCAGCCATCCTAGAAAATTAACTCATCGATAAGACAGCCCTAAGAGTAGAACCAGTAGTCAGGGATTTGTCTACTTATGTAGATAGTAACCTGGCTTTTGACCAGTATTTGTCTAAGGTAGTAAGGAAATCATGCTATGTTGCTCAATGTAGAAGCAAGGACATGGCATCGAGGTCCAAGGACATCATCATCATTCAACTGTACACAGCCTTCACCAGGTCTATCATTGAGTACAGCACCCCTTTTGTTATGTACCTGACCACATGCATGCAGCAACTGGAATGTCCACAGAAGTTCCTTATAAAAAGAACAGAGGGCATAAACAGCATGTCTTATGCAGATCACCCCATAGTCGTATCTGTATACTCTGTTTACTACAGACTGTTGAGAAGCGATCTATGGCTGGTATACAAGGCAGCCTTGGATCCCACTTTGATGGACCCTTAGCATATTTGCAAAACAAATAGCATCAAAATTATTCAATATAGGAATTTAAACTTTGCTTGTAGCATACATTGGACATGTTGGAGGGATAGGTATATGTCTCAAAAATTCCTCTTCTCTGGAGCAGGCTTCCCATCCATGTGAAAGAGAACTCTTTCCTAACCCTATTCAAGAGAAACCAGGATCAGTGGATGTGAAATCGGAAATATACCCCTGGTCTGGCACCTATATCTCTAATGGACAGAAGCAGCCTGCAAATCTTGCCCTAACTTACATATACCCCTTAAAATAACCACTAAGGCAAATAAACTTTCAGGATACATTTGGAATTCTTTGCAAGGCTTATAAATGTCCCATTCTTTGTTAGCTAATCATAACCCTTTCAGTATGATTTCGCTGAAGGGTGTTGTGAAGTCACTTTACTCAAAATAAGCACGTTTTGAAAGGGACACATGAAGGGGAAACACTACTGCCCTTAACAATAGCCCCTTGCATTGTTCAGCTCCTGTGTAACAACGTAACAAGAGAAATCAAGCAAAAGGCATTAAGCTGGCAGAGATTGACTAGGGGAATCCTATCATGTCCTTAGTTCTTAAACATTGTAGATATAATTGACAGTAACAGACGTGGAATGTGAAAAATAAAGACTTGATGACAAAATAATAGCATACCTCTCAACTATCCAGAATTCTTTCAGAATGTCTATATTTTGCCTCATATTTTTAGTATGCTCCTTATTAATGTGCGGTTTTCTGTCAAATTAGTGAGGAATGATGTCACTAAATAATGACAGACATTTGAGTTTCATACTTCATATCCTTCAGAAAACACATGCCGATGCAAAGCCTTATATTCTAACAGCTTATTAAGTTTACAACATCAATGTTTAAAATCTGTCCCTGATTTTGTGCCTTTGTTCTCACTATTGTTTGATTTGTCCAGACTTGCACTAAAAGGTTGAGAGGTATGAATAATATTGTATGAAACATTTTGGTCTGTACAGAAATAAATACTTTTCTATTAATTAAAAGTGAAATTAATAGAAAGAAATTATTTCACATTAGGAGCAGACTAAATTCTATGAAGAAAATACTGCTTACCCAAAATAAGAAATACAATTCTGAGAACAAGCATGTTTCTATGGTAGAATGCTATAAGAAAAAAAAACAGTACTGGGGAAAAGAACTAATAGATATTTATAAAACAAAACCACCTCACAGTTCTGAATAAATAACTATGAAATAAAAACTTAGATGTTGTCTTAAAGTTTATAATCAAAATCAAGCAAATATGCTAACCAAAACAAATCAGTTTAATGGTATACTAATGAAACAGCTTAAATATGTGCACAATTTGGTATAATTAAAGCAGACAGACATAATGATTATAATTGTCATCAAACAAATTAGCTCAAATAACATCAAATAGAATATTAGATAAAATCTGTTACTCTCAAATATAAATGTTCTGGTAATGTAATTACAGAGTCTAAAAAGATTCTGCAGATGTCTGAAAATTACAAAATGTAGAGACTAGAAAGATTGTGCCAGTGAATCAACTGAATGGGTTTCAATAGGCTCCTGGGGACAGTAGTACAAATATATTACAGCAGGGAGGGAATATATGAATCTTCCTGTCATTCAGGACTTGCAGAATCCCAGACCTGCCAATGTATAGCTATCTATCTATCTATCTATCTATCTATCTATCTATCTATCTATCTATCTATCTATCTACCGATCTGTGCACATGCATGTGTGTGTGTGTGTGTGTGTGTGTGTGTGTGTGTGTGTGTGTGTGTGTGTGTGTGTGTGTCCATGTATGTGCGTGTCAGCTGATAAACAGAAATAAATCTAGACCTGTTACACCTAGATAAATAGATATATAACTATGATATAGAGAAAGGCACAAAACCTCCTCTGATAAAATATTAGGTAGTTAGGTTCATAGATACCTCAAGAGAAAAATATAATACCAACTACCCCCCCCCAGACTGAGGGGGGGGTGGAGGCCAACATTTTATTACAAATGCAAAGGATCAACTAAATGCAAAGTCTTTACTTCCCCATATTCAGATTTCATTAACTTAACACTTATTATTTTTTACTTCTCATTTAATATACGAATTACTGTTCTTCAGTTACTGAAGAGTCCTTCATTAAATTATTGGAAAATAAAGACACACTGCAGGATTCAATAAACTCCCTGTAGGCTTTGTGTGTGTGTGATTGTAATATGCTACAACTGCACAATTATTTTTTAATATTAGAATACCTTGACTGTTTTATGGTTCTCCATTGGGTACTAGTGAAATGCTACCTTTTATGTGTTGTCTGGAAACAGGACTTCTAGTTAATGATACTTATGTGTATTATTATTCTGTTGCATTTTAGGTCACCTAGGACTATGGCACCCAAATGTCCCAATCCCTGAAAAAAACCCTTCAGTGACCCTAAGAGTGGGATCATTGTGGGAGCTTTTAGATGACATGGTGCCTTTCTGCTTCAGACAGGATGTGGAGATATGTCAGTCAGAATGCACATTTGGCAGCAGATAGTTGCTGATGTGAATGAGTAGGTGGCCATAGCAAGAAGCATGATCAGGTGCACCATAGGACCACTGATATGATTTTTATCTGCATGGAGGAGAACAGCTGCAGGGGCCTGTGAATGGATGGGTACTGGGTGGCCTGCTTCAGAGTCACCACTAACAGCAAATGGGGAGTTCCTGTCCACTGTCAGCATCCAGACAGCTTACTGGAAAATGCACAGTGACATGTCCTTGATGTTGGTGCTACTGTTTCAGGAGAAGTAGCATGCCCTAGGGGGGGCATCCAGGTAGGCTTACCTATCTCAATTATTAAATACTTCTTGTATAGTAAAATATTGACAGCAATACTTAATTTCTTTTTAACATTAAATTTGTTTGAGGGAGAGAGTTGTAGACTGATACAGTTAACAACACATTCTGATTGATTACACATGGGCTTAGGGAGGACTTGGCATACAAGTTCTTGTTAAAAGTATCATTAATGGACATATAAAGGACAAAACACTTAAGCTCTCGAGTTACTGTTAATTGTGATGATGGTATCCTTACCTTTTGTTTAACTTCTTCCAGGACCATCATCCATGAGAAGCATAGTATCATCTGCACATGGTAAGCCAAATACTTTTTGTCAGTAGTGATGAGCAGTTCAAAGACATATTTATTTTATCCATATGTGTGATGTGGGTGCCAGGAGTGGTATGTATATTGCTGTACTGCCTGTAGTAGTAGAACCACTGCTAATTTGATAGCATACATTTGACAATAGTAGTGTAGCTATTAATTTCTTTCCTGCGTTTGTTGCTTATTATCACACGTGATCCTGACAGTGGAAGTGTAGGACTTGTACCACCTGATATCAGAGTATCGGCAGACTCTGATGATAATGATAATGGCCAAACAGACGCACAGTTAGGATGCGCCGAGATTGAATCTGACACTGAGGTTGACATTCAGTCATCCCCAGTAATTCCAGTGGACACAGCCAGTAGGCCTATGCCAATCCATTCCAGTAAACCCTCAGACATTGGACAGGTGGAGAGTGAGACACTCGTTCAGGGAAGTGTGGTTACTGTGGCTTCAGTGTCTGTTGACTCTGGCTGTAGCCAAACAGTGGGGAAGGTGCTACACAGAAGGGTTGTTAGGGTTGCTCGGAAGATGCCTGCTTTCTGTCCTCCACCTGATCTAAGTGTGTTTTCCCATGCCACTCGACATATGTTTAGGGCCATCATGGAGGTGGAGGTATGTTCGTATAGGTACTCCAGAAAAATGCTTAGGGTTGTAGATGTGGCACAGGCTGATATGCATGACTACATCCACTGTGTTGCCAATTCAATACATCAGATGAATGACACAGATAGGTGCCTGTTAAGAGTTCATGGCACCTTTGCAGACATCTTGCCATCCTTTGGTAACTACATAGCAAGAGTGGTCAGGAAATCCTTCTATATAGCCAACTTAGAACTAAAGGTATCTGATCAAGATCAAAATAAGATATAATTGCTCTTTAAACTGCCCTGACCATACCAATTATAGAATATGTTGCCTCTTTTAGTGTGTATCTAGCCAAACACATCATGTAGCTAGAATGACCTCAGAGGTTTTTAACTAAAATGTTCACCAGACTAAACTATGTCCCTATATCTGCCTCGTACAGACTCCTGTGTGGCAATTTATGTGTAGCATCTCACTCTAAGAAACCAACCTTCCTTCATCTACTACAGCTCCACAAAACAAACAGATTCACAAACATGCACACTAAATACAAAAGTACCCATCAATGTATAAATAAGCAATGAATGTGCATAAAATAGTCTTGGAGAATACTCCTGGGAGTTATATTGCATGGATATCAAAAGTTAGCTATATTCCTCAAATAATGCACTAAAGTTTAAGATCTGGTATTACTTATTGATCTTTATTTTGAGATGTATGAGCACTACTGTCATCTCTTGGCTTGTTTCATTATTGCAGGATTTCTTTTATAGTTTTGTTAATATATGTATGTGTGTGGATCTTTTTTTTTATTCTCTGCTACAAAATTAATGTGCTACACTCTGTCTAACCATCTATACTGTATTTAATGGTGGGGATAATAATCTGAGATATCTCAGCCTTGGACTAGTCTTTAGATTCTAAAGATTGCACCCGTAGTCCTCAGAATTACAAAAAAAGCCCATATAAAACTACTAACTTGAACTGCTGGAGATGCTGTCAACAAACCACAGTTCCTGGGCTCATACATTCTGTTAATGACCCCCCCACACATTTATATCCTGAAACTCTAGTAAAAAGATTGCCCAACTTACTTGTAATGACACTCATCCTAATCAAATAACTAGCCTGACTAATTCTCTAACACAACACTGAGGACCTCATTCCCAGTATTAATATTATGTAGATTATATCCTGTGGCATTATTTATCGAAAAAAAACACATATTACACAATATTTCATGAAAGGGACTCATTATCCAAATTATGGGTACACCACTCCACAAATCACAAAAAATGTCATATGAGTGGTTAAATAAAAATGCATCTACATTAGGGAAAGTGAAGTTTGGTTACTATTTTTTCTAATCTCTTTTTATTTGAGTAAAAAAATTATAGAAAAACAAAGAAAGCAACATTAGCATTAACAACAATCATGTATGAAACAATATTAACAACATCATATTAGTAAACAATATATAAATACATTTTCATTAAACCACTATATAACTATTTACAACTGGTCACAATTTGTGTTGGGTGCTTTATTCAATAAAACAAAAAAATTTCTATCTGGTAATGACGTGGACAAGTTAAGAAACAAAGTAATTATGGAAAGTAGCGATTGCCATTAAATCCATTTAATCAAGGGAAGTTTATTTGAGACCTGCTATAAGGGAAATCTTAGTAATTACTAACTTCTTTCTTATTTAATGTTTATTCTGACATTGTGTTAACGGGTTTGTCACCTGTTTCTTTTTTTTTGTAAGCTTTATTAACTCCATGCAGTATATTACTTTCAAGTTCCGTTCTCAGGCATGAAGCACCATATCTCTTCTGAAATTAGCTGCTTCATTTCCTAGCCTATCAATCTTCTTCTTCACCGTGGTTTCCCTTAGGGTTTGCCCTCTCCTTTCTCTTGGTATGATTTTCATTCTTGTAGTATTTTAATACATCTTTCCAATACTTTTTTTTTTTCATTTTACCTCCCCTGCTTTCCTCATTATGTCAGTTGCTGCCAACATTTCATTATGTCTAAGAATCTCTTGTTTAATTAATGCTGCTTTACTGTTTTTGTCCAATTCCAGTTTTGAGTGATGGATGCTTCTAAGTTTACTATTCTGCTGTCTGATAATATCCATGTGTCTTTCTTTCCACATGCTGTCCTTTTTCCTTTTGCTCCATATACATAACTCTCAAATATTTTCTGCTTCCTTTTAAAACATGTCTCCAGAAATCATCTTATGCCTGCTTTCAAATATCTTGTACCCACCCACAGTCCTCCCAAATGTACACTACCCCTGCCTCTTCTTGCTGATTCTTTCAGTTTCTTGTCTCCTCCTTTTTGTCTTCCATTACCAGTCTCTTTGGGGTAAGATACCATATGTACAATATTCTTGGGCTTTGATTTCCCACTTTGTAAACTTTCTAAATGTGCCTCAGTTCCTGAATTTTCTTCTGACAATACCCTGTCACTCCCTTCCATTGTTGCTCTCTTCAGCTATTCTTTCTTGTTTTCTCTCTCTCTCCTTTGACATTGTCCCTTCTTTACCTTAATGCAACACAGATATGTTTCTTCCTTTGCCTCCGTAATCTCTTTCCTTTCTTCCAGGATGCTGTCTTCTCTCTTTATGCCGTCCCTTCCTGCCTGCACTTTTCTCCTGCTGCCCTCTCTGTATTAATTTCCCAGGTTCCCCTGAGTACCAAATAGTCCCACTATTCAGCTGCTAGTATCCTGCATTCTGGTATTAAGCCCTCCATTGTTTTTAATATTTCCCACACATCCTTTTTTCTGTATACCATATCTTCATCTTGAACTATTTCCCTCTCCTCCCGCTTTCTTCATTTTTCTTCCCTATATATTCCTTCGCCCATCGGTTCCATAGCGTTCTGAGGTTTTCTTCATCCCACTTTGTGCCTCCCATTTCCTTTAGCGCTGCTTTGCTCGTGTCCTTTCATAAGGTTCTCTGTGTCTCCCTCTCCCTTACTCTGTTTTGCTTAATCTCCTTCTCTCCTGCTTCCATCCAGTGAATGATGTTACATTTCATTGCATACGTTGGTATACGTGGTAGCCCCCAACACGTCTTTTCTTATTCATTCTCATTTTGCCTTTTTCATTCTTTTCCCTTTGTGTCTATTGACTCAGTCCTTTATGTCTTTTACATTTGTTGTAGCCGTTTGTCCCTAAAGTCTATTTCTATGTTACAAAGTAGGTGGTGGATTGTTGGCAGTATCATCATTCTTGCTGTATTAATTCTCCTAAGAAATGTATGTCTTCCACTCACCTCTGTGGAGACTATCCATTATCTTTTTTCTAACTTCCTCTAGGTTTTACTTTATTGTTTTACTCATCATGATCCCAACATAGAGCTCTAAGGACTTGGGAAAGTCTGCTATCTAACCTATTCTCCCCTTGCTTCACCCTTTAAGAATCTTTCTACCACTGCCTTTTTGCTGTTTCACCTGAGTCATACCACTTCCTTAAACGTCAAGGTCTTTCTTACAGTTTCCATTGCTGCTGCCACATCTACTGCCATAAACATTCCATCATCTGCATTTAGTACAAACTGAGATTTTTCCTCCTTTTCTTCAAACATTGCTTAATTGCATCTGATTTCTACCACCAGCTCCTCAATCACAAGCATGAGGAGGCATGGGGATAGTAGCCACCCCTAGCTAGTGCTCGTCTCCCAGAACCTCCTACTTTATGACCATTTTAAATTAATAATTTGGTTTTAGTATACAGCCTGTATCCAATATATGAACTTTTCCACTACCTGCCTGTGATGCACTATTTTCCACAGAAATCCCCATCTTACCATAGCAAAGGCCTTATACAGGTTAAAGAATACAATCCCACCTTTTCTCTTCCTGCCTCTGTTCCTCCCTGTGCATAAATTCCCACAGATCCCACCATTTTTTCTGCTTCTTTTCCCTTCAAGAAGCCATTTGTCCCACTGATATTATATTTTACAGTACTTTATCCAATGTTCCTGCTTATCCTTTTGCTAAAGTTTTGATATATACATCAATGAAAGAAATAGGTCTATAATTCTCCACTTCTTCCTTTTCTCCTCCACCGTTAAATATCACAGTTAAACTGGCCTCCCTTATACTTGTAAATACTTTTCCTGAGTTCTGTATTCGCTTGTGTTCTTCCTTAAGGACTTTCAACATATCCTCTCATCCCCATTTGTACAACTCTAGGGGGAAATCCATCTGGCCCTCCAGCTTCCTCTCCATCATCTTGTGTACCACTTTCCCTATCTCATCTCTTTGTCACCACACCTCTCCATTCCGCTTGTGTTTCTGTTCATTCTCCAGTATGTGACCCTCTAAATTCTTTCCTTGGTTCCATTCTGATACTTGGGCCCTTTCCTCTTGTCTGTAAATATTTCTGTAATATTCACTGAATCTTTCCTTGATTAGCTCATCCTCTTCTAAATGTTCTCCGTATTCTCCCATTATATTCTGCATTTCTCTCTCTCTGCCTGCTTCTTCTGAGTTTCTTGGCTATCAAATTCTCTTCTACCTTCCCCACTATCCACCAGTAGTCCCTTAAGTACCACTGGTGAATTTCCTCCCTTGTAATAATTTTGCTTTCTAATTCCATTCTTATTGAATTTTCTCTGATCTGTAGTACTTATCTTCTACTTTCATTTATTCCAGCTTCCATCTGTACCACCTCTAGCTCTCTTTCCAGCTTCTCAATGAACATTATTTCTTTCCTTCTGCATTCATCAGTTTTCTCTGAAAGTGAACTTGATGCTACCCCACCAGCATTCTTCCAGTCGGCCTTTGTCTTTCATTTTGCTCCATATTGACTCCTTTATTTCCTTGTTCTCTGTCTCTTTCCATTTATAGCTAGCTCACCTCCAGACCCCTTTGTATTGCATTTTATTGTTGCGTGCTTACCATAAGTCTTACTGCTAAGTGATCTGATGTGTGTCTTTCCTTTATTTAGATCGCTTGCATAATTTCCATTATGTTTTCCTTCCTTAAGAACCTATTTATCCAACTTGTCTGTACCAAATGTATCTTGTGAAGGTGTATTCCATCTCATTTGGGTACCATTCCCTCCATATGACAAGCCACCCCCCGTCATTCATGCCTTGAACTAGTTACTTTCTTATATTTTTATTAGATCCCCTGCTTTCATACAACTTATCTTTTTTCTGCAACTATGGTGACATTGTAGCCCCCCATTAGTGTGTGTGTGTGTGTGTGTGTGTGTGTGTGTGTGTGTGTGTGTGTGTGTGTGTGTGTGTGTGTGTGTGTGTGTGTAGCCTGTTAGCAAGACAGTCTTGTAGAATCCTTTTTCATCCGTGTTTGATGCATATATGTTTCCTATTTCCAGCATGCAACATCCATCCTTCTATGCCAGATGATCTAGCTACCTATCCCTCTTTTTATTAAAATTTTCTGCAGTTGTCTGAAGTCCTCTGTGAAATTCAATTGCTTCTCCCCCACTTTCCTCCCTTTGCCTTGCTGTCCATTTCTCCGTTTGGGTAGTCATAACACAGTGACGTCTTCTCATCACTGATTTTTAGTTTTGTTTCTAGTAACAGATCAATGTCACCTCCATCTTTACATTTTCCTGTATTCTCTTTCTTCTATTAGGATTAGATAACCCCCACTATTTCATGCAATTAACTGTATTTTCCTTGTTCTTTTGCCCATCACTCCCTGCTTTCTCATGTGGTGCCATCAAGCATAATCCTTCTTCTGGGCTTACCTCCTAGCTGAACATTATGTTCTTTGGCAGCTAGCTACACTCAGATCTCTCCTCCATATCCTTGGACTCCGTGTCCACAGGTTCATATGTTCGTAACTACTATGCTAGCTGTCCTTGCAGGCCATTTTAAGTCTAGCCAGTTTTCCTTTTCATACTTGAATTAATCATCTGTTATTACAATGGACTTACTCATCCCATGGTCTGTAATTATATATAACCTCTGGTGAGAATAACTGGGATCATACCTTACATAATTTGAGAGGACTCATGCATGGGATAAGGCATTTAAGAACTGCAATTATCCATTAGTAGTATAGGGGGCAGTCCTGGGGTAAATTTGCTGTTACCCATCCATATATCCAAGTTGCATTTGAATATGAATGGGATGAGCTTTGTTTTACATGGATGGGGAGTCTGTTCAGAGCAGTGGTATCCTCTGCAAGGTAAACCTGTCCCTACAAACCATTCTGATGATGTTGCAAAGAGGTTTAGATCTCTTTATTGAGTACTTATGTTGCCATTTGACTTGCTGATAGTCAGTAGTTCTATCAGTACTGGGTCAGAGGATGCCTTGTATGCCAAATCCAGGTAACGTCTTAGCAGTCTGTAGGATGCCAAGTATAGTGACAGGACTTTGTGATAGACCATGTAGGACACATTGCTTAGGCCTTGTATCCTTTTGTAAGATATCTTTGTGTGCATTCCAACTGTTGCATGTGCTGGACAGATACATGCCAAAGGGGGCATTATACTCTGTGATTGCTCTAATGAGGGTTGAGTAAAGGGAGGCAATCATATCACTAGATCTAAACATAATCCTTTGTTTATAATCTGTGCAATATAGAAGGATTTTCTTATGACAGCGTGCACATGTTGGCTGAAAGTTGGTCTACATAAGTTCCTAAATCCCAAACAACTGGCTCATGTTTAGGAAGTGCATTATCAAAGTGGTAGATCTCATGGGGTAGATAACTTCCCAAAGTATATGATAATGAATTTTTTAGCATTTAGTTTCAGTCTATTAATTAGCTTTTCTGCTATGCCTGAGTGGGAATTGTGTCATAAGCTTTAGCTGAGGTAAGCATTATGTGCCATCTTTCCTTCACCCATTGATTTGATGACCTTTTCATAACATTTTACCAGTTTGATAAGTCTGATCTGCTTTGATAACTCCAAATTGAGATGAGTCTAGTGATTCAAGGTTCCCTATGTCCTTTTTGGTTAGTTCCATGATAAGACTTTCTGTAGCTTTGTATACAAGGTTGGTCAGACTTATGCATATGTAATTGCCTTAGTCTTTGGAAGGCTGTCCTTTATGCATGAGAATGACTACAGCTGCTTTCTATTTGCTTGGTAGAAAACCTGTTTGAAGGCTGAGTTTGAACAGTGTTGTTAGGGAGCTGGCTAAATAATGCTTCATGTTATTTAAGATGCATCCATGGATAGTGTCAGGACCCATTTATGCAGTATTTTTAGATTTTGATAGCACTTTTATGACTTGGTCTTATGTGATAGTGAGAGCTGAGTCAGTAGCAGGTATGGCTTGTAGATCAGATGGAGGGAAGAGAAGCGTAAAGTTAGAATTATATTTATCAGCCAGTAGGTTAGTTATATCTTCAGCCTCAGTGTAGACAACATTGTTCACAATCAGCTTAGTGCAGTGTTGCATTGTGTTTCTGAGATTATGAACATAACTAAAAAGACTTTTTTAATTATGTTTGACTTGGGTGGTTATTTAGCCTTAAACTTGTTTTTGTTGGATTTTATTAAACTCTTGAGTTGTTTGTTTATTTAGTGGTGAGGGCTCTATCATTCTCATAATTAGTCTTCTTAGTTTTGGTCAACATTCTCTTCCTTCTATTATAAAGCTTTTGATATTACGTTTCCACCATGGGTGTTTGCTTCTGGCGTGTCCCTTTCACTGCTTTCTACAAGGTACAGCTGCATCTATGCATATGTTTACATTTTGGTATAGTATGGTGGCTAATATTCTATACATTCAGTGGAGTTAACTGGGCTTGGTGGGATTTGAAGCTTGCCAAAGTATCATTTAGGAGTTGGCAGCTTTTCTTAGAAAAAGTTCTAAGGGTACATTGTGTGGAAGAGATCTCTTGTTTCAATTTTATTTCAACAGAATGAATTTATGGTCATATCTAACAAGTGATGAAGATAAGTAATGGATGGTGCAAGATATGCCCACATTACTAAGGTCAGGGTCCAAAATGTTTTTCACCAGTTGTGTACTCTAATTGCTCCAGGGCATCCGTATTGACAAAATCCATTAATCTGTATGCTTGTACTATGGTACAATATAATAATAATAATAATAGTAATATGGTTTTCCAAGTCTATAGCTGGATAATTTAGGTCACCTATGAAAATGGTTTTAGGACTAATACTGAATGATTCTAGTTCCTGTAGATGGGTGCTGTGACTTTCTTTTGTCATAGAGGGAGTTCTATAGCTAGATGATACATGGTATGGGAACTTTCTGACGGCTATTTGGACATGAAGAAGCTGTAGGGCATCAGCTGCCTTACTAGATTTGATGTGAGTCTGTGAGTTTTTTTCTGGATGAAGATAGAGACACCTCAAGCTTTTCCCCCCTCCTGTGCAGTACTTGTTCTAAATATGACTATGAGGAAGGTGTTATAGACCTGCACAGCTGGAGTGCTCTCCGCTATTTTAAACCATGTCTCAGTCACTACATAAATGTCTATGTCCTCCAGTGTGAGCAGGGCTTGTATGGAGTGGAGTTTCTTTGTAGGCTGCTAGCATTGATAAGTAATACCTTCACATTTTCCTTTGTTCACTTTGTTAGGTTGGTGGGTTAGCAATTTGACAAAAGATGAAATAAGAATTTTAAAGGAACTGATAGGCAACCAGAATTATTGGGTAATGAAACCTGATGGGGGGATGGTTATTGCTATGTCTCAAATTGACTACATCTCAGAAATGTACGAAATTTTAAATGATTCTATGACTTATAGTAGGACTTCAAGGAATGAGCTAAACAAAGCATATGCTAAGATAGATAGTTTTCTGTTTGATGCCCTGTTTCAAAATTCTGTAGATGTAAATGATGTTACATATTTAACTGTTGGGACACCGAAGATCCCAGTAATATTTCGGATACCAAAGATGCATAAAAATGTCCACAACCCCCCATTTCGACCTATTGTAGCAGCAAGAGGGTCGAAGACTGAGCCTATTACAGCATACGTAGACTTTTCTGCTAACCCAGTAGTTAGGGAGGTACCCCATAACATAAAAGACTTGAGGCACTGTTTGGAATGGCTGAGACAAGCTAATGTTGGCAACACAGATTATAGTTTCTTCACTGTTGATGTGGTCAACCTGTTCTCAGTAATACCTCATAAGAAGGGTTTGGAATTTTTTCAAGAAAGCATGTTGACTTGTAAGGTTATCGACTAATCTAAAATTAATTTATTAGTAGAACTCATGGATGTGGTTTTGACAAATAACTACATGATATTTGAAGGTGAATTTTTCCATCAAGAAGCTGGAGTGGCTATGGGAGGTAAATGTGCTCCAAGTTTTGCTAACTTGTTCCTCTTGGAATGGGAAAAGAGATATGTGTTTTCCTCTGCCTTTATGGCCAATATTGTGCTTTATGTCAGATTTTTGGATGACATAATGATATTATGGCGAGAGGAGGAACAACTTGTGAACAAATTCATTAAATACCTTAATGGCACAACCACCTTCTTTGAATTCACTTTTAAATTTCATACTAGGGAGATTGACTTTTTGGATATCCATCTGACTAGAGATGTTACCAGTGGAACACTGGTAAGCAATATTCACAGGAAAGAAACTTTGCCATCAAAGAAAAGGGACAGTTAAAAGTAAAATGGTAAGGCTATCTTGCCTCATAAGTGCTGATGAACTTTTTTCCAAAGGGATTTTTTTTCACTAATTGGTATGTTTAAAGACAGGGGGCATCCTTTGGGGCTGCTCCTGAAAATTAAGAAAGAGGTTCTGATTAAAAGGGGCACTACATTTAAGCTGATTTTAAAAGCAGGCTTAATGGCAGCACAGTGGCTAAGGACAACTTTGATTCACATGTTTTGGTATTGCAATATAACGAAGAGGCACCAACATTACTGCTTCATACAAAAAGCTTATGGGAAGTACACTTTGATAAAGAAATGAAAGAGAAATTAGGGTTCCAACCGAGGATAGTCTATAGTAGGGGTAGGAAACTTAGAAATATGTTGGAGAGTGGAGGTACAACAAAATTTAAACACAGATCATTAATGTACAAATGTGGTGCATGCAAGGTTTCTAAAAATATTAATGATGGCACCAGTGTGTCAGTTGGGGGGGGGTACAAACATACCATAGAATTCCCTGGAAGATGTAATTGGAATGCCAACATGGTAGTTTACTTAGCCATGTGCCTATCCTGTCCAGGATTTTATGTAGAAAAGACCATTAGGAGACTCTAGGACCATATTGTAGAGCATTTGAGGGATATTAAAAACAGAAACACCCATAATGTCCTTTATATTCATAGCTTGGAACGTCCAAATTTCATAAGATTTGTATTTTTTTGTTATTGATAGGGTTTGTAGTGATGTTATGGGGGGGTGATGTTAAACTTGAGTTGGAAATTAGGCAGGCTAAGTGGCAGTTTAGACTGAATGCCTGCTGCAAACCTGGGATGAATGATTTTGTTTCAATAGCCCACTTTTTGAAACAGAGGGCTACAGAAGTATGAGTTGATTACATTCAAGATTTTTTTTCTTTTTTACAATTTTACTGCTGTCTGTTATTACTAACAGGTTTTGTCTTATTATAGCTAAAATATTTTTAACTAACTCTCTCTCTCTATATACATACATATATATATATATATATATATATATATATATATATATATATATATATATATGTATATATAATATTGTTTTTTAATGTTTGAAACTTTAATAACAGTAAAAGAAATGTAGCTTAGCTTTGGGCTATTTTTTATTTATAGTGCAGTTAATTGAATGATCGCTTATTACCTTGAGTATATAATCACAATTTAGCTTAATTGGTTTGACTCTGAAGAAGCCATTTGAATTTTATGGCGAAAGCGCTCAGTCTTTTGGTGTTGTATTAAACTGTTTGCTACAACTGTACTGCCTTGGTGGCTCAATTTTTTATTTTTTAGTGTTTTTCTTAGTTTATTAGCCTTGTGGCTGTTGTGTTGTTTTCATTTAACAGTATTTAATTTATCAGTAGGGGACGGGAGGGTTGCAACAATCTAGCAGACAAAAAAAATGGGAAAACAGTAGCAAATGTATTAACAGTGGTAAATGTAACAAAAAGAAAGGCATTGGAATGCAGCTTTAAGCAGGCAAATGATAATTAGAATTTAAGACATTAGCAGCACAGCTGGAATGCAAATAGCTTTCAAAGCACAGAAGCATAACCCTTTCAGCAAAAATTACAATGCTGCCACTACTGCAGTCCAAATTATTGTCTACAGCACTAGACAGAATCCAGAGATTGCCAGCAACACTGCTTATGGAAAATGCAGTGATAAATGACAAAATCAGACTCAGATCCTGCAGCAGTTCAAAATTCTCATACATATGTGTAAGAAGCTACAAGACTAAGGCCCCAGACCAACTTCAAATACCAACAGTTAACTTTAACAAGTAATTCTACTTACAGAAATAGAAGTGCACTATAATACATACACGATGCTCAGATTTTGTAGTAATTCATATTTCGTTCATAAATGCAAATGAAGCTACAAGACTAAGATCCAAAACAAGTTACATTTGATACAAATTGAGACTAGTAGCAGAAAATGCAGAAATAAATATATCAAAATGAAGGTGACTGCAATAACAGCTTAAGTATGTAATAACAGCCAGAAAGGATGAACAGAGGGTGAAACAAGTTTTAGCAGTCTAAGGGGCGGGCCTTCTCAACTTGATTGGTCAGTGCCCAGTAAAATAAGCAGAAGAGATGAGACTGGGAAGAACTTCTAAGACAAAGCATTCAGGAGATGATGCTGGGTGGAGCTTCCCATATAGGCAAAAGGGACAGATAGCTTCAAAGCATCCATACAAAACTGATGTAAATGGTGTGATACATGCAGTAGTATTTAAATGTATTTTTATGGATATAAAATGGAGCCAATTGTTTTCTTACTTTTTGTTTTAGGTTTAGGAGAGTATTCGGCTTCCAAGAACCTTATAGACAAAGATGGCTGATGCCTTGTGTATTATAAAATAGGTGGAAACTGAGGGTGAAAACAGCTTAAAGCTCCAGGCAATAGTGCTTACCTTCCTAGAACCAAATCCTCCACTGCTGCTGTGTTTGATGACCAAACGCTCTAGATAGGACTCTCAAAACTGCCTGTTTGTTCTAAGTTTGGAAAGTGATAAAGCACTGTAATTAGATGCAGCAATGCTGATTAATCCACTTCAAGAGTTTAGAAAAATAACCAGGGAACTATGAAACCCAAATCAATATATAGCTTCAGCTTCAGGTTCAGAAAAGAAATACAAAAAATGCAGAAAAATGAAAGTACTCATCAAAACTGATTTAAATACCTAGGCACTCCATAGAACTCACTCGAGAAAGCTCTGCAGATTCTAAAATGACTTCAGTTAACAGCATTAACTTCAGATTCAGAACAAACACAAAATATGGTCCACATAAACCTCATTTAAATGGCAAGCTAAGTGCAGTAGTTTAAATGTACTTACCTGGACCTAATATGGAGTAGTCCAAATACTTTGTTTGATTTTAACTTCAGGAGAGCTTTCAGCTCCAGGAGTCTTAAGGACAAAGATGGCTGGCTGCTCATGTAATATAAAATACTAGGAGAAAATTGAGACTGGAAACAGTTAAAGCTCTAGCCAATAGTCCTTATCTTCCCAGAAATGCAGAAATCCACCACTGTTGCTGGGTTTAATTACCACAAGCTCTAGATAAGAATCACGGTTGGCCAAAACTGTCTGTTGTAAGTTTTGCAAGTGACTAAAACACAATCCACTTAAGAGAAAATAGACAAAATAAAAATAACAATGGAAACTGTAAAACCCAAATTGATTTATGGCTGTAGCTTCCGATTCAGGGAAGAAACAGTAAAAATGCAAAAAAAAAAAAAAAAACAGCCCACTTAAAACTTTCTTAAATATATATGCACAGCAGAGCATAGGCCACACCTGAAAAAAAAAACAATGCAGACTGTAAGATATCTTCAATTAATAGCTTTAACTTCAGATTCAGAACAAACACACACACACACAAGAAAATACATACAAATGATTTAAATTTATTTATTTTTATTTTATTTATTTTATTTTACATTTGTTAAACTGGATGGTCCGACTGGATGAGGTCTGTTTTCAGCGGAGGCCTAGGGAGAAAAGCTCCACCCCATTCCCTAATATTACAGCATTCCTATTCATTGGCCTCCCTTCCATGGTCTAGTACGCTGATTTCATTTGTGTGTTAGTCCAAAATTGTTTTTTTGTGTAGTTTTACAGCTTTTACTGTGTTAATTATATACTGCTGTTTCTTTATTGTGTTAATTATACACAGCTGCTCCTTTATGTCACATTTGTCTATGGGTTATTTTTAACTCCATTTCCCTTGTTCCCCTGTATATTCCTTTTATAATTGTTATACTACAATTATTACTTATTTTTTCTAAGACTTGGATATTGTTCGTCACTGCTTCTGCTTCTTTCATTGTTTTTTTTTTTCTGTGCCTAAATCACCTCTGTGAATGGCTTCTTTTTCTTCTGTCCTTTTGATATAGGTTCATAGGTAGGTACTGGGCTATCTGCCTGAAGGCATATATTAGCCCAGCCACGTTGTGTGGTATTCACTACACCTTTGGTTAGTTCCCTAGGCCATTGATCTAGCAGCTAGTATCCTTGGCCCCTATCTAGTAGAGCTGTTGGTATGATCCCTGGTGTGAACTTTCTGTTACCCATCCACTCATCAAGGTTTCTCTTGAAGAGTGATAGTGAGGGGCTCTGTCTTACGTAGATCGGGACATTGTTCCATAGCAAGGGAAGTCTTTGCGAAGGGAATCTATCCCTCCAGCATGTTCTATTCATTGTTGTGCTAAGGTTTGTATCCCTGGAGCGTGTAGCTCGAGTGGATTTGGTTTTGTTAAGATGGAGCATGTTCAATAGATCTGGGTTGGACATGGCTCTGTATGTTAGACAGAGATCGCCTCTGAGAAGGCGGTATGCAACAGAGAAAAGCCTTAGTTTTTTCAATTGTGCTGCATAGGGCAACTGTTTGAGGCCAATAATCCTCTTAGTGAGGTACCTCTGTGGTCTCTCCAGCTGCTGGAGATGCCTAGCCAGGTACATTCCAATTGATGCATTGTACTCAATAATGGGTCTGATGAGGGAAGAGTAGAGGGGCACCACTACATCCTTAGATCTTGATGCAAACCCTTTCATGATCAGCTGGGTCACATAGAAGGATTTTTTAACCACCTTGGCAACATGGTTATCAAAGGAAAGCTGACTATCTATTTGGGTCCCTAGATCCCTTATTACTATTTCAGATTTCAGGGGGTTACCTCCTATGTGGTAGTTCGTGGGTACTCTGTTTTTTCCAAAGGGGATTACTATGCATTTTTTAGCATTTAGCTTGGGACCATGGCTTTGACACCATGCATCAGTCTCATTAAGGCCCTTCTGGAGGATATCCATGTTGGCTGGAGACTCTATTATAGCACCCAGTTTGCAGTCATCCACAAACTTGGTCAGCCACAGCTCTTCAGTGCTTGCCTGTACTTCTGAGAAGTATATGCCAAACAGGAGGGGCCCCAGGACAGAGCCCTGAGGTTTACCGCTCATTACTGGTCTGGATTCGGACATAGATCCCACTACTCTTACTTTGTGGGATCTGTCTGAGAGCCAGTTTGTGATCCATCTTGTGACATAAGGGTTTATGCCCAGGTTGGTGAGTTTATCAATAATACCCGAATGGGGAATGGTGTCAAATGCTTTAGCAAGGTCAAGGTAAGCTGTGTGTACCTCCTTTTCTTTATCTTTAGCCTGAGTAACTGTCTCAAAGAAGTCCATCAGGTTCAGGAGGCATGATCTGCCCTTGACGAAGCCGAACTGTGTGGGGTCAAGTGTTTGGAGGTTCCTAATCTCTCCATTTATGAGTTCCATAATGATTCGCTCCATTGCCTTACAGATCAGACTGGTCAGGCTTATTGGTCGGTAGTTCCCAGGGTCAGTTGTGGGCCCACCCTTGTGCAGCGTAACCACCGTTGCTGTGTGCCATTCTATGGGCACATATCCTGTCGAGAGGCTGAGACTGAACAGGGTATTCAGATGCGGGGTTAATTCATTTTGGAGCTTGCGTATGACACAGCCCGGGACACCATCTGGTCCCATGGAGGCAGTGTTTTTAGCTTTAGACAGAGCCTTATTAACCAACGTATCAGTAATAATTGGAGTTACACAATCCCCTGGAATATAATAGGCCCTGTAGGTGGTGAGGGGGGGGAATTTGCACTGAACCTGTCAGCCAAGATGTTGGCAATGTCAGTGGGGTCAGTGTATTTTTTTCCATTTTGTACTAGCTCAGAACAGACCTGAGCATTGCCATTTAGGTTTTTGACGTAACCATGGAAGGCCTTATGGTTATCCTTGGCAACCTTAGATACTGGATAAATAAGCACCAGAGGAGAAAGGCTACACCAACCTTGTTGAATAAAATTTAGATTTTTATTACCACAGTTCCGGCTGGCACAGAAAAAAATCCAGAAGCTATTCAGCACACAAAGTCCAAACTGTTGAAAGCACAAACACAAAGAATAGATACAGAAGCTGTTCAGCACACAAAATCCAAGACTGTTGAAAGCACAAACGCTATGTCTCCACACCTGCGTTTTCGTTTAGGACACTTCTTCAGATGCACTACCTTGGCAACCTTCTTTTCAAAATTGGCTTTAGTTGACTTGATGAGGGCCCTCAATTTCTTACTAAAGCTGATCAGGGAAGATTTTTCTACTTGAGATTTGGCCTTTTTTTGTATAAGTCTCCTCCTTTTATTGTATAGTTTGCTTATGGCCGGGGTCCACCAGACTGGTTTCTTCTTGCTTGAGGAAGGGGTCTTGGTTTTATTTGGGATAGCACAGTCCATGCAATCCTGAAGATGTATATAAAGTGTCTTGGTGTAGGATTCTGCATCCTGGATATCATTATACTTCTGAAGGGAATAGTGAAGCTTTCCACTTCTGACGCAAGTAGTTTGAAGTTTGCTTTGGAAAGGTTTTTTACGATGGTTTCTTTGACTGGGGGAGGTGGAGGGGTGAGGATGTCTAGGGTTATCAGTTTGTGGTCTGATCTGACGAGAGAGGGAGTGATAACGGGTGTGGTACAATGGGCGCCCATATTTGTGATGATTAAATCCAATATGTTGTCTCCTCTAGTGGCAGAACATACCAGTTGTTCAAGGGCATTTGAATTTATAAATTCTATGACCCGCTGGGCATAGGAGTTAGAACTTTGGTAGTTCACCCAGTCTATACCAGGGTAGTTGAAATCACCCAAAATTATGGTGCTGGGTAGGACCTTTATATTTTCCAATGCCTGAAGGAATGCTGAGTGAGCATCTTGGGATGTGGTGGGCGATCTATAACAGGCTATGACTTAAAATGTGGATTTTCCTGCTGACAGTTGTGCATGGATGATCTTTTGGGCATCATGCTGCTCCACTAACCTGGAGATGTAGGTATCCTTGATGAATATGGATACACCTCCTCCCTTTGCACTGCAATCCGGTAACTGAGGCCGGAAGGTATGATATGAATTGTAACCTGGTAGTGCTGGGGTACTCTCTGGGCCTTGAACCAGGTTTCCGTCACTGCACAGACATCGATTTCCTCCATACTGAGGAGTGCCTCGAGTGCGTGCATTTTGAGGTTGAGACTTCTGGCGTTGAGTAGCATTACCCTTAGTTTTTGGTTACTCCTTCACTTTCCTTCCTTCAAGCATTCTGTCTCATTTTTTTATTTCATTGTTTGCCTTTCTGATTTGTTTATTTCCTACTCAACTCTTTTACTGTTATGTGGCCACCTCTGTAAGTTCTAGTCTTGTTCTCTTCCCTCTGGGGTTTCAGCATCTGACATTTCACATCTTCTGTCTTTATGTGTGTCACCTCTCCTATGTGTAACTTTGCTCTTAGCAGCCATGTCTTACACTCTATTCACATTTTTACTGTCTGAATGGTTTACCTTTTATTGATACCTTTGTTTAAACTACTGAACATCTTCCATACTGTGTACAAGGTTATAATCTTTTGTTGAGGCTAAAACTGGACTTAGGTCACATCCCTCGCACCCACCATAACCTTGCCCACACCCCACCCACTTCCCATCCATTTCCCGATGTCATCACCATGTCAGATAAGAGGGAACATCCACTTTTTCCATTCGTGGTGCCTTTTTATCTGTGGATTTACTATGCTTTTTGTGAAAAAGGCATAGTAAATCTGCCGATTTAACAACCCCCCCCAGTCTATTTCTTTTTTTTAAACAGAGTATTATAGTTTGTGTATTGTTTTTGAAACTACCAGATAATCAGTTTGATTTCTGCAAGTGTGGAAAAAATGGACAGGTGGCAATGCTAACTGTGCAGCCTGAAGCATTCTCTTTCATGCTATACTTGCAGAATTGGAGGATGTTTCAACCATGCAGCTGTTCCGTTCATTCTTAGCTCATTTAATACCCCCAGTATAAATATTCTTCATTTATACAGTGTCTCTGAGTAATCCACAAACAGCTATATGATGTTCCCTGAAAATGAGACGTTTAGTCTTTTTGCTTGCTTTATTTCATTGTTTACAGCAAAGGAATGGAGGCATGCCAGCACAAGCATATGTCTGCTTTCGGCTGCTGCTTGCCACATTCCCAGTGTATGCTCTCTGTTAAGTGTTTCTTGATTTTTTGGTATCAAAAAACTCATGTAATAGTTGCATTAGAAATTACTCCAGTTCACTATTGCTCTCTCTCTCTCTCGTGTATTCCAATTATCTGGATGTTACTCCTTCTTGAATGCTCTTCCAGATCATTCATCTTTTCTCTATATATTTTTATTATGTTTGTTAGTCCCTGTATTCTGTGAATTTGCTCCTGCAGCTCAGCTTTAATTGCTGCTTTACCTTTCTCCAGATATTGTATTTTCCCTTGTAGTCTTTTCACATCTGTCTGTTGCTGTTGTATTGTTTGTTTAAGTGCTAACATTCTAGCCTTCTGTGATTACCTTTTCAACAAAATGTACAATTGCCTCTCCTTATATGCAACTTTAAAAGTAGCCATATACTCCTAATTTTGTTCCTGGTCACTGATACTTTCTTCTGGGTTGTGTTTTCTCCCTGAGAACACTATGGTCATCCAAATTTCTGAAGGCCCAGGCTAGAGCTTTGGGCTTAGGAAGCCATCTTGTCTGGGGTCTCTAGCGCCTTCTATCAACACCTACATTTTAAAGCACTAATTCATTATCTGTTTCAGATTTTTAAGTTTCTTAACATCCAAACACCATTGATGCATCAAGATTACTTTATGAATGCTTTTCTTTTATACCTCTTTTCTCACTAATTTATTATATGTTTAGTTCATTGATATATATACAGGTGCGTGTTGCTTAATATCCTTCTACATAATGTCTGACTACACTTACATCTGTACTGTACTAAGTGGACATAAATGTGGTCAGACATTGTGCAGAAGGATGTTAAGTGAATCACAATATAAGCAATATGGTGTTCGCTTAATTCCACGCCCCTTAACGTTCTATGGGCTAGAACCTATCCCAGACATTAAGCAGCACATACCTGTATATTGCTTACATTTTTGTAGCAAAATCTTATTAAGTAAATATACAACATTCTGTAAATATCATCTCATTACTATGTATTATGCGGAATGAATATTTTTATGTTACTGATTGCTTTTTACTTGTTATTCATTAACTCACTGTATTATATGGTCTCAACAGGGGATGGAACCAATGGGGCTACGGCTGGCAGCATAGTCCTTGAGATCTTAAGCTGAGTATGTAGTAAAATCCTGTTGCTGCCATCTATAATCTTATTCAGCATTTAAAATGTGCTGAGCCATGTATAAATCCTGGCATTTCCTCTGTATTCTGTTTTTTTGTTTGTTTTTTTTTTTTTTTGTTTTTTGTTTTTTTGTTTGTTTGTTTTCAAATGGATTTACAAAAGGGATTTTCTGGCTTTTGGTACAATATGCTGGCCTAGATGACTCCTGGGCAAAAATGCTTACAGCAGATGAAAAACCTGACAAACTAATGAATTTCATTAGCCTATGGTTATTGAGTACATTAGAACAAAAGCCACTTGCCACTAAACTAACTAGCAATATATTTTAGACACTTGTTAGCAGGGTAAGCCCACTCAACAGAGGAATTACTTTTCAGGGATGACCCAAGAGAACGGTCTGGTTTAGTGCCAAATGACAAAATGGCTAACCTCAAAGCGTTCACCAGTAGCCAGACTAATTACCTGCAATGACCATCAGGCAAATGTAAAATTCGTCTGCCTAAAGGTGGGTGACATTGAGAAAAGTCAGAGGAGAAATAACCTGAAACTGATTAGTCTACAAGAGGTCACATAACAAAATGATTCTCGTACATGGTCAAGCCCACAGGCTGCCCAGAGAGCTGAAATGTATATACCAGATAACCACTGAAAGAGCTTAATAATCCCTTAAATCTCTTCTGAAAGAAGGACATCCTTGAGATGCACCAGGTTTTTCCTTTCATTTTCTAGGGCAAAACATCTATCTTGGGATGTACCAAAGGGGGCAAGAATTCTTGCTAAATGAGCAAAACATACAACTATGTCAGGAAAATGCACAGGAGGTAATAATGCAAAGGAAGACATTCAGTCATATCTTAAAAAGGCTGCTGGATGAATTCAACTGAAACTTTATTTCAGCCATCAGTCAGGTGACTCATTGATCAGTCCTGCACATGAGAAATACACCCTCCCTCCTAACAGCCCTGGGAATCTCATTCAAAAAAAGTTAATTGGCAACATTTTGCTGTCCTTACAAACAATAGCTTTTACTCTCATGATCAGGAAGACTGAAGAGCAGTGCAGTGGAGAGGAAAGAAAAGATGACCAAGCACCTGCCAATTCGACAGAAAAACTGGTTCAATATTTTTTCTCATTCATTTCAAAAGCATGATCACAACAATTATGCCAAGCAGAAGAGATCAAAGCCTGCTTCCAGAACTACTTAACCTTATGTGTTCCCTTCTTTAATCTTTCATTACCCAGAGATTTGCAGCACTGGATCCAGCTTAAGCAGTCTTCTGAAGTGAGACTATTGACATGGATGCCAGTAACATTGATAAGCTTTTGACAGCCCTTAGTTTTTTAGTTTATTCTTTTTCTTTTGCTAATCTTAAACAAGATCAAACTAAGCATAGTTCTGCAGTGGTGTACTTCTTCCCGTACCTGTAGTTGCTAGGAAACATTACCTTATGTAAGCAGTTCTTACATCTTGCATTTATTGAGATACAAACTGTTTTAATGTTTTGTTTAATTTAGTTGCATATCAATGAATGTAGGAGTTTTGCACTCAAAGGTAAAGCATAATGCTGTGAACAGATACTTAATGTCTGTTTACCCTGAAACTGTAATGACTCAAGATCTAAAAATCAGCAGGAAGCAAATTAAATACCAAGAGCATTTCTGAAGTTGATTAATACTGCAGTTTAGAACTTTCTTCAAAATGAGGTGTGGGAGTCTTTTGAAATGAAAAGCTGGGGTGGTATGTACAAGATTCACAAGGACATAAGGCATAATGCAGGCATAATGGTGAAAATCAAAACAAATGTGACGTTATTAATAATGAGCACAGATTATGGACCACAGCCCAGCTCCAGTATCAACTTCCTATTTTCCATTTTGTACATGGTGCTGGGATCTCACTTTAACAGTGACCAACACCTACAGTTAATGTTCATACTACTGGGTTTCTAACCCTGCATTCTTTGCAAACATTTTCACCAAGTTTGATGCCTTTAATCAGTGCACTGTCCTGTCATAACAGGGGATGATTTTTAATGTTACTTTAGATGTTTGGTTATGTATACAAATACCCCAGTGCTGACAGAACTGCCACAGTCTCATCAAAGACAATATGGACTACTACAGCCTGCGTGATCCATTAGGGATCCTCTGTAGCATAACCCAGGCTTCACTTATTTCACACCCAGTCAAACTTGACATGGCTGACTTGATGACCAAAAAGTGTTCAACAAACTCCTCTCAGGTATTCAGAAGATCAATAGTCTGCCCTGCACTCTCTCAGTCCATGACAGTATTGTTAGATTGTTATCCTTGGGTAATTTCTTACAGCCTCAAGTTAAGGAGGTTTGGCTCTCTACTGCTGGAGAACAAGAAATCTGTAAATTTTATCCATGAATAGATATGGAACTATATTTATGGTAATCTATCCCATACTATGCCAATATTTGTTTGAGGGAAAGCCTGAAACTAGAGTATAGAGTAATCTGTTCAATCTCGAAAATCTACAACGTAGCAAACATAGACTCTCTTATAAAGAGGTCAGAAGAGAATGTTATCCAGGTTTTTTTTCAGTGCAGGAAATCCCATAAAAGCACTAAGATTGACCCAAGGAATACAAAGCAGCAAAAAAACATTCTTAGCCCACGTGCAAAAAGTCCATAGCAGAACTTTACTTAAAAAAGAGTAGTTTTGTAGTCTTGGGCCATACAGGATAAATTAGGGAAATTGATAGCCTACAAGTTTAAAAAGTCATAATCTTATGCATATCCTTACTTTATTATCCCCACCCCCACCTCCAAATTAGGTCTGATCACATCAAAGATGATGATAAACAATTAGAGCTTTATTACCCCTAGATGTATTATGGGAGTATGCCCAGTTATAGTTTGTCCATAACATCCATAGTTTCTTTTCTTTAAAATTTAAAAGTTATTATTTTCAGATCCTAGTCAAACTGCTGCATTATCTAGCACTGTGTCTCTGCTTGAAGTCAAGGCAGTGAGTCAGGATTTGGTGTGAAGCACTAGACAGGGTGGTCCCCTACCTATTTCTATTTGTGACTGAGCCTTTAACACAGTCTGCATATGACTTACATAGGAACCTGTAGGTAAAGGGACTGTCATTCTCCTTTTTACAGATGACTGCTTGGTGCTGACAGTGAACACCAAACAAGACATCTTTCAGATCATTGCTCTTACAGACATTCTTTGTTAATTTCTGAATTTAGAGCCAATAAACATAAATCAAAACTGGTTGCAGTAAACCTGTCCTCAGCCTGTAGCACTTCTAATGTCCATTTCAGATTCTATCCTTCTTTGCTGGAATACTTGGGCATCATTTTGCACTCTATTATCTGTCACCTGGCTGTGCCAAATCTAAAATCCCTGAGTCAAGACATATCCTTCTTTGCCGGAATACTTGAGCATCATTTTGCACTCTATTATTTGTCATCTGGCTGTGCCAAATCTAAAATCCCTGAGTCAAGACTTATTTATATCACTAAATGCATTGAAAGGTTTACAGTTAAAGTGCTTATGTACAGTTAAGGCAATAACAATTATGATTCCCCAAAAGATCTCTATGTCCTGAGGCATACTGCCATCTCACAAGAATTATTTCTGCTAAAAATTCATTAACTGAAACAACTCATATGGGACATCAAAAGGAATAAAATACTTAGATGTACTCCCACAATACCAATTAACCTGGGAGGGGTAGCATACTTGACCTTGACTGTCAGTGAAACTGCCATTGTCTTACATCAATTTTTTGCTAGGCCTAATGACAGTCCTTTGACATTGGCCAAGACAGAATCAGCCATGTTAAATATCACATCACATAAAGCCCTGGGATAGTATAGATAAGCACTATCGTCTCACTTAAAACCATGGTATAATATTGACTTTAGCCAGGTCTATATTGGAATTGTGAAAGCCCTAGTCACCGAATACATAAACACAGACACATATTCTGTGAACCGCGAATAGTCCGAACAACCTAAACCGCAAAATTCAAAAACTCGAACCATCATAGTTGTCCCACCCCACCACCCGCTACATACTACCTACCCAAACAAAATAAATAAACCACATACATACACTAACCAAAACCCTACTTCTAACCCTAAACTAAACCCTACTTCTAACCCATATACAACCATGTATGCATTTACCTTAACCTGCACCCTAACCCTAAGGTCCGTAACTATTGCACACTTACCTTAAAAAGCTATAACCAAACAAAATAAATAATCCACATGCATACACTTAACAAAACCCTACTTCCAACCCTACACTAAATCTTACATACTTACCATCTATGAACTTACTTTAACCCGCACCCTAACCCTAAGGTCCGTAACTATCGCACATTTACCTTACGGAGCTATACCACAGAAGGCCCAACCATGCCGATTCGACATTTCGGATTTTGTACTTCAGGACGATCGATGTTTTCACGGTTCGATGAAGACATATCGGCGTTTACGTATTTGGGTAAGTGGGCCTTCGAGGTTCTAATAGGGAACCCTTTAGCCAACATGTTCTGGCATGAAGGAGGAAGACACAGAGAACCCCAATATCTTTAACATGACCTGCCTGTCTAGTGACATTATAATTTAAAGGCTGGAAACTTATCACTAACGTGGCAAAAATGGGAAACAACAGGCATCTAAATTTTGGTCTAACAAGGTTAACATTACTTATATCTTTTTTTCTAGACTTGCACATTTGCAGGAAATGTTTGGTCTATTCCATTCAAGGCAGTGTAAATATTTATAATTAAGGTATATAATTGTATCTTTCCATTTAAATAGTTTTGAATTTTGAACTGCAGTTGGATTTGGAGTTTTCCAGCTGTGTTTCTGTACAAGCTTTCTTACTACATTTTTTCCCATTTAAATATATTAATTCAGGCTAATCCGTACCCAATTACAGTTTCACAGAAATGAAAGCTTCTTGCCAGCATATCATTAGCAGAGTATAGGACTGCATGGTTTTGTAATATTCTGAAAAATATGACAAGCTAACAAAATAATTCCTGACACTTTAATCTAGTTAAGCGGTATTAATATGGGTATTCAAGGCATAAAGATATACAGATGATTATTTCATATAAGAATTCTCAACACATAAGTGGAGCACCAGCTATAATTTCTTCTCACTATTTTTTGGACCCCACATACACTCAGCTTTAGGAAAGACTTCCCTACTGTCACAACCTTTTGAGCTGTGACAAGCTGAAACCTGATTTAGTCTTATATTATGGAAGCAGTCAGAGCAAGCCAAAGAATGTAACTACTAAAGTATTTGAATACTTAGATCTTAATCAATTCCTCAGTGGCTAATAGTCAGACTTGACACAAAATAAAATAGACTCTTTGTCTGCCATTGCAGTACTCAACCATGGATACAGCTGGTGCTTTTTTCATACCAGAAAATGGAAATGCATTAACTTGATGAATTGTGGCTCCACTGCAACTTCCAGATGTGGTCCCTAAACTGGCAAAACCATAGCCTTTAGTGTATGCAGTCCACACAGATCTCCTTTCTGAAGGAGCTGTTATGTCCTCCATTGCATTGCATGATGTATGCAATTTTCATGATGTCCGGAGACTAATACGGCATGGTGTATTTTTTCTCTCTATCAATGGTTAACTTTTAATTCTGTTAAATTTTACTTCATGATGTTTATTGAGATGCGATGCATGCCTTACCAGTTTACTGTATGTGAAATATCTTCTTTCCCTTATAGTTAACAAGCCCATGTTCTTATTAACTGTTTTAAAATAATGAATACGTCTTTTATTCTTATATGAAAACCAGAAAAACAATTTTAAAAGAAAAATGTTAGTAGCAAGACAGAAATATTTGCTTAATAGGAACACAGGATCAATACTAGGCAAGCCATCATATCTGTGTATCCTTACTCTGTGCATATGCATTAGTAAAACAGTGCATATTATACATAATAGGGAAAAAGTAATCATGAATAAAATGCAGATTATAGCAGCAAACCACTGTGCCAGTTGTGTATCATTATAAAATTATAATTATTTCAAAAGTAGTATGTTTGGAAAAGGAACAAGTGGATGTGTAAGGGAATTTGCAGATTGGTTACTCAATAATATGAATGCATATGATACTCATATCTCTTGTTCACAAAACAGCAACATTGTTTGCTAGGTTTGGTAGATTTATACTGCTCACCTATTATTCCTTTGAATCCCATTAAAGCCCTCCTATGGAATTTTTGAATCACATGTCATGTAGTCCTAAAAACTTAAGGCTGCTATTTTGTTGAGGAGATTGCAGCTTTCATTGTGTTGAGATGTACAGCTGTTGCATGCTCAATTTGGAATAGTCCTTTGCTCACTGAATTGGTTCAGCATGGTTCACTGTCATGTAAACCTCTCACACGTGTTGCACAGTATGAGTGTGTGTGTGTGTGTGTGTGTGTGTGTGTGTGTGTGTGTGTGTGTGTGTGTGCGTGCCACTGAACCACAGTACTGCATAACTCTCTTACTAATGACAATGTCTGTGACAAACTGAAAACTAATTTACAAAAGCTGATCTACAACAGTGTCACTTGCTTGTGAGTCCTTTAGCAACAGACCCAAATTTGTAAGACAGCTGAGGTATAGGAGCTGTCTGCCCTGGGTATAAGCTGATAAGGGATATGGCTGGCAGTGTTGTAGATGTGACAATTATTTGCCATAAGGGGTCCTGCTAATCACATAAGCAGTCACACTTACAATCACAACTTTCATCGCTGCATAAATGACAGTCAGTAAATGTTTGCATGAAAGGACTTGTAACAAAGAGTAAGTACATCATTTAGTCAAGGTGTTCTACACAATTTATCAAAGGGTTCTTATGCAGAAACACAGTACCTTTTTGGTTACCTTGAAGACCTTTTTTTTTAAATGTTATAGACAGGCAGTCAAGGATCTTTAGTGAATATATGTATTATATACAAGAAAGTGCTACCATGTAGATAAAATGTGTAGGATTTTTTTTTTGGGGGGTTCTCAGTCCTCTGAGAGGATTTATTTTAATTTTTCTTTTTTGATCCTTGGTTCTAACATGAAGCTTTTTATTTATTTATTAGTTATTATTATTAGTTGTTCTTCAATTTCAGTCTTAGGAGCTGTCAAATGAGGGTATTACCAAAAGTGGCAACAAACGTTGATACAGCTCTCCATTGACCCATAAACAATAGCAAATAATTAGTGGTAGTTTATTGCAAATCATTTGTATTGTTTATAACTATGCATTTATGTCCACTGCATGTGATTTAATGCCTGCAGCTGTTGTCATCTGTTTCTACCATATTTGGAAAAAAAAGTTTCAACACTTGTCTGCAACAGACTTGCACTGCTAACAATTGCTTGCAGCTGTTTACAGGTAATATTCTTATCAATATACATATGGTCACAACTGTGTGTAACACTGCTACCCTACTAACATTCATTTTCAGCTGTTCATTGTTTGTCTTGTGTTTACAACTCTAGCATGCAGTTTGTTATCTGCAACTATTTCTGTTTCCAACATATTTGCAAGGTTGATTGTTACAACTGTTCATAATTGTGTGTGTGTGTGTGTGTGTGTGTGTGTGTGTGTGTGTGTGTGTGTGTGTGTGTGTGTGTGTCTGTGTAGACATGTGCACAAAGCTTGATTATGGTCAGATAGGCCCTAGACAGGGCAACGGACTGCCCTTCCAGCCATAACAGTATCCTATCACTTAGCTGTCTCGCCCAAATTACCAGAAACAATGCCCAAACCTGTCAGTATGCATTCTAAATCCTGCTTTGCTTTTTTAATGATCATAGAGATTTAGATTCAGTAAAAAAACGTTATTTCAAATTTTATAACCAAAACACAACCATCTCCTAAGTGAAACAAGCAAACAAACAAACAAAAAAAAACTCTTACAGTGAAAACAGACTTAGCATGAGGCACAGTAAGAATCACTTCCCTTGAACCTCACATTTATTGAAAATGGCTAGCCATTAAACTACAAGAGATGTGCTGGATACACAGTCAACACCATATAGTTAAGCACTAATTAAATGCTATGTGAAGGGTTCAGGGATTCAAAATACAATATGCAACACATTTGCTAACTTAACTACCCGAGACAATGCACTGGATGCAACTGTCCCTTTTAAGGCAAGGGTGACTCAGTCTGACTCACACACTAAACAAATGAAGGCTGAAGGAATCAAACCATAATCTCCAGAAAGCAGCTCATTAATGGCTCATAGCCTCACTCACTCTCACTAAGTGCCAGGCAACTCTGAACCATGAATTTCACACCTACATGTCTCCAAAAATAAGTGACATTAAAAACATATTCACAGTTAAAATATTTACATTCAATTTATACACTATGCTGTTTAGTTTATTCGCAATTAAGTAATAAATACACTGTTAACAGTCAACAAAATAAGGAAACCAAGGGTCATACCCAAAGAATGTGGTTCATGTGATGATACTTCTGTTTACTAAAACCAAGTGCTTTCTGTATAAATACTCTAGGATGCAGGAACCAAATATACACACACACACACACACACACACACACACACACACACACACACACACACACACACACACACAGACACACACACACACACACACACACACACACACACACACACACACACACACACACACACACACACATTAAATATATCCCCTTGCATACTGTGTACAACTCAGATGTTTGCTATCGATCAATGAATGAACAATTACATAAATTGTGACCAAAAAATGTATTTATGCACCTCTATACCCACCATATCTTTTAGCTCAAAAATCAGAGACAAGGACTAAAAAGCAAGAACAATTTTCAATATTGCTCTTATATACTTTAAAAGTTGCTAGTATAAGAGGTTCTATGCTTCCAATCATTTTCACAAACATGCAGACACACACACACACACACACACACACACACACACACACACACACACACACACACACACACACACACACATAAACAACCATCAGTTACAGACACTTGTATAACTGTACATCTCAGATATCTACTGAGATAAAGTAGATAAATACACACATGAATAATGGTCCAGAATTGTTTCTCACCTTACTGCTGTTAGAACCACATATTACAACCCAGTGCAATGACCTTCTGTCCTCTTAACTTCTTATCTTAACAATTAGAGATAAAGACTTAAAATTAGTAATCGATTTTAAATATTTCTTATATTCTTTAATGTTTTGAAAATAACAAATTTTGCATTAGCAAACAAATTCTGAAGGATTATTTAGTGAATGCAAATCAAATCAATTTGCCGGAAAGCCACACATTTTACAAAAAAACAAACAAACAAACAAATAAATAAATAAATAAAAAGCAGACCAACATATGTTTCAAATTCTT